>NC_057799.1:265994265-266321805 GCF_018294505.1 Triticum aestivum | reverse complement strand
CGACTATTGGTCTGGGGGGGGGGGGGGCAATCCCTCCTATTCCTCCGCGGCATACAGCCGCCCCGTGAGACGATGTGAACGGCGAGGGAGAGGATGGCGGGGATGCGTCGTCGGGCCAACTGTTTTTCTCCTCTTGCAGTTGGGTTCGGTCGACGAAGACATCACCGGCTCGCTCTGGCATGACACCCTCACAAACGGCACCCTGTAGATGCTCGATCCTTCAATCTCTGGTGGATGTTCCATCTGGGATCGATACTCCCACCACCGCTCCCTCATGATCGAATTCGGTGAATCCGTTTGCTCCATGGCCCAGAGGAGTAGCTCTATGTATTCCCACGTGACTCCCTCCAGGAGTATCGCCGCCTTTTCGCTCTGTTGCAGATATTTGGCCATGGATGTCGCCGTCGCCGCTAGTTGGTACTTGTTGTGAAACCAAGACTGTATCTCCAACATCCTAGCTAGCTTCACAGGGTCGCCGTCTGCGATCCTCACGTATCGGTTGTACTCCTCCATCGATCTACTTCTCCACAGCACCTTCACTCGCCGGCGGTGGATTTTTAATGGAAGAGGAGAGGAGCAGCACTGGTTTTGGTTTAGAACGGGAGAGGAGCGACACTGGTTTTGGATTGGAACAGGAGATGAAATGGAAGAGGAGAGGAGCGGCGCTGGATTTAGATTGGAACAGGAGAGGAGCGGCGGTGGTTTAAGAGGAGAAGAGCGGAAGAGCAGCGCTGGTCTTGGAAGTATTTTTTTTGTTTTGCGTATTTTGGGTGAAAGTTTGACCACGTACTGTATTTGACAAGCAAAATGTGAATGCATGTCACCAAAAGTTGTAACGTTTGGTTCGTATCTGAATGTACTTTCAAATTGAAGGGTAAATTGATTTTGATTTTGATCCAGTCATAGCGCGCCGGCCCTCTCGTCCAATCCTAAATCGTTGCCGCACGCTCCTCTCCCTCTTCTCCATTGCAAAACCACCTCCTCTCCTCTCCATCATCTCCAGTCCGAAACCACCATCTCGCCTCTCCCTCTTCTCCATTAAAAACCACCTCCTCTCTCCTCGGACGAGGATCCCCTGACGTAGCCCATCCTGCCATTGAGACACTGACACATGGTCCCACCAAGCGCGGGGCCCACCTGTCAGCAACCGAAAGGCAGGGGAACCTCTCCTCTCCATCATCTCCATTCCAAAACCACCGTCTCGCCTCTCCCTCTTCTCCATTTCAAAACCACCCCTCTCCTCTCCATCATCTCCATTCCAAAACCACCGTCTCGCCTCTCCCTCTTCTCTATTGCAAGACCGCCGTCTCTCCTCCCATCTTCCAAAGCTAGCACCGGACCACTCAGAAGGACATCTATGGAGGGGATGCAGCAGCAAATCAGGCAGATCACCGACGGCGACCAGGCAAAGTTAGCCAGGTTGAAGGAGATCCTTACTTGGTTTGACAATGAGTGGGAGATTTCGAGGACGGTGAGGGCCATTTGGCAATGTATGCGAAAGAGCGAGACGACGACGATGAGGGCGGCGATATACTCCTTTGCGGCAGTCACGCCGCAGTCCTTCGAGTTCATCGAGTATCTCCTCTAGGCGATGGAGCAGACAGATTCGCCCGAGGCGAAAGTCAGGCGGAGGTGGTGGGCGTAGATGTCGAAGGTCGAGCACCCAAAGGATAACGAATCGAGTACGGTGTGCCGTTCGTGAGGGTGCAGAGCCAGCCGGAGCCACATGAGTATTCGTTCTCCCACCACAAGAGGTGGCCGGATGGCGCGACGTCGCTTCCCCGCCGTTCTCCACGGTTCCCTCGACGCTCGCCTTGTTTCAACGACATCGATAGGGTTTAAGGTAAGCTTCGCACTAACCTAATCTTCCATCTGCTCATGCTTATAATCAGTGTGACAACTAATAAAAATCATGCTTATAATCAGTCTCCGAGTACTACGCCAATCACCCTAAAATAGCTCTAGACCTTTGGGTCAAAGTTGTGATACTGTGTACAAATAAAGAAAAATAGATTGGTGCTTCTTTCAGAAAAGAGTACACCCCTAGAAAACTGCCAATATAAGCTACTAGTATTTTTTTAAGTCTAAGCTACTAGTATTTAGTTAGAGGATTTGCTGCCGAGAAAGATCCGTCCACAGTGAGCGCCACACATCCCACTGATGGTGGTGTATGCCAATGCTTAGATGGAGCAGGGTTGGTGTCGGTAATTTTTACTTGGCACCTCGCACTCTGCATATATGCCGGTTCCATCCGTACATTTGTGCAGTTCCACCAAAATGCAGCTGAATAACCCTGTTTGCACAGATAATGAAAAGGTGTGATTACATTATAGAGGCACTAGTTGATGAAACATACACTAATAAAAAGAAGAAAATATTACATCATACTGGAAATCGACCCAAGTCTCCCCGATACACCTTCTGCCAGTGATGAACATCAGTGTACAGCGGTAGTACAAGGAGGGGCCTTGAGACATTCAAATCTCTATTTTGTGCAGATCAACTAAAATTAAGCACCCCAGTTTGCAGAAACGCTTAAACATTAATAATGGGACTAGTTGATGAAACATACATTAACAAAGAGAAGCACTTTCTTTATCTACATTGGAAATGAAATGATAGAGAGGACACTCGCTCTATTTTAACTGTATTATTACTTCATTTTATCAGTGACACTAGGGTCGAGCAGGTGGCAAACGAGGTGTACTGTGCGTCGCAAGGATGAAGGCCGGGGGTGCTTAGACTGGGATGCTGAAGTTGCCTCTTTCAGTCCCTATCTTCCCCCTGATGTTTCCGTGGTAGCATTTGGGTTGTAATCCAAACTTGGTCGAGCTGGTGTTGCGTCCCCCTACCTGCCTAGCTTATGTGGTGAACTTTTCTCCTGCTAGTACTCAGTCCGTTCTAGTAGTAGTTGCATAACTGCCTGTTTACACTGAGATGTTGTCGGATAATGGTTCTCTATGGTTGGGTTTCTTTAATGAAATCGGAGGGAACCCCCTCTTTCGATATATAAAAAAACAGTGGCATTAGCGGTGCCAAAACATTGCCTCAAATTAATAGTGCCACTAGATTAAGGTGCAAAATAATAACATTACTGCTTTATCATGGCAGTGCCAAAACAGTAGCACAAGAGCAGGATCAACATGCAGGATCTTTGGCAAACGGTCAGGCCAAAAAGGAACATACCTCGTGATGGGAACCATGTCTGCAGTCAACGCCATCGTAGAAGGGATGACACCAGTCACCAACATGGATGATTCAATTCATGGAACCTTTTGGTGCAGTTCACCTAAACTAAAGCAATGTCCGATGAGCTAGCAGGTTCTTCTTCTTCTTTTAAGAAAAGGGCTCCAGCGCCGGTTCCATTTCCATCAGAAAACAAAACCCACAAAGCTTCTTCTTCATTAGTTGCAATAAATTGAGCAACATCAAGGTTGGTCATGAAGCTCCTGGAGAGTAGGCGGACCAGGACAGTTGCATCTCTAAGGAAAAGAAACAACTTATCTTAATGGGAAATTTAGCAGGACATGAAAAAAGTGCCATTGATTCATATTACTGGAGGCATTACATTGAAAACAACATTGGTTTAACGTGTCCTTACTTTTAACAGTGCGAATGCTACATTTTACCAGTGGCATTACATAAGAGCGGCTCGGGGCAACAAACATCAGAAGAGGATATCTGGGTTGGTCCCATTTTTGTTCGGTATATAGCCACCTTATACTGTGTGAGGCTAGCAAATATAGTGCTGGACTTACTCTGTTGACTTGTCCCCCAGTCCCCACTTTCTTTCCTTTTTCAACCAATAGATCGGGTTTATATTGAGTTTGTACTGCGTTCCCTTTATTTCCCTATTAGACCTAGAGACCAGTTGGATAGCCAGTCTCTGCTACTTTTCGCCCCCATTATTTCCTCTTTCGACCAAGTCCTAGATTCAGGTAACAAATCTTCCCCCACCCCACCCCCTTTCTTCCTTGTTTGAACCAAGTACTACTAGATTCGAGTGCATGAACTAGTTTTACCTCTTAACAGTAAAAAATTAGGTGGTTTTCGAATAGCCGATCGATCCTATCTACACGAGGGGGCCTGAGAAATAGTAAAAGATACAAATGCACAGGAGCTCGGGAAGTAGAGCAAGGCCGGTTTCGAAGGAAGTTATACCTGAGGGTCACCGGGATGTCGTTAGGTGGGCGGTAGGAGGCCGGATCTGCCCACACTACGGCAGCAAGGAAGAAGGGGTGGGAGGCCCTCCCTCGCCAGCGATGCTTGGGAGAGAACGACAAGGCACGCTGATCGGGATGCGCCGGCAGTGGGTAAGAGCCGTCGCCAAGGACGACCGCGTGAACGTTGCACCTTCTCACCTTCCCCGGCGGAGAAGATCTGGCTGGATCTGTG
The DNA here is from genome assembly GCF_018294505.1 of Triticum aestivum. Taxonomy (NCBI): domain Eukaryota; kingdom Viridiplantae; phylum Streptophyta; class Magnoliopsida; order Poales; family Poaceae; genus Triticum; species Triticum aestivum. The sequence goes on along the minus strand of NC_057799.1, from coordinate 266,317,410 downwards.
ACCAGCGATGAGTAGAGAGAGAGAGTGTGGCCACCGCTGTCGTGTTTAGATCTGGAGAGGACGAGATAGTGTGAAGAGAGCAACACTAGCAAGCAAGCGCGGAGGCTCCTGCCTATATAGTGGAGTACTAGTTTTCTTTTGTCTACCGGCCGGAGCCGGCTTGACCTCGGCAATGACTGTCGAGAAGTCTTCATGCACGTGCCCCGGAGGCGCAGTTGTCGTCATTTTGATCTGAAGCACCGGATTATAACATATAACACGAAAAAATGCCACATGACAAGAAATCATAACCTCACTGCCCAAAGGAGACAAGATGAATCCCGACGGACAAACTAGACGAGGATCAAAGCTCAAATTAAAGATAAACTCATAGAAAAGGGGTCCGTCGATAGATGTCCTAATTAACATAGCCGGCTTGACCTAGATGGCAGCCGAGTAGTCTTCGTGCATGTGCCCCCAATCACTAGCCCAACTCAGTTGTCGCTGTTTAACCCTCGCAGTGATCTGAAGCACATGACACCTAATTTTGCAAGATGACAAGAAACCTTTTTTTAAGATTTCTCGCCAGAACTACCGCCCTGTACAACACAGCCTGCACGATATGTAGACGATAGCCAATCTAGGCATGTCTGCTGGAGTCTGGTCACATGCATGGATGAACTGATCTTCCGTGTCTTGCAGGGATCGTCCAGATACCAACGTATGTACCCCTACAACACTTCTCTAGTAGTACTATCGCTCGTCTCTCTCTTCTATTAACTCACCCGATTGTGGGGCCGGGGAGTGTGCCTATGGTCGGTTCTCAATTGCGGTCCCACATGTGTGTGCAAACGCAATATGACGCGCGTTCCATTCGGAGAGCGGCGTGCCAGACCGACCGACCATCTAGGGTGCGACGCGAACGCGACGGGCGTGCTGTATACTCCATACATGTGTACCGCCGTTTTCTTGAGGCTTTGCTCCATGGCGCAATCCATGGATACAAAATTAGTATACTGTACTATTTAAAAGTCGAGGGCGGGGCTTTTCCCATGCGGTAGGCGGGGCAGTTCCGCCTAGGCGGTTGGACAGAGACGCGAGAAGATGAGGGAGTAGGCAGCTACAAACGTAGGGCTATGTGATTTGACAGCGAGTTACTTCTAGATAGGTGGGGCCCGGTGATTTGACTTGCCATTATCATTTTAACTGCGGCGCTACGACCGGCGTGAGTCTCCCGATTCCTGACCACCTCCATACAGGTGCCTCTTCCGATGCTCCACCATGTAGAGGCTGGCTCTTGCTTGAGAGCCCACTCCTCCACTTTTTCCTTGCCTCTTCACCCCACATATGCAAAAATGCCATGTAAAGCGGGCTTATAGCCCACTATGGTACTTGATCCTATAGGTGCTAAGCCTGCCACATAGGCATAAAGTCTGATGTGGCAAGTTAATTAAGAAGAGAGAGACTAGTTTGGTGACCCCAGGAAGAAACGGTGATAAGTGCGTGTACCTAGATGAAGCAAACTTAGCAACAAAAAACTAAGCACCTATGCATTGGGGACTTGAGTTGCTAAGCCATTTAATGCCCATAGCACCTCATCTAAGCCATTTAATGCCCATAGCATTTCATTGGAAGAGGTCACTCCTTGGCAAATACAATAAATACTACGAAGAAAGAGATAGAGAGAAGTAAACAAAAAAAATACTCTTATAGCCAACCTTATAGCTAACCTTGTTGTATGAGTGACTAAGTGATGACTATGTATGACATGCCAACATCAGATAGCCTAACGCACCGTGTTAAATCTCCAAGGGCGCGACCGCACGAGCGAGGCGACGGTCGTGGTAGGCGCGACCATGATACGGGCTGCTGGTAGCCCTTGGATCTGAGATCGAACGGTCGCATGCTAAGTTGCTGAAAATTTGCAGAATAACCCTCCAGGATAGGATATTCACCCATAGGTCTAGAATCACGCCATGCAACCGTTCGATCTCAGATCCAAGGGCTCTCGGAAGCCCGTATCATGGGAGAATGGAAAGCTTTGTATCACCTGTAATTTTCCCAATGCTTGACATGCCATCGAAAGCCATTTAATTGGGCGTCGAGTAGACATGACATCTAATTGGGCCCCCATAGTACTGTGCATGAATCCATTTATCCACCAGGCAAGCCACTACCCTGCCATTCGCACGCGCCCCCCACTCGACATTTTTACAATCGATAAACCACTCCTAGTCATCCCGTCCTTTCACATAACGGCAGTTCCACTAATCCTAACCCTCCTCCCAAATCCATGGCGTCCCAAATCTCCATGATCGGCGGTGAGTACAAGGTTAGAACCATCACCGGCGATGAGTTCGACGTCATCTACACCCGTTCTTCTGCAACGGTGAAAGAATGCCTTGCTCGCTTCAAACGCATGTTCGGAAACTCAAATGATGAGTGGGTCGCTGGGCTAGATGTTGAGTACACCACAGTCCTGGGAAGCGAGAAGAAACTAAAGGAGGCAGAGAAGAAGAAGCCCGCCGTGATCTAGGTTTGCGTGCATGACTTATGCTTGGTCTACCACATATGCCATGCCGACATTGAGTGCGAGGAATTTAAGAAGTTCCTCAAGGGCGGCCGAGTCAAATTCGTTACTGTAGACTTTAGGAATGACAAGGAAATCCTGGGTCGGATAGGCCTCGTTGTAGGCCAGCCCTTCGATCTCCAGAAGGCAAGCCTGGTGTCCTCCTCTCAGCCTTCAATGCTGACCCTGGCAGCAGCCATGGTTCATCCTTCGTACGGTAAACTAGAGAAACCTCCGTACACGTTTCATCGTCATGCATGGCAGTGGAATGTACTAGATATAGACCACATCCACTATGCTACAATGGATGGCTACCTTTGTTTACATATCTACAAGGGTTGGATGAAGAGCAAGAGCCAAGTGTGCGGTTCAAGCAAAGAAGTATCGCTCAAGAGGAAGAGGGACGCGGACGAAGTCGAGGACGTGGACGAGGACTCCGAGTAAGGTGGCAGTGTCGTTGCTCATGGTGGTTCTAATGCAGTGTCTACCGGATTAGTTGCTTAGTTTAATTTCTGGTGTGCTTAGTTTTATTTGAGGGGTGTGTTGTGCTGAGCCCCCAGCAGAACTATGTTATGTTTGTTCTCGTTATATTTCGCACATTTCATCTTTTAGTTGGTATAGTACTACCACTCGTTTCTTGACATTATATACGTACGATATATATGGCCAACATCATATAGCCAGCAGTTTAGTTGTCAAAGAATTTCAGGGTGCTTAGTTTTGTCAAAGAATTCTAGGGTGCTTAGTTTTATTTGAGGGGTGTGTTGTGCTGGACACCATTAACTTATCATTGTGAGAATCGTCTTATTTTTGTCATGTAACATGGTCAACAGGTTTGACGTGAAAATAACAATGTCTAATGGCATTTCTGAGCAAACATCTAACTTAACGATGGCATTTTTTAGATATCTAATTGCATTTTTGAGCACGCATCTCACAGATCGATGGCATTTTTTGAGTAGTTGTAACTTCTAATGGCAAAACTGAGTAGTGATACACAACTAGTGGCATAAATAATAAGAACCCAAGAATTAAATAGGTATGCTAATTTCTTTATTTCTTTATACCTTTGTGTGCGAAACAATATACCCTGCCTCCCCCCAGATTTTCTTTAAAGAGGCAACATAGAACTATATGAGTGCCCTGTTAAAGTTTGGAATTATTCAGGGTTCGTTTGGCCTTTTTATACATTAATTGAGTTTCTGGTCATTTAATGTGCATAATTAAAATTTGAACTACAAGCACATGCTCCCGTGCACCAAAGTTGACTGAAAAATCACATGTGTGTCCTCGGGTGAATTTCTAGGTCCCATGCAAGAAATGGGAATGAAATTCAAACATCTGGGCATCGTGGTTCAGCCGAGAACATTGAGAAGCTTGGTTTTAAAATTCTTGTAAATCCAAAACACGCCTGAAAATCATGAAACTTGGCATGGTGTCATGTCATGGTACTACCATGCCGTGGTAAAAAAATTGCAGAATAGGAACAAGTTTTAGTATAAGCTTTTTGCAAACCGGAGCTTCTCTCAAGAAGGCTCGTGGTTCTGAGAGGGAACGTGTCACGTTTGTGTGCATAATTCAAAATTTAAATACAAGCACATGCTCCAGTGCACCAAAGCTGGTTGAAAAATCACATGTGTGTCCTCGGGTAAATTTCTAGGTCCCATGCCAGAAATGGGAATGAAATTCAAACATCTGGGCGTCATGGCTCGGCTGGAACTTGGTTTTTTAATTCCTGTAAATCCGAAACACGCATGAAAATCATGACACTTGGCTTGGTGTCATGACATGGCACCAACATGCTGTGGTAATTTTGCTGTCCGATTTGCAAAGGCGCACACATTAACAATCAACAAAGTCATTTTGGAACAAGTGCTGTCACGTTACAATCGGAAACACAAGTATTATTGAAACCGTGGGCGTTCTATTTACCATTTACGTGCCGCCACGCGTCCCCTTTTTTTATTAGCAAGGAGGCGCCATGCAGGGTAGCTATTTGAGTACGGGAGGCGTGCGATCAGACCCCTGCGCGTGCTTATCGGGAGGAGAGCCCTTTGACTTCCATTTGCCGTCCACCTCTCTCCCAAGGTCTCCATTAATGGCGCCCGAGCCTCTGTTTGATGGCGTGGCAATGTCTCACTCGACTGAGATTTAAGAGAGAAAAAAGAAAATCTGAAAAGAAAAATTTTCACAGATCTTGATGTAAGATCCGACGGACCTATATAGCATCTACTGCGACTTATAGCAAGACTGATGAATATATATAAGGACAACGAGGGTGGATAATAATTGTCTTACATAATTTGGAAGATAATTAAAAAAGCCACATGCGGCTACGCCCGAAATACACAAGGGCAAAAGAAGAAGGAAGACGCATACAACGATCTGGCTCGCTGATCTCTACTTTCTTTATGCGCTGCAAGTCGCGGAGACTAGTTCTCGCGGCGGGCGATGATCTCTTTCATCAGTTTCATGTCCTTAATACGCTGCTTGGCAGCATCCACGGATTCCTCCACCAGCCTGTTGCGCTCGTTGCGGAGCATGGCAATCTCGTCCATAAGTTTCTTGACGATGACGCCCGTCGTCTGCAACAAGCAGCGGTCTCCTCCGCCTGATTCGCCCTTCCGGCGATCTTCGCCCTCAGCAGGTCGCGCTCGCCCCGGAGCTTCGCATTGCCCTCCCCTAGTTGCCGGATGACGCGGTAGCCTCGTCCTGCAACCTCGCCCGGCTGGAGATCTGATCCATCTGGCTATGGACCATCGCACGCATGCGCCTGTAAGAGTCCTCGCCTGCCCGCGAGAAATTTTCCCAGGCCGCCGCGGCGTGGCTGGACCTCCATGCTGCTTTAGCGGTGCGGCGGGACATCTCTGCTGCTTCCGCGGGGTGGTCGGACCAGTCTGCTACATCGACGGCGCGGCGGGACCTCTGTGCTGCTACTGCTGCGCGGCTGGACATGTCGGCTGCTTTCGCGGCGAGCCGGGACATCTCTCGTGCTTCCTCTTCCATGCTCACCTCTCCCTGGTGGAAATCTCTCGATCCAGAACTCATGCTGGCCATGGCTTGATTGACTTGATTGTTTTTTGTGGATGAGGAGTTGAGGAGGAATGTGCAGTCATCTTAGCATAGTAGTATTTATAACCGAGTACTACTAGTACGCTCCTAAGTGGGAAACCGTTTAGGTTGTGATCGGTGTGAACTGGTTTGCAATTAAATATAGCGTGGTAGTAGTAGTAATTTGGAATGTGACGAGACGCGCTCAAAATTTATTGACGGTTCTAGTTTCGAAGTGCGGCACTATTCCTGGATGGCATAACGTAGGCACGTTTTCTCGGCCGTGGTGTAGCATATGCCATCGTACTAGTTCTTTTTCTACTGCTGTGTACGTGCAAAAACTGGCACCGTCGGATACATATCTTACGCTTGGCGTTCGATAGGAATAGCCTCGTGGCGAGCTATATACTAGTCTTTTTTTCAGACGCATTACACCTATCTCTCGGGACTTCTCGCACGCACCATCACTGCTCCCTAGGTCGATGCCACCCACATACACTTGTACTCTGAGAAGAGGTGCACGCACGCACTCGTCCTCTCTCACACACGCATCTGTAGCTACGAATTGTAGTGTTCTCAACCACCCGATTGGCTCTATCATAGGTTTCACGTTGCTCCTTGGCCTTGAGATTGAGAAGTTTAAAACGCGGAGGCTAAGATGGAGGCGCGAGGTTTTGGTTAATGTGCGGGCTGCACACGGCACCAACACGACACGAGCTTCGTCTGCCTGGTGCGCATGCAGTCGGGTGAGTTGTCCAAGTATAGACACAATCAGGCCCTCGTTGGTATCCGCGCCTCGACTTTGGCTGGTCATAGTGGAGAGTAGCATAGACTAGTTACTAGTCTATGTTACTAGTACCTTCATAGTGGGTAGTGTCATATAGTATATGCATAATTTGGTGACGAGCGCTCTCTATATGTACCACCTTTTTTCTTTAATTACATCTTGTTAGTTTTGCTCCATGGCGCAATCCATCGAAACTACTACTGTACAAATCTATACATTTTTTAAAAGGCTAGAGGGCGGGGCAGTCTAGCTTGGTCCTTTTCACGAGAGGCGAGGTCCTTTGTGATTTGACGACTCGTTACTGCTGGAAGGCGGGGCCTTGTGATTTGACTGCTCGTATAAATGTGCCGACGACCTGAGGAGGAGCAAAGAACCGTGCGGTATACTCAAGTTTTCCACTAGAGCACGACGGAGGAGCACGAAACACGGCAGCCCAGTGCCATATCCTCTACTCTCTACTCTTATTATATATTACTAGCAAGAGGCATTGTTCTATTGGCGATAAAGAATGATCTAATTTGCTAGTCATCTCATTTTTAGCATTGTTCTATTCATGCCTCGCAGAGAAGGTGACACGTGCGGCGAAACACTCGAAGCAAAATAAGAAACACAGGAGCAAAAGAAGAAGGAGGATTATCACACCCAAAAAAGAAGGAAGACGCACACACAAGTCTGGGGCGCTGCTCTCACTACATGAAGGGTTGCTGGCCACGGAGTCATAACTGCTTCTTCATCGCCTCCACGACCTCCATCTCCTTGCGCGTCTCCTCCGCCATCTTCATCATTGTGTCCATGACGCGGGATTTCTCGACGCGAGACTTCATCATCTGTTCCACGGCTGCATTACGTACCTTCACAACAGTCGGGTGCTTGATGCGGAGCTTCGCCAACTCCTCCTTCTGTTCCATGACGAGGGCCTGCAACATCTTCATCGAGGAACTACTATTCTCATGCAGCTTCTTCCAGCCAGCATTCTCCTCCTTCAGCAGGTCGAGCTCGTGGCAGAGCTTCGCATTGTCCTCCTGAAGTTGCAGGATTTCGCCAGTCGCCTTCTTCTCCGAGGCAATGCTCTTCTTCAGCAGCATCACCAAGCCGGCGGTCAACTCCCCCTGCTCATTGAGCTCAGCGGGCATGTCGTCGAGGCTCTCCTTTAGCAGCTCCATCAAGCCGTGGATGAACTCCTTCTACTTATTGAGGTGCTTATTGAGCTGATCGGGCATGCCGTCGAGGGAAAACGACTCCAGCGCCGCCAGCTCGGCATGTTCTCCTCCGCGTCTAGGGCGCTCATGGGAGCCATTGCCTGCCCGTGAGAGATCTCTCGAGGTCTCTGCGTGGCGACGAGCCCACTCTTTTTTTCGCAGCCTTGGTTGCCCCTCCCTTGTTACGAGTAGTTCTCGACCTAGAGCTCTACACACCGGCCATGGCAAGGACGGACGAAGAAGGAGGACTTATGAGGAGGAAGGTAGAGTAATTTTCGGTTAGGTAGTTCCTCTTTTTATAACCTAAGTACTAGCACTAGTACTAAAACCTGCATAGTGGGAACATGTTCAGGTTTGGTACGTACTGGTAGGTGTGAGCAGGCTTGCACTTAATTGTAGCACTAGTACTTTCGAATGTGATGGGAACAAGGTAAAGATTAATTGATGGTTTTTGGTTTCGAGGCCCGAAACGGCCCCCGATGAGTTTAGTGGAACATAAGTTTCAAGTAGACTACACTGCTCAGATGCGTAAATATTATGTTACTATCAAAAATTGGCACAAAATACGAAGGAGACCAATGGAAGTACTACTAGCAACCCATGATTTAACTACTCACATGCGCAGTGGAGTAGTAATGTCTTTCTTCCGCCCTCATGTCCACTCAATTTGCATGCGTTGTATTAATTGACCATCAATGAAGTGAAGGACTTTACACGCGTCAAATTATCACATGGGGTGGATTTTTGTACAGAATTGCGTCCGCCCGTGTACCCGCGTGTGCGTGCGAGGGAATGAGTGAGTGCGTGGCATGCGTGCACATCTTCGCTTCGTGCATGTACCACCAGTGCGGCTCAGGGAGGACGAGTACATTCTTCTGGAACCAGCAGCACGTCACTGTGATCAATCCACACAAGGATGTCGCGACAATGATACGTCCATTTTGCATCATGCTTTTATATCGATATTTATTGCATTATGGGCTGTTATTACACATTATGTCACAATACTTATGCCTATTCTCTCATTTTACAAGGTTTACATAAGGAGGGAGAATGTCGACAGCTGGAATTCTGGGCTGGAAAAGGAGGAAATATTACAGACCTATTATGCACAACTCCAAAAGTCCTGAAACTCCACGGAAGTTGTTTTTGGAAATAATAAAAAATACTGAGCGAAGAAAATACCAAAGGGGGCCCACACCCTGGCCACGAGGGTGGGGGGCGTGCCCTACCCCCTGGGCGCGCGCCCTGCCTCGTGGGCCCCCTGGTGGCCCTCCGGTGCCCATCTTTTGCTATATGAAGTCTTTCGTCCGAAAAAAATCATAAGCAAGCTTTCGGGACGAGACTCCGCTGCCACGAGGCGGAACCTTGGCGGAACCAATCTAGGGCTCCGGCGGAGCTGTTCTGCCGGGGACACTTCCCTCCGGGAGGGGGAAATCATCACCATCATCATCACCAACGCTCCTCTCATCGGGAGGGGGCCAATCTCCATCAACATCTTCACCAGCACCATCTCCTCTCAAACCCTAGTTCATCTCTTGTATCCAATTCTTGTCTCTAAGTCTGGGATTGGTACTTGTAGGTTGCTAGTAGTGTTGAGTACTCCTTGTAGTTGATGCTAGTTGGTATATTTGGTGGAAGACATATGTTCAGATCCTATAGGCATATTAATACTCCTCTGATTATGAACATGAATATGCTTTGTGAGTAGTTACGTTTGTTCCTGAGGACATGGGAGAAGTCTTGCTATTAGTAGTCATGTGAATTTGGTATTCGTTCGATATTTTGATGAGATGTATGTTGTCTCTCCTCTAGTGGTGTTATGTGAACGTCGACTACATGACTCTTCACCATTGTTTGGGCCTAGAGGAAGGCATTGGGAAGTAATAAGTAGATGATGGGTTGCTAGAGAGACAGAAGCTTAAACCCTAGTTTATGCGTTGCTTCGTAAGGGGCTGATTTGGATCCATATGTTTCATGCTATGGTTAGGTTTACCTTAATACTTCTTTTGTAGTTGCGGATGCTTGCAATAGGAGTTAATCATAAGTGGGATGCTTGTCCAAGTAAGGACAGCACCCAAGCACCAGTCCACCCACATATCAAATTATCAAAGTATCGAACGCGAATCATATGAACGTGATGAAAACTAGCTTGATGATAATTCCCATGTGTCCTCAGGAGCGCTTTCCTTTATATAAGAAATTGTCCAGGCTTGTCCTTTGCTACACAAAGGATTGTGCCACCTTGCTGCGCTTTATTTACTTTTGTTACTTGTTGCTCGTTACAAATTATCTTATCACAAAACTATCTGTTACCTATAATTTCAGTGCTTGCAGAGAATACCTTGCTGAAAACCGCTTATCATTTCCTTCTGCTCCTCGCTGGGTTTGACACTCTTACTTATCGAAAGGACTACGATAGATCCCCTACACTTGTGGGTCATCAAGACTCTTTTCTGGTGCCGTTGCCGGGGAGTGAAGCGCCTTTGGTAGGTGGAATTTGGTAAGGAAAAATTTATATAGTGTGCTGAAATTTACTGTCACTTGTTATTGTGGAAAGTAATCCTCTGAGGGGCTTGTTCGGGGTGTCTTCACCCCGACCAGTAGAGCAAAGAGTTGCTCCTCAACCTACAGAACCTACTGAAAATGAAAATGTCTACTTTGAAATTCCTTCGGGTATGATAGAAAAACTGCTAGCTAATCCTTCTGCAGGAGATGGAACGTTACATCCTGATGAGCACCTAATATATGTGGATGAAGTTTGTGGATTATTTAAGCTTGCAGGTATGCCGGATGATGTTATCAAGAAGAAGGTCTTCCCTTTATCTTTGAAGGGAGATGCATTGACATGGTATAGGCTATGTGATGATATGGGATCATGGAACTACAAACGATTGAAATTGGAATTTCATCAGAAGTTTTACCCTATGCATCTTGTTCATCGTGATCGTAAATATATATATAATTTTTGGCCTCGCGAAGGAGAAAGCATCGCTCAAGCTTGGGGGAGGCTTAAGTCAATGTTATATTCATGCCCTAATCATGACCTCTCAAGAGAAATGATTATTCAAAAAATTTATGCTCGGCTTTCTGACAACAATCGCACCATGCTCGATACTTCTTGTGCTGGCTCTTTTATGATGAAGACTACTGAATTCAAATGGGATTTATTGGAAAGAATTAAAAGCAACTCTGAAGATTGGGACCTCGATGAAGGTAAGGAGTCAGGTATAACACCTAAGTTTGATTGTGTTAAATCTTTTATGGAGACCAATGTTTTCCGTAAATTCAGCACTAAATATGGACTTGACTCTGAGATAGTAGCTTCTTTTTGTGAATCTTTTGCTGCTCACGTTGATCTCCCTAAGGAGAAGTAGTTTAAATATCATCCTCCCATAGAAGTAAAAGTAGTTGCACCTATTAAAGTTGAAGAAAAGACTATCACTTATAATGATCCTATTGTTCCTACTGCTTATGTTGAGAAACCACCCTTCCCTGTTAGAATAAAGGATCATGCTAAAGCTTCAACTGTGGTTCGTAAAAGCAATATTAGAACTTATACACCTCCTAAGCAAGTTAAAGTTGAACCTAATATTGCTATTGTTAAAGATCTCTTGGCTGATAATATTGATGGGCATGTTATTTATTTCTGTGATGAAACTGCTAGAATTGCTAAACCTTGTGCTAAAGATAAACATAGACCTGTGGTAGGCATGCCTGTTATTTCTGTTAAAATAGGAGATCATTGTTATCATGGCTTATGTGACATGGGTGCTAGTGCCAGTGCCAGTGCAATACCTATTGACTTATACAAAGAAATTATGCATGATATTGCACCTGCTGAGTTAGAAGAAACTGATGTCACAATTAAGCTTGCCAATAGAGATACTATATCACCAATTGGAATTGTTAGAGATGTTGAAGTCTTGTGTGGGAAAACTAAATATCTTGCTGATTTTCTTATTCTTGGTTCCCCACAAGATAGCTTTTGTCCCATTATATTTGGTAGACCCTTCTTGAACACTGTTAATGCTAAGATAGACTGCAAAAAGGATGTTGTTACTGTTGGTTCGGATGATATGTCTCATGAGTTCAACTTTTCTAAATTTCGTAGACAGCACCGTGAAGAGGAATTGCCTTGAAATTAAGGGTCTTGCTTCTATTGCCGTACCTCCTAGTGATCCTTTAGAACAATATTTGCTAGACCATGAAAATGATATGTTTATGAATGAAAGAAGGGAAATAGATGAAGTGTTCTTTAAACAGGGACCTATTCTGAAACACAATTTGCCTGTTGAAATCCTAGGGGATCCTCCTCCACCTAAGGGTGATCCCGTGTTTGAGCTTAAACTAGTGCCTGATACTCTTAAATATGCTTATCTTGATGAAAAGAAGATATATCCTGTTATTATTAGTGCTAACCTTTCAGAGAAGGAGGAAGAAAAATTATTGAAAACTCTAAAGAAGCACCGTGCTGCTATCGGATATACTCTTGATGATCTTAAGGGCATTAGTCCCACTCTATGTCAACATAAAATAAATTTGGAGAAAGATGCCAAACCAGTTATTGATCACCAACGACGCCTGAATCCTAAGATGAAAGAAGTGGTAAGAAAGGAAATACTAAAGCTCCTTGAGGCAGGTATAATTTATGCCGTTGCTGATAGTCAGTGGGTAAGTCCTGTCCATTGTGTTCCTAAGAAGGGAGGTATTACTGTCATTCCTAATGATAAAGATGAATTGATTCCGCAAAGAATAATTACAGGTTATAGGATGGTAATTGATTTCCGCAAATTAAATAAAGCTACTAAAAAGATCATTACCCCTTGCCATTCATTGATCAAATGCTAGAAAGATTATCCAAACACACACATTTTTGCTTTCTAGATGGTTATTCTAGTTTCTCTCAAATACCTGTGTCAGCTGATGATCGAGCTAAGACCACATTTACTTGTCCTTTCGGTACTTTTGCTTATAGACGTATGCCTTTTGGTTTATGTAATGCACCTGCTACCTTTCAAAGATGCATGATGGCTATATTCTCTGATTTTTGTGAAAAGATTTGTGAGGTTTTCATGGACGATTTCTCCATCTATGGATCCTCTTTTGATGATTGCTTGAGCAACCTTGATCGAGTTTTGCAGAGATGTGAAGAAACTAATCTTGTCTTGAATTGGGAGAAGTGCCACTTTATGGTTAATGAAGGCATTGTCTTGGGGCATAAAATTTCTGAAAGAGGTATTGAAGTTGATAAAGCTAAAGTTGATGCTATTGAAAAGATGCCATGTCCCAAGGACATCAAAGGTATAAGAAGCTTCCTTGGCCACGCCGAATTTTATAGGAGGTTCATTAAGGACTTCTCAAAAATTTCTCGACCTCTGACTAATTTATTACAAAAAGATATACAATTTGTCTTTGATGATGATTGTGTAGAAGCATTTGAAATACTTAAGAAAGCATTGATTTCTGCACCTATTGTTCAGCCACCTGATTGGAATTTACCCTTTGAAATCATGTGTGATGCTAGTGATTATGCAGTAGGTGATGTTCTAGGGCAAAGAGTTGATAAGAAATTAAATGTTATTCAATATGCCAGTAAAACTCTAGACAATGCCCAGAGAAATTATGCCACTACTGAAAAAGAATTCTTAGCAGTTGTATTTGCTTGTGATAAGTTTAGACCTTATATTGTTGATTCTAAAGTAACTATTCACACTGATCACGCTGCTATTAAATATCTTATGGAAAAGAAAGATGCTAAACCTAGACTTATTAGATGGGTTCTCTTGCTACAAGAATTTGATTTGCATTTTATTGATGGAAAAGGAGCTGAGAACCCCGTTGCAGGCAACTTGTCTAGGTTAGAGAATGTTCTTGATGACCCACTACCTATTGATGATAGCTTTCCTGATGAACAACTAAATGTCATAAATGCTTCTCGTACTACTCCATGGTATGCTGATTATGCTAATTACATTGTTGCTAAGTTTATACCACCTAGTTTCACATACCAACAAAAGAAAAAGTTTTTCTATGATTTGAGACATTACTTTTGGGATGACCCACATCTTTATAAAGAAGGAGTAGATGGTGTCATTAGATGTTGTGTACCTGAGCATGAATAGGAACAGATCCTACGCAAGTGTCACTCCGAGTCTTATGGAGGACAGCATGCTGGAGATCGTACTGCACATAAGGTATTGCAATCCGGTTTTTATTGGCCTACTCTCTTCAAGGATGCCCGTAAGTTTGTCTTATCTTGTGATGAATGTTAAAGAATTGGTAATATTAGTAGACGTCAGGAAATGCCTATGAATTATTCACTTGTTATTGAACCATTTGATGTTTGGGGCTTTGATTATATGGGACCGTTTCCTGCCTCTAATGGGTATACTCATATTTTAGTTGCTGTTGATTACGTTGCTAAGTGGGTAGAAGCTATTCCACCTAGTAGTGCTGATCATAACACCTCTATTAAGAAGCTTAAAGAAGTTATTTTTCCGAGGTTTGGAGTCCCTAGATATTTAATGACTGATGGTGGTTCACATTTTATTCATGGTGATTTCCGTAAAATGCTTGCTAAATATGATGTTAATCATAGAATTGCATCTCCTTATCATCCGTAGTCTAGTGGTCAAGTAGAATTGAGGAATAGAGAACTCAAATTAGTTTTGCAAAAGACTGTTAATAGATCTAGAAAGAATTGGTCCAAGAAACTTGATGATGCATTATGGGCCGATAGAACTGCATATAAAAATCCTATGGGTATGTCTCCTTATAAAATGGTTATGGAAAAGCATGTCACTTACCTCTCGAACTAGAACATAAGGCATATTGGGCTATTAAAGAGCTCAACTATGATTTAAAACTTGCCGGTGAGAAGAGGTTATTTGACATTAGCTCACTTGATGAATGGAGAACCCAAGCCAATGAGAATGCCAAATTGTTTAAAGAAAAAGTTAAAAGATGGCATGACAAAAGAATACAAAAGCGTGAGTTTAATGTAGGTGATTATGTATTGTTATACAACTCTTGTTTAAGTTTTTTTGCAGGAAAACTTCTCTCTAAATGGGAAGGTCCTTACATTATCGAGGAGGTCTATCGTTCCGGTGCCATAAAAATCAACAACTTCGAAGGCATAAATCCGAAGGTGGTGAATGGTCAAAGAATTAAACATTATATCTCAGGTAATCCTATAAATGTTGAAACTAATGTTATCGAAACCGTAACCCCAGAGGAATACATAAGGGACACTTTCCAGAACGTTTCAGTCTCCGAAAATGAATAGGTATGTGGTACGGTAAGTAAACCAACTCCAAAATATTTCTAATGGCATTTTTCTCCATTTTGGAATATTTAGAAAAATAGAAAAATAAGAAGCAGTCCGGGAAGGACACGAGGCCTCCACGAGGGTGGAGGGCGCGCCCTACCTCCCTGGGCGCGCCCCCTGCCTCGTGGGCACCTCGTGCGCTCTCTGGACTCCGTTTTCTTGCATGATACGTATTTTGGTCGGTAAAAATTCATTATATAATCTCCCGAAGGTTTTGACCACCGTATCACGCAATTATCCTCTGTTCTTGTTTCGAGCTGTTTTCTGTCAGGGTTGCCAAGGCCAGGCATCATGTCGTCCCCCTCCTCCAACAATGGTGACAACGATGCTTGGCTAATGAAGATAGAGTTGAAGAGGGAAGAACCCATGGAGATCAATAAAGATGAAGGGATCAAGAAGGCCACAGAGGACTAAGCTCCGGCAACAGAAGGCATCCTTCAACTTGATCACAATCTTCTTACCCCAACTGAGATCAAAGCTTTCAAGATGATTGAGTTAGCTCGTATACAAAACAAGTATCTCACACGTGAAAATATTTTGTTGAAGGAGCATATCACCGCACTCAAGGGCATTATCCGCAAGCTGGAGGACCTCTTACGCTCGATGTGTGACTATCCATCATCACCTCCATCTTGTTCACCAACAAAGGGGACATAATCACATGGGTAGGGGCACTCCCCTTGGCAACTGCCAAGCTTGGGGGAGGTGCCCCGGTATCGTATCACCATCACATCTCTATCTTTACCGTTTTTCTCAGTTTGATCCTTTTAGTAATATCTTGATCTAGTAGAATAAAGTTTTAGTATGATCTAGCTTTGAGTTTTTCTTTATGATCCCTTTATGTAATCGAGTCCGTGAGCTATATAATAAAGATTAGTGTTGAGTCAAGGGCTTGATTATTTTGCTATGATCTTGAGGGAATAAAAGAAAAAGAAAGAATAAAAAGAAATAAAAAGAGATCATATTGATCTTATGGAGAGTAATGACTTCACATAGAAAGAGTATGATGATTAAAAGTTGTTGAGAGTTGACAAACATGGTTTTGGTCATCGTTGCAATTAATAGGAAGTAATAAAGAAAGAGAGGTTTCACATATAAATATACTATCTTGGACATCTTTTATGATTGTGAGCACTCATTAAAATATGACATGCTAAAGAGTTGATGTTGGACAAGGAAGACAACGTAATGGGTTATGTTTTCTTATATCTGAAATAAAGTATATTGTCATGGATCATCCAACATGTTGACCTTGCCTTTCCCCCTCATGCTAGCCAAATTATTTGCACCAAGTAGAGATACTACTTGTGCTTCCAAATACCCTTAAACCCAGTTTTGCCATGAGAGTCCACCATATCTACCTATGGATTGAGTAAGATCCTTCAAGTAAGTTTTCATCGGTGCAAGCAATAAAAATTGCTCTCTAAATATGTATGATTGATTAGTGTGGAGGAAATAAGCTTTATACGATCTTGTGATGTGGAAGAAATAAAAGCGACGGACTGCATAATAAAGGTCCATATCACAAGTGGCAATATAAAGTGACGTTCTTTCGCATTAAGATTTTGTGCATCCAACTTTGAAAGCGCATGACAACCTCTGCTTCCCTCTGCGAAGGGCCTATCTTTTACTTTTATCTTCTACCTTATGAAAGAGTCATGGTGATCTTCACCTTTCCTTTTTACATTTTATCCTTTGGCAAGCACAGTGTGTTGGAAAGATCCTGATATATATATCCAATTGGATGTAAGTTAGCATGAACTATTATTGTTGACATTACCCTTGAGGTAAAAGGTTTGCAGGCGAAACTATAAGCCCCTATCTTTCTCCGTGTCCAATTAAAACTCCATAACCACAAGTATTGCGTGAGTGTTAGCAATTGTGAAAGACTAAATGATAGTTGAGTATGTGGACTAGCTGAAAAGCTCTGACATAGACTCTTTCTGATGTTATGATAAATTGCAATTGCTTCAATGACTGAGATTATAGTTTGTTGGTTCTCAATGAAGTTTCTGATTCATACTTGACATTGTGAATAGATTATTACTTGAGCATAAGAAATAATAGGACAATATCCATATATGTTGCTGTTATAAGACTGATCATGATGCCCTCATGTCCGTATTTTATTTTATCGACACCTCTACCTCTAAACATGTGGACATATTTATCGTTATCGGCTTCTGCTTGAGGACAAGCGATGTCTAAGCTTGGGGGAGTTGATATGTCCATTTTGCATCATGCTTTTATATCGATATTTATTGCATTATGGGCTGTTATTACACATTATGTCACAATACTTATGCCTATTCTCTCTAATTTTACAAGGTTTACATAAGGAGGGAGAATGCCGGCAGCTGGAATTCTGGGCTGGAAAAGGAGCAAATATTAGAGACCTATTCTGCACAACTCCAAAAGTCCTAAAACTCCACGGAAGTTGTTTTTGGAAATAATAAAAAATACTGAGCGAAGAAAATACCAGAGGGGGCCCACACCCTGGCCACGAGGGTGGGGGGCGCGCCCTACCCCCTGGGCGTGCCCCCCTGCATCGTGGGCCCCCTGGTGGCCCTCCGGTGCCCATCTTCTACTATATGAAGTCTTACGTCTGAAAAAATCATAAGCAAGCTTTTGGGACGAGACTCCGCCGCCACGAGGCGGAACCTTGGCGGAACCAATCTAGGGCTCCGGCGGAGCTATTCTGCTGGGGACACTTCCCTCCGGGAGGGGGAAATCATCGCCATCGTCATCACCAACACTCCTCTCATCGGGAGGGGGCCAATCTCCATCAACATCTTCACCAGCACCATCTCCTCTCAAACCCTAGTTCATCTCATGTATCCAATTCTTGTCTCTAAGTCTGGGATTGGTACTTGTAGGTTGCTAGTAGTGTTGATTACTCCTTGTAGTTGATGCTAGTTGGTTTATTTGGTGGAAGATCATATGTTCAGATCCTATATGCATATTAATACTCCTCTGATTATGAACATGAATATGCTTTGTGAGTAGTTATGTTTGTTCCTGAGGACATGGGAGAAGTCTTGCTATTAGTAGTCATGTGAATTTGGTATTCGTTCGATATTTTGATGAGATGTATGTTGTCTCCCCTCTAGTGGTGTTGTGTGAACGTTGACTACATGACACTTAACCATTGTTTGGGCCTAGAGGAAGGCATTGGGAAGTAATAAGTAGATGATGGGTTGCTAGAGTGACAGAAGCTTAAACCCTAGTTTATGCGTTGCTTCGTAAGGGGCTGATTTGGATCCATATGTTTCATGCTATGGTTAGGTTTACCTTAATACTTCTTTTGTAGTTGTGGATGCTTGCAATAGGAGTTAATCATAAGTGGGATGCTTGTCCAAGTAAGGACAGCACCCAAGCACCGGTCCACCCACATATCAAATTATCAAAGTACCGAACGCGAATCATATGAACGTGATGAAAACTAGCTTGACGATAATTCCCATGTGTCCTCGGGAGCGCTTTCCTTTATAAAAGAAATTGTCCAGGCTTTTCCTTTGCTACACAAAGGATTGGGCCACCTTGCTGCACTTTATTTACTTTTTTTACTTGTTGCTCGTTACAAATTATCTTATCACAAAACTATCTATTACCTATAATTTCAGTGCTTGTAGAGAATACCTTGCTGAAAACCGCTTATCATTTCCTTCTGCTCCTCGTTGGGTTCGACACTCTTACTTATCAAAAGGACTACGATAGATCCCCTACACTTGTGGGTCATCAGACAACGCCTCCACATGTGCCACGTGGCTTCATGAACTGTAAGGGAGACACTGTGTAGCGTGCCATTGTGTTTTGCACATACTCGAAGTACTAGTAAGGTACACGTGCATTGCACGCGTCAGATTTTGCAACCAAATTATGAATAAATACCACACTGTAGCATGTAAGCTCTGAGTCATATATGCCTGATGTAGACCTTCGTTTAATTCTTATAGTTCATCTCATTCAAAATCAATTAGTTTTTATAAAAAACCTAGGTCCTCTTTGATTCGTATGATTTCCAAAACGCGGGAATAGGAAGAACATGGGGTTAGAGTGGAATCTCGTCTTGAATCCTACAGGATGGTATGAGTGTTTGATTGTGCATAGAAAAAACGCAGAATTCTTTCAAAGAGGTTTGAGTGGATGGGATGTTTCCTATGAAATATAGTGCAAATGAACCATATGGAAAACTTCCTATGGTTTACAATCCTACGAATCAAACACCCAAGATAGGAAAAATTCCTAAGGATTAGAATCCTCCAAAATTCCTTCGAGAATCCTTTGAATCAAAGAAGCCCTTAATCTATTTTATGATTCATGGAATTCTGCGTTGTAAAGCATAAAGTAAAAACAAATAATGGCAATTCAACTAGAAAAAAAGTTTGGGCAGTTATGATACAGAAGATTCTAGAACAAAGGAGAACCTCTGTTGTTTTGAGATTTGTGCATTATGCTTATGTTCAACCATGGAGTCTGCTAGATTGTACATGTGGCAAAATCCGGTGGGGGGCTAGAAGATGGTGTGAGGGGCCGAGTGGAGGGAGACCATGAAGGAGTGCACGACTGCGAGATCGATATTTAGAGAGAGAGGGTGAGAACGTGTGCTGTTGCGCGCAGTGGTGGAGCCATGAAAAATGTCCCATGAGCTAGGGGGCCAAGCATTGCTAATCCTTTACGAGGAGGGCCAATTCATCAACTTACACCATTTTTACCAGCAATTGTCTAATGATCACATTCATATTAGCCTCGATATATAGTGATGTTAGGGGGGGCAGGGCCCTTGCTGCCCCTGTCTTCGCCATTGTGCGCGCGTCTGAGAGATGAAGCGGAAGGCATGGATGATGAGAGGGGGGCGTTGGATATATAATTAATGTGGGTGTATTAGCTATATATGTAATCCTATATAGAGAGGTATAGATTGATCGATGTGGACGTGGGAAAGAGGGTGAGACCTCACTAGATATATAGATCGATCGGTTTATGTGGAAAATTATGAAAGACCTAGCTATATACACACACACATAGAACATCGATCGTTGCGCATGCACGTGAGAGATAAAGAATGCCCGATATGATGGAGAGGGGGATGTGTGTGTGTGTGTGTACCTTCATGGGAGACCGACCTGAAGAAAAAGATTGCATGTGTGCGATGGATAATGCCGACTGGTAGTGTGTGTGCATGCATGCACGAGAGAAAGTTAGTGGTACAATTATAAAGAGAAGACCAATGTGTGGGTGTAAAAGACTAGGTGAGGTCATAATCAATGTAAAGTTGAATTCAAATATTTGAATAAGAGATCATGATGTTTGAAACCCAAGCATGCATGAATATAACGGAGATCTGCGCAGTGTGGTTTGGAGATGAGCATGTTGTAATGTATACACATTGAACAAGGTCAGACTGGTTTGAATTTGAGATACCGATGGCAGACATCGTTTGGCCACATTGCATCCGTGCATGGACACACTATTCTAATTGGAGATGATGGGTGGCTTTCGCATCACATATCTATATCTATACCCACATATATATATATATATATATTTTATATTTTTTATATAGTGTGCGGATAACTTTAACTTTGAAAGATGGTCGTTGGATGAGGCCAATCCGATGGTGCAGAGCTGGCAAATTTGAGCACTACTGACTGTTGGATATCATCTAGATTCCACCAGATTTTGCCACATGTACAATCTAGAAGACTCTATGGTTGAACTTAAGCATAATGCACAAACCTCAAAACACAAGCACTTCTTCTTTGTTCTAGAATCTTCCGTATCAGAATTGCCCAAATGTTTTTCTACATGATTTGTTTTTACTTTATGCCTTACAACGCACAATTCCATGAATCTTAAAATAGATTAGCTTTCTTATAAAAACTAGATGATTTTGAATGAAATGAACTATAAGAATTAAACGAACATCTACATCATGCATATATGACTCAAAGCTTACATGCTATAATGTGGTATTTATTCATAATTTGGTTGCCAAATCTCATGCGTGCAATGCACGTGTACCTTACTAGTCTAAATGGTGTCTGTGTGTGTGTTGTGCGTGTTAAACACATTGTACGTAGTATATCATACTAGTCTAAATTGTCTTTTTTTTCTTTTGGGTACACGTTAAGCTTAATCTCCTGAAATTTCAAGTCGCGCCTTGTTATGCCGAAATTTCAAGCTAGCGTCTTTGTCTATCATGCTGCGAAACTCCCGCCTCTTCAACCTGCGCCTTGTTAGCCCGAAATATTTAAGATATATCTTTGTCTCGTTGTGCTCCGACAACTCCCTCCATCTCAACCCGCGCCTTGCTATTCCAAAATTACAACGCGCGCGAAAACTCCCACCTCCTGTGAAATCCCGACACGCGAAATGCCTGTGATACCCCTGAATCGAAAGAACCGCCTCAAATTGGTGGGGGTACTTTCTAACTTACCCCACATTTCGGACAAGCGCGTCCCTAAGCCATGGTTCCCCACTCCCATCCCATCCGCCCACCCATTCGTACACCGAGGCCGGGAAAACCCGCGAAGCCCACACCCTCCTCCGTCCGCCACCCAGCCGGAGCCTCTTCCCCGACGACGTCGTCCACAGCAACACCTCGACGTCCCTCATCCACCGTACCGGATGAGGATCCGTCGTCGATCTGGTCGTCCCGCCGGTTCAGCCACCCCGTCCTCCACCTCCAAGGAGCTGCCCCGACGTTTCCCTCGTCTTTCGCGCCACCTCCATTCCCACACCGCCGTCTTCACCTGCACCACCGGAAGAGCATTAGCATCACCGTTTCCTCGGATGAAGCTGCGGCCTAATCGGCGCCACCAAAGAGGTTGTACACTAATCGCCGCATTTTCTTCTTGATTCGATCTCACGGTGCTGTCGGCGCTCGGTCCCGAGCCGACACGGCGCGGCTCCATCCAGCGCGGCGTCGCCGGCCACTTCCTCCACGGCGTCGCTCCCTCGGCGGCGACGTCCCCATCAGTAGGAGCTGCTGCTGCTTTAGCTCTCGCTCGCGCTGCTGCTCTGCTCTTGCTCTCGGTCCCCTGCCTGGTCTGCTCTTGCTCTTGCTCGCGCTGCTGCTCTCGCTCTTGCTCTTACTTGCGATGCTGCTCCAATTTAGCTACACTTTAGTCGACTGAATCGACTTTTGGGTGAGTCAATTTTCAGGGGGTGCGGGGGCTCGCCGGAGTTAAGGAAGAACCAGCCACGGCGGGGAGGGGGGCTCGCCGGAGAAGTATCCCACTATCTATCTTAGGGTTCAGGGTGGGGGCGGTGGTTGCCGGCGGTGGTGGGGCGGTGGCATGGGGATCGCCGGACAAAAAGCTCGGCACGGGGGGGGGCTAGAGGGATGGCTGGTGCAGCGGTGGACCGGCGGTGGGGAGTGTTTTCGGGGCGGGCGGGGCGGCGCACTGCCGGCTGCGGGCGGCGGGGGCAGCTGTTTGGCCGGTGGTGGCTGGCGGCTCAGGGGGGTGGAGGTTGAAGATGAACTGCAGGCCCTTGATTTCGTATCCAATGGCTGCAAAATCGACTGACCAGAGATGAAAAAGTCAGTCGACTGACGTGTAGCCTCACCTCTAGTGCGCTCAGTTTCGACAGTAAAATTCAGTTTCGACAGCCAAATTTAGTTTCGACAATTAAGTTCAGTTTCGACAGTTAAATTAAGTTTTGACAGTTAAGTTCAGAGATGAGCGGCTGATGTATACATCTAGCACTTTGTGGTTATGTATTTTACGTCATCTATTGGAGATGCTATTAGAATTCCACTCAGGTTAACGTTGTCTCTCTTGTCCTGCTTCAGCCTCGGCGTCATACAACTCACCGGAGCTGCTCCAACAACGAAACCCTCCATCACAGCGGAGCAGTACCTCGGGCTCCATCTCCAGGCGCCTAAGATCTTCTTCCCCTCCTCCGACAGCCAAGTCAGCCGGAGCATCCTCACCGGCCAACCCAATCACGCTGAGATCGACATGGCTTCGCCAAAGAGGTTGTACACTTCTTGTGGTTTGACTTAATCTCACCATGCTTCTTTGCATCCTGTGATCTTCCAATTCTTGTGAACCAAACACCCAGATTGGCAGAAATCCTGTGTTTTTAAATTCTCTGTTTTGCACGTGCATTCCTATCCTATTCCTGTCTATTTCCTATCCCTGCATTGTTAGAATCCTCAAATTCAAACAAGCCCTTACACAATTACTTCTGTTACAGATATGTGTCAAAGAAAACCTTGTGTGGTTTGTCCTGCTCCTGCGGTGCTGTGTTCCACCCCAGCTCAGCTGCTCCAACGACGGAAGGGTTCACCACAGCAGGGATCCGCTCTCCAGACTGTCTTTCGCCGCCTCAGATCTTCTTCCCCGCCGCCGGCAGCCACGACAACTGCATTACCATCATCAACTGAGCAGATGACCTTGAGGACTACACGGGTCCGCAAGAGAGGTCGCACTCTTCCGTGTCTGCTTACGTTATGCATCGCTTAATATGATGACATGCTACTTTATCGTCGTGTTCACCTATTAGACTCCGAGTCGGGTCCAAACTTATGCTGAAACTTGAGTTTTTAAATGGTTGTGGGGTACATATTGGGGCAGCAATCAGTACTATCTGTCTACTATCTGGTTAATCTCGGGTGTCTACTATGAGTTTCATGTTGGGTGCAAACAAACATTAAAGGAGCCATTATCTGTATTTTTTAACTAAAGCTATTATCTGCCTGCTATCATTGGTTTTGGGTCTATCCACAGTTTGCTACCATCACTCTGGATTTGTGCATGCACTCCTTACATAATCTCACTATGTTTTATTCCTATGCATGTCAGTTATTGTACACAATGGAACTGAACATGTAGAGCAAAAGAGACGAGCCTTGCGTGGCAATAAAATTTCATGCAGATGTCGCTCCATGGTGGGCGCAAAGGCAGCCCCCCTCCACCCATTTCGGATCGTAATCAAGAGGAAGATAACTGTTCTGAGGGGGATTCAGAAGCAGAAGACCACTCCTATTTACCCCATGAGGTCTTCGCTCTAACTTGGCATGCTGATGTTGGTTATATCATGCATATGGTGCCTTGCATTGCTTACTTTATACATCAAATATGTCAACTGCTTAGTTTAGACATGCTTTGTGTGAATGCCATCTGTTTAGTTTATTCATCGTTTATGTGAATTATGCAATGCCATCTTGTTTAGCCAGGCATCATATATGTGAATTTTGCAATGCCATCCTGCTTAGCCAGTCATCTTATATGTGAATTATATCAGGCCATCCTTTTTCTTCGTTACGTATTACATTTGTCAACAATGTTAGTACATTCAACTACTCTTCGTGTGCATCAGCCATTTGACACGGTGATGGAAAATTCTGGAGTGAAAACAAGGTCTTCAGAGCAGACTATGCTATCTGACGAAGCGCATATCTCGCTGGTTACGGATAGCTCCTCAGAGGAGGATTCAGAGACAGATGACCAGTCATATTCCCCCCCTGAGTTGTATGCTCTAATTAACTTGGCAGGGTTATGTTGCTCATATCGTGCGTATGGTGTCTTGCATTGCGATGTCATTTGATTAGTTTAAACATGCTTTGTGTGAATGCCACCTGTTTAGTGTCTAATTACCATATATGTGAATTATGCATTGCCATCTTGTTGCAAGACATTATATATGTGAATTATGCAATGCTATCTTGTTGCAAAGGCATTATATATGTGAATTATGCAATGCCATGCTGTTGAGCCAATCATCATGTATGTGAATTATATCATGCTATCATTTTTTGTATTACGTGTTCCATTTGTCGACAACGTTTGTATATTCAACTACTCTTCCTGTGCATCAGCCATTTGAAGCGGTGATGGAAGTATCTGGAGTGAAAACAAGGTATTCAGAGCAGACAATGCTACCTGCTGAAGCAGACATCTTGCTGGATACACAGAGCTCCTCAGAGGAGGATTCAGAGACTGATGACCAGTCCTATTTCCCCCCTGAGGTCTATGCTCAAACTTGGCAGGGTTATATTACCCATGTCATGCATGTTGTCTTGCATTGCTTAGTTTTTACATCATATATGGATTGCCATCTGCTTACTTGCTTACTATATAAATCATATATTTGAATTATATCATGCCATCATGTTTACATACACAACATCTATCTGAATTATGGCATGGCAACCCATTTAATAAAGACATCATATAGTTATATCATCTCATCCTGTTTAGTGTTTACAGTCATCATATTTTGAATTATGTCATTCTATCCGGGAATTATATCATGCTATCATGTTTCCATAGGCGGCATGTATGTGAATTATGGCATGCCAACCTATTTAATAAACACATTATATAGTTATATCATGTCATCCTGTTTACATAGTCATCATATTTTGAACTATGTCTTTCCATCTTTTTTAGTTAGCCATCATAATGTGAAATTGTATCATGCTATCCTGTTTAGTTAGCCATCATATATGTGAAATTGTGTCATGCTATCCTGTTTGGTTAGACAACATAAATGTGAATTATTTCATGCCCTCTTTTATTCCCCACTATCCATTGCACCTGTCTATCATACAATGTCTGTACATTCAATTACTTTTCTTGTTTATCAGCCATTTGAATTGGAGAGGGTGATGGCAGTATCTAAGGGAGTAACAACACGGTCTTCAGAAAAGATAGTGCTACCAGTTGATGCAGATAGAACCACGGTTGTACTTGCCCAAGAACCAGCCCCACCACACATAACCCAGACTCTCGCAGATTGTACCCCTACCCAGTTGGCCAAAGAACCAGCTACACCCCTTCTAACCCCAACCCCAGCAGATAGTACCGTCTCCACCACAGAGCACCCAAACACGAGCAGTTAGTAAGGGAACTTCAGTGCCCAAAGCATGAGGACCACCACTCTGAATCCCAACTCAACGCTTAAATGAGAAGAAGAATTGTTCTCAGGTCAGGTTCTGTAGCTATGGTTCATACTCCTTTGCTCTTGCATCACTGTATTTACTCAGACCAACTATTTTCAAATTTGAAGGATGGAATTGAAACTCCAATGGCACAACAGGTATGTTTTAAACTTGTTTCTTTAACTAGTTTGCTGTTGTAACTTGCTCTATATTGATTTCAGTTTCAATTGAATAAACAGTTATGTTCTCATGTCATGCACATTACAAGTGTCTCTATAGTTTCCCACACTTATATTCTGTCTATTCTGCTTTGTCTTGAACAAATATTATTTGAACTGTGTCTCTATCTTGATTTGGCAACAAAAACTAGAATGATATAGACCATAAAGTGACCATGGTACATAGATATATGTTTGTTTCATGCTGTTATCCTGTGCACTTTACTACTGAACTGATTTACCAAAATGAGTTTCATATACAACATGGTAAACCTGTGATGTGTCTGCTTGTTTCTCTTTTAGAATGCGGACAAAATATTGGAGAACAGTACCCCGTTATGCAATGGTGAAGGAAGTAATGCAGATAAGGTTCAAGATAGTGAGACATCCCTGTTGGTCTCCAAGAAAGCTGATAAAAACTACCTTGACGACAGTGAGAGAACCCAGAAGTCCTGTCTTGATGTAGTGTTCGAGTTACTGGCCACTACTGCTGGCACAAGCTCTTTGTCGCTGCGTGAATCAGTTCGTCTTCTTGAGTCTCAGCTTCAAGTTGAAAGACATCGATCAGATGTGTTGCGACAGGAAGCTGAAGGACTGAGGAAGTCCCTGCAGAATTCAGATGCATACTTTCTGGTGCAACAGCAAGCGCTGGAGGATTTAAGCGCCAAACAAGAGAAAGTTAATAGGCTTGCTAAGCATCTTGCCAGCATTATGGGTACCCAGGATATTGTTTCTTGAGATCTTCCGAAGTGGTTTCAGTTCTGGACATGTTTTGCTACGGCATTTATTTGCACTGGTCGCCAACTTTGACAACCAGTGTATATGATATGCTGCTTTGTTCCCTATATTTGCACTGGTGGCGAACTTTGATGCCCAGCAGATGTAATATGTGTAATAGCCGTGATAGCCTAGCATAAGTTGCTTGCTTATTTATTTCCTTGTTGTCCTGTTTATTTGTTTGCTTGTAGTCAGTGCTGTTCTTTTTCCCCGGTTTGCTAGTGGCCGCAATAACCTTTTTTTTTAAACTAGGCCACAATAACCATGGGCTACATATTTACTGTAGTGACACTGGGCCTTCTACGGGCCGTAGAAACAACGGGCCTTCTACGGGGCGTAGAAACAATGGGCCTTCTACGGGCCGTATCATCAATGGGCCTTCTACGAGCCGTATTATCAATGGGCCTTCTATGGGCCGTATGATCGATTGCCCAAACATGGGCCAATAACATACCGCTTTATGGCCGTAAACGGGCTAGAGTTGGAATCATCCGTTCATGGGCCGACCATAATGGGCCATCGTTAATCGGCCGTATTTGATGACGCTATGAAAACGGCCCAACATATTAACGGGCCACAAACGGGCCGACTGTAAGCACGGGCTGAATTTGGCCCACAAGCAGAAAATGACAGTAACGGGCCGTAAGTAACCGAATGCTGGAAATGAGCCCAAGAATAAATGGGCCGTGAGAAGGCCGAAAGATAACATGGGCTGGAAACGGCCCAACGGAATAATGGGTCGTTAATGGGTATAAAGTGATACACTGTTCATTACGGGCCAGTTTCACCACGGGCCGTTAATGGGTATAAAGTGATACACTGTTCATTACGGGCCAGTTTTACCACGGGCCGTTAATGGGCCGAGAGTAATAAGGGCCTCATCTGGGCCGAAAGACGTCATGGGCCATACATGGGCTGGAAGTTAAAATGGGCTGGAATTATATTGGACGGCCCAGATGACGCTACTGGGCCTAATTCGGTTAGGCCGTAAACGGGCCCTCGGCTAGCGGGCTGTAAATGGGCTATATACGAACAAGCCGTTAACAGGCTTGCCCTGGGCCGGCCCGCCACCTTTTGACCAAGTCAAACGGGCCGTCCTTTTCACAGGAATGGGCCTCTGTTGGGCCGTGCCACGTGTCAACGTATCATAGGCGCTTTGGGTCCAATGAGTGGATGACATCTGTCCCAACGGTGAGCCGACACGTGTTTCCTCCAGCCAATGATGATTTTACCCGTGGAAAATCCCCATTGGTCGTGGCTGTTAACGGGTTATCGGATCCAAAACCGGACCCGATAGCTTAACGGCATTCCGTTACGGTGGATGCCACGTGTTGGTCACCCTTGACGAAAGCACTTCTGTGACGCGCGATTTATCGTCATGGAAGTGGACACTTCCGTGATGATAATTTTGGTAATGTCATGGAACACTTCTACGACAGCACAGGTATGACTATCTTGATTCTGTCATAAATTTGTCATGGATGTACATGCATGACAAAAAGCGCGACCTACTGTGACAAACACGTATCATCACGGAAGTGTATTTTTTGTAGTGATTGAATGTACTTGCAAGCTCACACAAACAAAGCAACAATGGCAAACAACAACAATGATATTTAAGCAAGTTTATTGCAAGATTTGACATGCTACTCATGAAGTGACCGTGCTCATAACAGGGCCTTTCAGACCCGCTTACCATCTCGATTACCTCATAACCATGAACCTCATCATACCAAGGTGATCACCTCCGGATCACAATCGAAACCATCTCGATGGTCTCAGCAACTTCACCAATATTTTTGTTGATCCACTGACCTACTACGAACTTGTGCCCATAACCGAGGACGCGACTATTGATAGATTAAATACACTCTGCGCAGGTTAGCACACTGTAACCACACCACGGAACCCATGGCCTCGGACTCCCATTCGGGTGGACCAACAGCGTTCCGGCAGAACCAATCTACTGCCATGACACTCTCCCGGCCACTCCGACCAACTCCCCTTTGGGCTAAGTCATGGGTGGCCCCGATGCCACTCCGAACATCCAACGGCCACCGTCGTGGCAAAACAATCGTCCCAAACCGGGACATGGTACCAAAATAACTATGGGCACACAAGGTTATACCTGCCAACCGGGCTAGGGTAGCGCCAGCGCATAACCTTCCCTAGTTGGAGGCACCGATGAGAGGCATAACAATAGAACGAGAAAGGGCCTCCCCATAAAGGCTAATGTGGTTGCACTGGGAAGATCGATTCGGTGGCACCATGACTCGATCACAACATGTTCAAGTTGGTTTTTATCAGGCTTCAAATTGCAAATAATTTCACCGAGTCATAGTATGCCATGAAAATGCAATGAACGAACAATGCACCATTTTCATAATAATATCGATATGGACTAGATCAAGCATAACTTCACTTTACTCTACTACATAAACTTGATTATTCAAATATCATGCTACTGATAACAGAGCAAGCATAGCAAGAATTTGCAACTAGCATCAAATGATTTTATATGGAGTTTCTATATGCATTTAAAATAATCATATTCAAGTGAAATCATAGTTATTGAAATGTCATTCTTGCAAATATTTGTGATGGCTTGCCTTAGTGCAGAGAAGGGTCACACTCCTTCTGGTGATCTTCAAGGCAATAATTTCCTTCTGAAAAGAATTAAATAGCAAAAATAAAATGTCACATAACACTGTTTAATTCACCAGAAAACAATTACAGCAAGCAAAAATATCATCTTTTTCATGCTGATAGAGAACTTCAACAGAAAGCCAATGCAAAAAGTATCATGTCATTTGGACTTATAGAATAGGAGTAATAGCTGGTCAAAGTTTAGTAAATTTTCTGAATTTAAATTTGATTTTTCAAAAAATCAGAGAGGGGGTGACGTCGAAGGCTTGTTCTAGCGAATATGCCTCCACTCGTACCGCTTCTGGCATGAGTGGAGAGGCTGACAGTGGGCCCCTCCCGTCGGGTTTTGAGAGAGGGGAAGAGAAACAGGGAATGGAGGCTTGTCGGTAGGGCTCTCTCCGGCGAGGAGGGAACGGCGGCCATCGAGGTAGGGAGGGAATGAGAGAGGGGGTCCTGGCGCACATGCTCGTACCCGTGCCAAGGCAGGAGGTGGACAGAGTTGACCAAAATGAGCGTCTACAGCGGCGGCTGCGGACGAGGCTCGTCAGAGATGAAGAAGACAGCGAGGATGAGAGAATCAAAGGGCTCTAGGGGGTTTCTCTTGCACCAAAGGGCTACTAGGGAGGCTCTAGAAGAGTGGGTCAGCTCAAGGGGCACTGGAGAGGTGGATGGCCGAGGGAGGGGATCGCCGGCGAGCTCGGGAGGGGAATGGCGGCTAGAGGCCTGCCCTGCCGGGCCGTGGCTATCTTGGAGGAGTTTTGAGAACTGATGACAGTGGGAGAGGTTCCCACTGACTTTATATTAAAAGGTTAGCGTGTCAGAATAGTCCGGTCAGTCCTTATTACACAAGCTACATTGTGAAGGAGGAGGGGGGAGTTAAAGATTATAGGGGGGAAAGGTGTAAGCAAAGATTACAGATTAGCTACCAAGGACAGAATGTAGGGGGCAAACATCTGTTTAGCCCTATGGACTAGCATAGAGAAGTCCTTCTTGAACCTAGCCTTCCAAGTCTCAAATGCCGGCTTGATCCCTCTAAAGTGTTTGTCATTCCTTTCCTTCCAAATCCCCCACGCGGGCACCGTGAAAACCTCCATGAACATGGGCCGATTCCACGAGTCTATGCCTGCGTGTATCAACCTCAGTCTGTAATCATCATCTGGCCAATGGATCCCCACGGCATCCCAACATCTCTGACTGAAAGGATAGTTCAAGAAAAGATGCACGACATCTTCTTACGGCAGGTTCTAGCGCAGCAGACAGGTGTAGTCATTATTCTGAATTTCGTAGTGTCTCCTCCTCAACATGTTTCTGGTATTTAGCCGATCAGCCAGAAGAAGCCACACGAACACCTTCCACTGCATCGTGCACTTAGTTTTCCAAATCCACCCAAAGGCCTCATCCACCTGCATCTGCCTGAAGCAATGATCATAGTATTTGGTTGTTTGAAAACCGTTCCCGTTCCAAACACATTTCCAGGCATCCACTCCTTCAACAAGGGCAACATCAGAGGTCATCTGCTGCAAGACAAGCACTTCCTGACGAGCTTCTACTGAGAGGGGCAGGTGGAACACGTCCCCCAGCCTCTCAGAAGACAACAAATGCTTAATAGATACGTCTAGTTCTTTGGAAAAAGAGAAGGCACGTGGGAATCTATCTTGAAATAGCGTATCCTTCCAATCATCTTTCCAAAAGAGGAACGTGTCCCCTACAGTTACTGTGGCTTTTGTAACCCCTCTGTAAATGTCAGATAATTGCATGAGATCTCTCTGCCGGAATGAGCCACATGGGTCAGTTGCATGAGGGATTCGATCATCGTAGTATGTTCTCCAAGCTAGGTTCACCCAATGGATATCCTTCCTATTGTAAAATTTGTGGAGTTGTTTCAAGAGGAGCCCCTGGTTCTGAATTTTGAGGTTTATTATCCGCAACCCTCCTCTGTGTTTTGGTTTGCACACTAGGTCCCATTCCGCCAGCGAGTTAACCTTAAGCCCATCGTCAGTTTTCTTCACCCAAAGGCAAGATCTGCGGAGCTTACCAAGGTGTTCAATGATCTTGGGGTTCATCTTGATCGAGCACATTGCATGCACAGCCAGCGAGGTCACCACTGAATTTAGTAACGTCAACTTGGAGCCATAATCCAGCAGGGAGGCTGCAACTGGCATTCTTCTCTGCACCGATATGACCATGGGCATCAGGTCGGACATAGTGGGATGGGTGGTCCCCATAGGCAGCCCTAGATACGTGAACGACATCTGCCCAACTGAACAACCAAAAATCCCCGCAATATCCGATCTAGTCGCGGGGTCCAAGTTGATCGGCACAAGTGCTGATTTATGAAAATTAATCTTAAGCCCTATCTAGGAGGAGTTGTGGATGTAGAGGAGTGCAGTTAGATGCTCAGAGGGGCGTGGGAGGGGCTCAATATATAGGGGAGCCGAGGCGGGGTCGCGGGCTCCGGCGAGCTCTCTGGAGTCTCCGGGACGCGACGAGGAGCATCAGTGGGAGGGGGGAAGACTCCATAGCTCACGCGACCACTGTGGGAGGACGCGGACGAGCACAAGACGCGGGTGGAGACGAGCACAGGGGCACGGGCGCACTGTGCACTTGGCCTTGTCGTGCCCGTGCTCGCCGCGGCAAACTCCAGCGTCGGCGAGCAGCGAGGAGGGGTCAAGGGCGATGAGACGAGGGTGGTGGCGTGGTGCGGCAGGCTGAGGCGAGCTCCGAAGCGGGCACGAGCGAAACAGAGCCACTGGCGCGACGTAGAGCGCGTCGAACACATGCCAGGGGCCTTGTCCTCGCGTGGACTCCGGCTACACGATGCGCTGAGCATTAAATTCATGTTTGGGGTGTTGTCTTCGCAAAGCTAGGTCGATCCAAGCACCCAAGTTAAAGCCAGGCCGACTTGGTGAGGCTGTAGCTTCTTGGCAAGTTCCTGGACAGTAACTTTGGAGCTTAATAGAGAAAAATCTAGAGAGATTAAAGAGCTGACTTTGGTATCTAAGGGTTACTTAGGAGGGTAACGAGTCCCTAAAAATTTCAGCTTCATTGCATCAAGGGAAAATGCACTTCCTTCACAACATGCATGTTCTGACCAGAATATAAAAGATTTATGTAGCAAAAATATTCCAAATAACAATGATTTTTTTTCGCACAAGGAGGTGTGCCAAGGTCCAAAGAATATTCAGGAATTTTCTCAGCTTTTTGTGGGCAAGACCAAAGAATATTCAGGAATTTTCTCAGATTTTTGTGGGCAAGAAAAATGAGGGTTGCTTTGGAGCAAAAGTGACTGAAGTGTGATTTCAGAGAGAAAATGAATATTTTTATTTTAAGAAAAATATTCTGAATGTTATATTTGGGTATAGCAGAGAGCAAGGGATGGGTTTGGAGGTGAGATGAGTCACTTGGGTGAAAATCAAAGAAATGCCCAAGTGATGAAGTCCAAATGAGTTGATTCAAAAACCCAAATTCAATTCAAAAAGCAATAAAACTCAGAAAAAGAAAAAGGGCAAAAACCAGGGTGTCACACGGCCACGGCCACCACCTCCCGCCTTTAGGCCGCGGCGGCGGAGCGGGTGATGGCCATGGTGGCCGGTAGTGGGGTGGCGGCCACAACGGCCACCTCCCGCCTTCGGGCCATGGTGGCGGAGCAGGCGATGGCCCTGGCTTTCAAAGTTGGTGTGGCGGCCACGGCGGCAGACGGTGGGGTGGCGGCAATGGCAGCTGGCAACAGCTGCCGACGGGCAGCGGAAGCGGAGCGTATGGTTGGTGTTCTGTGCACACCCAACAGGGACGCCACGTGCACTACACTATGGCGGGGACTGCGCCGCCACCGCGGTGTAGCCTCCTAGCTGGAGCTGTCCTCTGATGACCGAGGAGTGGATAAGCGATGACGACGGACCGGTTCCATTGGCGATTGTGGGAGAAGCAGACGAGATAAGCTATAGGGAGGGAGGGGAAAATGCGACGCGGGACTCGCCGGCCGTGAGGGTTTCTATAGTAGGCTGGTAAGCATTGGGATTATGGGGGATTTCACCGACTCGAGCAGGAAGCTTGCGCGGGAAGGGGCTCACCACCGTTTGGCCAAAAGAACGCCCCGTGCGCTGCTCAAGCTTGTGCTCTAAGCCGTCTACAACAGCGGGGTGCCAAGACGTGCGAGAGGAGGAGGAAAGGACACGTACACATACGGTTAATAAAATAAAAATGTTTGCGATTAAATTACCTACTACCCCCTTCCTGGTTTATAAGTCGTCTATGTATTTTTGTGCCAAATTTTGACTAGAGATTTAACTAATAAAATACGAATGCATGTCGCCAAAGTTTATATCGTTCGATTTGTATTTGAACATAGTTTCCAATTATATAATTTTTGTAACATGCATTAACATTTTGTTGGTTAAATTTAAGGTCAAAATATGGCATAGAATATAAAGGGGCCTAATAGACCAAGATGGCGGTAGTAGCACACGACCGCTCTCTACGCAGTGACACAACTGTCAGCCGGCTTGTAGACGACCATTTCATGTGTGTTCAACTGCTCTATGCGTGTGTTTGCCGGCGGTTGAGGCAGCCGTGGCATGCTCTGCTCACATCACGCCACGCGTGCGCAGCTCTCGCGTCCCTCCGGGCGCTCTGCCCTCATCCCTCCACGCGCACTGCCAATGTTTGGGGCTGGCGCACGATCATGCATGTTCGTGCGCATGCGGTTGCGCCGGGCGCGGCGCCACGATGCAGTTACCCGCTGCAAAAACTGCCATGCGGATGTGCCGAGAATCCAGGCTGCCCGGCCCCCATTTATTCCTGCGACCATTTACCTTCATCTCTCGCGCCACACGACACAATAAGCACACCCATGACGACACATACAGAGAGGACATCCAGCGGTTCCAATGACGCTCCTAGTGGCCGATGACGACAACGGCGGGCAGTTCACCATGCATCACATAGTGGACACCCATGTGAGGGGGAAGGCCCTCTCGGTGGTGTACACGAATGAGATGATCTCGGTGGAGAGCTCCATCCAAACTATGGAGCAGTTGCTTGCCGAGGACAAGTACCAAGTGGTCGGCTTCAACCTCGAGTACACCATCGGTTGCGGTAGGCACGATCAGAAGGTTGTCGTCGCCCAGTTGTGCATGCGACATGACGTCCTCGTCTACCACTACCACCTGGCCACAAGGCCTTGTGAGCGTTTCTCCAGGTTTATCAACAGCTCTGACCAGAGTTTCGCTATGGTGTACACCACCAACGATCTAAAAGCGCTCAAGGTTTCGGGCTTGAAATGCCAGAATCTTGTCAACATCCAGGACCACTATAAGGTCTGGGGCAGCGACCGCAACAAACAGAACTCCTTGGTTGACCTCGCCTCCACCATCATCGACCCCTACTACATGAAGATGAAGGATGAGAGCAAGAAGGACAAGAACGCCTAGCACAGTGTCTGGCATGAGAGACTAGATGAACAACACATCAAGTACGCGGCCAAGGATGTGTATACAAGCTACGAGATGTACATGCAGATCGTTGACATGAGGGAGTGTCTTCTTCTGCCCCAGACGAGGGATCGAGCCACTGAATAGTGGCGGAAGCGTCACAACAAGTAGATGACTAGACGATCGTTTCTCCTAGTTTAGAATGCATATAATTGTTTTTTAAGGTGTGTGCGAATGATCTGTAAAGTCACTTATGTAATTGGATGTTTATTTCAGTTATATATATATGTTATTATTTTGTAGATAGAGCAAATCACACGGCTTATTAGTAGCAATCGTATGTGTTATTATTGGTCTTCACACACATTTTTGATTACGGACCTGTTTGCCGCGTATCACACACATCTTGTTCAGTTGAACCGTTTCTGTTGCATTCCCTAATAGCAAATAGTTCATCGAAGTGAACTTTATGCCGTATATCGCACACACATTGATATGGCTGCCCGTTTCTGTTGTTATGTCTAATCGCAAACAGTTCTTCTAGATTAACTGTTTGCCACGCTTCGCACATGCAACTAAAATCTGAACCGTGTTTGATGTCACCGCCATCGCAAATGTTTTGCATCTTTTTAACATTTTTTACATCCCCGTTTGTGATTGATGCATCGCACACAGTTTCGTCGAAGGGTCTCTGATCGTAGTGTCGCGTTTGGACCATCCTGCAGTAGTGTAGTCTAGTAGAGGCTCACTAGGGACATGATATTTGTTTATGTTTTCACACATGTATTTAAGTTTCTGGTCAATACAATTCTAGCATGAATAATAAACCTTTATCATGAATAAAGAAATATAATAATAACAACTTTATTATTGCCTCTAGGGCATATTTCCATCACGACGGTCCTCCTGGACATCTCCTTGAGGTGCGGGTGGCTTTCGAGCACGAGGAAGACGAATGTGTGGTGACTGTTGCATTCGAGGAAGACGAAAACATCGAGGACGACAAGAGTGAGGGGGATGGGGGCTAGAGTTTGCAGCGGGAGAGAGGGCCGAGCTTATCCACCCAGCAGGACCAGCAGATGGCTAGCGCGTGGTCGGGGAGAGGCCATGGCCGCGAGATGGCTGCCACGCCCTCCCTGCTCCTGTAGCGGGAGGTAGGGGAAGGTTTAGGTGTGCCGGCCGTGCATTGTGGCCACTAGGGCCCAGGTGCACAGTAGTTAGTTAGGCCTTTCTGTTTTTTATTTTTTATTTCTTATTTAGTCTTTGTTTCACACTTTATTTTCAAACTATATTAATTTTGTCACACATGAAACTTTGCGCATAAATACTAGGCAACATTTTGAGCTAGCCCACCCAGTTTCAATTTATTTTGAAATGAATAACTATTTGTTTATAATGAATTGGCTCAATTTAATGCTGCTCGTCCAATAAAATAATTGCCATGGACAATTTGGGCATCCAAATGGAGTTTATATTATCTTTACAAATACTTGGGGATTTTATGACATATTGTAAACATTTTCTTTTAGGTGTTTGAAGAAATAATGATTTGACTTGCAATTTAGATTTGAATTTGACTTTGATTTTTATCAAGTGGCAATTTGGCTTAGTAAAACATGATGGCACGACATCATTAGTAAGAGATCATTATAGCTTGAGTATTGGGGTGTTACTGTCGGTGTCAAAACTGGCCGATCTCGGGTAGGAGGTCCCGAACTGTGCGTCTGAGGATCGAAGGTAACAGGAGACAAAGGGGACACGATGTTTACCCAGGTTCGGGCCCTCTTGATGGAGGTAATACCCTACTTCCTGCTTGATTGACTTTGATGAGTATAGGGGTTACAAGAGTTGATCTACCTCGAGATCGTAATGGCTAAGCCCTAGATGTCTAGTCTATATGATTTGTGATAGCCTCTATGGACTAAACCCTCCGGTTTATATAGACACCGGAGGGGCCTAGGGTTGTACAGAGTCGGTTTACACAGAAAGGAAACTACACATCCGGACGTCAAGCTTGCCATCCACACAAAGGAGAGCCCCGTCCGGATATGAGGGAAGGCCTTCTATCTTGTATCTTCACGGCCCATCAGTCCGGCCCATGCTACATATCCCGGACGCCCGAGGACCCCATAATCCAGGATTCCCACGGCGACAACTAGGTAAGATGTGAAAGTGCTTTTGGGATTTTACAAGCCCAATTTGTTGTTGTGCGAGGACCGTCTAGCTTTTGGGAACAAGAGATACTTTGTTACATTACACCTTCCATGATCTCAAGGGATCACCGGTGCGGCCGTCTAGAAGGCAAAACTAATTTAGTCACTTTCTTGAGGTGTAGCATGTCATTAGAGATTCCGATACGCATGAATGTGTTAAGAAATCTCATGGAGGAGTGGTGGGCATGGTATGGGCAACAAGATGACTTGTTTTATCTTTATATTTCATGTCATGTGTGACGAACAATTTTTGTTGAATTTGATCTTGTGGATGATGAATTTGTTATTATGTTTGTACTATTTCTTTTAAACTCAGATGAGTTTAATATTATTTCTTGCAATATGTATGTAAATCATGGAGAGAGAAAATGTGACACGGCTATCCTAAACTTGGGCAATTGTTAGATCAATTGTACCCGATTTTAGAACTGTTGTTGAAGATGAACATTTTAAAATCAACATTTTCATGTCCTAAATTTTACTCTTAGATTTTTCACTCTATTATAGAGAGCTGCTATCGGAGATATTATTATTATTATTTGAATAAAGACACCAGATAGGGCCAAATCCGCAGGCCACATATGTGGGGTTGTTCCGCATCTTGTGGGAGGGGGGTCTCCTTCCTTCATTACGCCGACAACACCATAATCATGGTCGAAGGATACAAGGCAGACATTGCTCATGTGAAGTTCCTGCTACTCTGCTTCCAGCAGATGTCGGGTCTCACGATAAACTTCGACAAGAGGGAGGTGATGGTGATGGGTTACTCCCCCTCTCAGCGCTAGAGTATGACCGATCAGCTTAATTGCCAACTTGGGACCTTCCCGACGTCCTATCTCGGGATCACCATTAGTGACTCTCTCTCCTCACAGTGGCGGAGCTGCGATCGACAGTGTCTAAGCTTCAACACCGCATCGAGCCCTGGCGGGGTGCTAATTCTTGAGCTTGAGTTGGTTTTTCCCTTGAAGAGGAAAGGGTGATGCATAAGTATTTCCCTCAGTTGAGAATCAAGGTACCAATCCAGTAGGAGGAACACACAAGTCACCAATGGTTGCACCTACACAAACAAACAAATACTTGCACCCAACGTGATAAAGGGGTTGCCAATCCCTTCACGGTTACTTGCAAGGATGAGATCTGATAGTGATTGATATAAAACATAAGTAAAAGTGCAAAATAAAGTAAAGATAAATAAATTGCAGCAGGGTATTTTTGTATTTTTATTTAATAGATCTAAAAATATTATGATAAAAATAGACCCGGGGCCATAGTTTTCACTAGAGGCTTCTATCTTGAAAGAAAGCATACGGTAGGTAAACAAATTACTATCGAGCAATTGATAGAAAAGCGAATAATTATGACGATATCTAAGGCAAAAATCACGAATATAGGCATCACACCCCTGACAAGTAGACCGACTCCTTCCTGCATCTACAACTATTACTCCACACATCGACCGCTATCCAACATGCATCTACTGTATTAAGTTAACAAGAACGGAGTAACTCCTTAAGCAAGATGACATGATGTAGAGGAATAGATCCAAACAATATGAACAAACCCCATCTTTTTATCCGTAATGGCAACAAGAGGATACATGTCATGTCCCTTTCTGTCACTGGGATTGATCACTGCAAGATTGAACCCAATACAAAGCACCTCTCCCATTGCAAGAAAAATCAATCTAGTTGGCCAAATCAAATTAATAGATCGGAGAGAAATACAAAGCTATCCTAATCATGCATAAAAGAGTTCAAAGAAGACTCATATAATATTCATAGATAATCTGATCATAAACCCACAATTCATCGGATCTCAACAAACGCACCGCAATAGAAGATTACATCGAATAGATCTCCAAGAACATCGAGGAGAACATTGTATTGAAGATCAAAGAGAGAGAAGAAGCCATCTAGCTACTAGCTATGGACCCGCAGGTCCATGGTAAACTACTCACACATCATCGGAAGGGTAGCAAGGTTGATGTAGAAGCCCTCTATGGTTGAATCCCCCTCAGGCAGAGTACCCGAAAAGGCCTCTACATGGGATCTCGAGGTTCTGGAACTTGCTACAGTGGAAAAGTATATTTGGTGTGCCCTCTAGTCTACGGGGAATATTTACATATTTATAGAAGACGAATTAGGGCTAGAGGAGCCATGGAGGGCCCACAAGATTGGGGTCCCCCATAGGGCACACCCTCCGAGCTTGTCGCTGCCTCATGGCCCATCTGGCCTCCCCCCGAATCTTCTAGGGTGTCTTGTGGTCCAAGCAACATCGTCAAAAAGTTTCATTCCGTTTGGACTCCGTTAGGTATTGGTTTTCTGTAAAGACAAAAACAAGGAAAAAACATCAACTTGCACTTGGCACTAAGTTAATAGGTTAGTCCCAAAAAATGATATAAAATAGCATAGAATGCATATAAAACATCCAAGATTGATAATATAATAGCATTGAACAATAAAAAATTATAGATACGTTGGAGACGCATCAAGCATCCCAGGCTTAATTCCTTCTCGTACTCGAGTAGTGTCGTAGAATCGTCACGGCAGATGTCCTCGAGCTAGGACTTAGTCGTGGAGCCATTGCAGCTAGGAAGCTTGAAGGGGTTAAACGGGACAAGGAACGCAAGGGTTATACTGGTTCGGCCCCTTACGGTGAAGGTAAAAGCCTACGTCCAGTTGAGGTGGTATTGATTAGGGTTTCGATAACCAGGGAGCTTAACTGCTATGCCTGGCTCTCGGCGAGATCTTTCTTGTCCCTAAACCGCTGCCGGGTCGTCCCTTTATATAGGGAGGTTGACGCCCAGCAGCTCTCAGAGTCCCGGCCGGCTCATAAGAGTGTCCGGCTCGGACTCTCAACGATTCTTGCCTTACACTACAAGTTCTACCATAATGGCGGTTTGTAACTACGGGCCTAAAGCCATCTCCGGGTCTTAAGCCCATCTTTGGCCCACCGTCTTCAAGCTTGGCGCCGGGCTTCAGGCGATGACCATTATGAGTAACCCGGCCCCTCCAGGCGGGTGACTCTAAGGTTTATATCCTCAACATTAGGCCCCAGATTGATTTGAGCCGGCTCATGTCAATCTTCAATCCTTTCGATAGAAAATCTCCGGCTTACAACTGTGTAAAGGCTATAACCCGCCGTGACGTCATCTTCCGGATTCCGGGTAACCCGCCGTGACATCATCTTCCATTAAGTCCATTTTTTACTCCACCATATCCGGAACGGATCTTATCTTTAACTGCCGTCCCGAAAATCGAGGCGTTTTTATGGCGAGATAACCACGCCGTGGCCTCCTCGTTTCTCGCGCCCACTT
The DNA here is from genome assembly GCF_018294505.1 of Triticum aestivum. Classification (NCBI taxonomy): domain Eukaryota; kingdom Viridiplantae; phylum Streptophyta; class Magnoliopsida; order Poales; family Poaceae; genus Triticum; species Triticum aestivum. The sequence continues at coordinate 266,277,002 of NC_057799.1, read as the reverse complement.
ATGAGCTTCTCCTTATAAATAGCCCGGCCCGATGAGCCTCCAGCCACTCGTCTTCTTCCTCTCGCCACTGTTCTCCGCTCGAGCTCCAGCGCCGCCGCCACCGCGGGTCTTCCTGTCTTCACCGACTCAGGCCGCTGCATCAACCTGACGTGACCAGATAAACGGCGGCGACCTCCGCAACTCTCCAGTACCTGTAAGTCCTTGTTACTCCGTAGAATAGATCTGCGTTAGGGTTCTTGCTGTCCTTCCCGTGTTCGTCGCCATTCCTTGCAAGTTCTTGGTAGATTTCATTTTTACCACCTTTCTTGATATTTAGACTATAGAACTGTTGCGGTAGTTGTTTCACGCCCATTTCCAATGTACATAGATCCCTTCTCATTGCATAAAGGGTCCGTTCAAACTTATGAACTTCTTCTGCCTCTGTTTGAGGTCTAGAAACTTTTCCTTTTAGTCGACCATTTTGATCCAAAATATTCACTGCGATCTGTGAAACTTGTTTTCACCACACTTAGTAAAAAACTGCAACTGCTGAGCTATGGCGGCTTACATTTCCGGCTCAAAGAAGCCACGCGCCGTAAAATTTTCCGGCTCATTTATGATAAAGCTGTAGACAATTGAATTACTCTCAATACCTGCAGCGGCTTAGATAACCCGATGCACTTAGCTATATGTCATTAGGCCCCATCATAAGCCGCCACTTTAAACATTAAACTGTAAATTTCCTCCGGCTTATAATTAAACCGGACATTTCCTTTTATCATAGGCTTCCGACTTTCACCATGCCTCCCAAAGCACCCATCACGTGCAACTGGATGAGGTCCAACGTCACTGATGAAACCCTAGCGGACTTTGTGAAAATGGGTTACCTGCCCAAGAAGGATGTCATGTCTTACCGCGCCCCTGACCCATCAGAGGAGAGACCACAGCCAAGGGACGGGGAGGTGGTAATATTTGCGGATCACATGAGCCGGGGCTTCGCACCGCCCGGCTCAAAGTTCTTTAGAGATGTGCTGAGTCTCTTTGATCTGCGGCCACAAGACATAGGACCCAACTCTGTGTCCAATATATGCAACTTCCAAGTGTTCTGCGAAGTCTACCTTGGAGAAGAGCCCAGCCTTCTGCTCTTTAGAGAGCTATTCTATTTGAACCGCCAGAATGAGTGCGCCAACGGACCAAGCCTGGAACTTGGTGGAATCTCCATCCAACGCCGGAGAGACTGCCTCTTTCCTTACGCTGAGCCGCCCAGCCATCCAAAGGACTGGAACCAGACGTGGTTTTATTGCCAGGACACGTCTCCGGCTGACGAGAGCCCTCTGCCCGGCTTTCGTGCCGCGCGTCTGGAACCAAACCACCCTCTGCCCGACAAACTATCTCAGGCGGAGCGTCAACCTCTGATCCCCACCATCAACAAGATCAAGGCTCTCCTGGGCAACGGCCTCAACGGCATTGATCTGGTCCGGGTTTGGATCTCATGGTGGGTGATCCCCTTAAGCCGCCGCCCCGGCTTAATGTGTGATTACACGGGCCGGAAAGATGACCCCCTGCGACATAGCCGCAACGATCTTCCTGAAGACGTTGTTGAAGATATGACCAAGGCCCTCTTGAATGAGAGCTTGGCAGACTGCGGGAGGACCGGCTTAAGCCCCTTCTGCAAGACCAACCCGGCCCCAGCGGTAAGCCGCCGATCTGAACATCTTATTTTCTCCTTTAGATATTTTTTCATCTGAACCTTAAGAAATCTTCATTGTATTTTTCAGGCTGACGATAAATTCTGGAAGGTCAAGTATGACCATGAGGCGGCCAAGAAGGCCAAGAAGGCTAAGAAACCCGCCAGGAGAGCCGCTCCCCACAAGAAGGGAAGCAGGCCTACTACTTCAGAGCTGCTTCAACTAAGCGATAGCTCCGAGTCAGAGGTAACCCCCGAACCTGTAAGCTCTTGTTATATTTCTTGTTTATTTCTATCCACCTTATCAATACTGTTCAGCAGCAGGATGACACCGGAGCAAGTAACCCGGTGATTGAAGAGGTAATGACACTTTCCTCCGACTCGGAGCCCTTGCCAAGGCTGAAAGTCCGAAGAGTAACCCGGAAAGTAAGATTTTCACATCCTTTAGCTTATCAAGATCCTCAATTTCTTTTGAAGCAACAGATTCATGAAAGCCGGTGGCACACCCAGACCAACAAGGATGCTGACCTCTCCTCCGGCTTACCTGAGGCATCAAGGAAACGCCGGACCGAGGTTATCTCCCACTTATATCCTTTTCATCCTTTGGCGGGTGTTATACGTCAACTGCTCAATTCTTCTGACTCGAATTATCAGGAAACTTCACCCTCCTCTGGCGAATCTATGCAATCGAACCTACCCGCTTTCAAGACCATACCCGGGTAATGATGATCATCTCTTGTTTGTGCTTATCTTTACTCATACCTCTGTACTAACTGTTTTGTCCTTTCAGCGCTCAAGCAAAGCTCAGTAAAAGAGCAAAGAAGAATAAGCCGGTCGAAGAGCCGGTCGTGACTGAGCCGGAGGTTTCAGCTCAAGAGCCGCCAGTTGCCTCTGCTCCTAAAGCCACCGCTCCAACCGACGAGCCAATCACATAAACTTCTGCTAATCCGGAGACCTCCAGCCCGGCTCAGCCGGCCGATGACCCGGACGTGGTAATCACCCGGACGGAGTTTGTTGAGCCAGGGAGACCCACTGCGCTGGCCAAGTGCTCCGCCAAGGAAGAGTTGCTAGAGCGCCGCCGGGCCAAGCTGGACCTCACCAACTATCCTAACTTGAGCATCGGAGAGATCGTCTCTAGCTATGTCGGTCAGGTGCACAACAGCCGGGACTTGGAGATCGACATGGTGAATCAGATACAGCAAAAGTCTGAGGTACCACTCTATTGCTTACTGCATAGTTATCTTTACCATACTCTAGCCCCCAAGTCTACTACTTATGATAGAATATGTTGTAGACTTATCTTCCGGCTTACTCTCATGAAACGGTAATTTTGTAGACAGAAACTTTCAACATGCATTAGCCCCCAAGTGCCAAGTGTCTTTGCTTGGAAAGTGCTTGGGACTTTAAAATTGCATGATAACTGTTCATACTATAACCCGGAAATTGTGCAGACTACTTGCAAGAAGTTTGAGGCTGATATCTCTGATCTGAAGAGCCGCCTGAAGACTCAGGAAACTAAGACCCGGAAGGCCAACGCCAAATTTGAATCTAGCATTGCTGCTCAAGAGACGCTGAAGAAAAAGTTTGAAGCTGAAAGGAAGACTTGGGCCGAAGAGAAGGCTGCTCTTGTAAGCCGGGTCGAACAGGCGGAGAAGGCTCTGTCGGAGAGAACCGCCGAACTCTCCGGCTTAAAACGCCATGTGTCACAAATGGTTGCCGCAATCATCGGTAAGTCCTTCTGCCGGCTTTGAGCAAGTTTACAGTCTTTATGTCTCATAACTCCCATCATTGCCAGTGGCTTATCTTACTTTGTTAAACAGGTCCAAGAAGCGCCAACCTCAATCAAAATGTGCTGACCAAGTTGAAGGCCGTGTACACTCTGGTGGAGCAACTCTACACCGGGTCACAGCGCGCTTTGGCCGTGGTGGCCCTATCCAATGAGGTTCTGACTCACCTGGCGGAAGTACTTCGCCAGCTGGCCGTTCTTCCTCAGCGTGTCCAAGAGCTGCGACGGGCCTCTGCAAGAGCCGGAGCCATAGCTGCTCTGAGCCGGGCCAAGGCTTTCCTTCCAGAGCTAGACCCGGCTGACATTGCACTTGGCTACCCCAGCTTGAAGGAAGACGGCACCCCTTTCGACCAAAAGGACTTTGCTGCTTGTGTGAAGATCGTGCGCCCGGTGGCCACCCTGATTGGGAACGACACTGGTCTGACCAAGTACCAGCCGGGCTACGAGGCAGCGAATCAGAGGATCCCCACTCCGCGTTACGAAGCCATCAGCTTAGTCCGCCGACTCGTAAGCACACCTTTGCCCCGAAAATTGACCCAGCCGGGTTAATTGACGAGGAAGCTCAATTTGAAGCTTTGAGCGGCATTGACTGGAAATCATCAACCTTCCAGGTCTTGGGAACAGCTGGAGGAGCGGAGAGGGATGAGCCGGAAGCATCGACCCGGCAAGCATCTTGATTCTTTACGCGGCTTGTTAAACAATGCTTCATTCTTTTGGACTCTGAGAGTCTTGTAATAGAGTAGGACCAACATTTTAACTTTGTCGTGCCATCGTGCATGTGTTGAATGCGTAACTCCATTGAAGTTGCCTCCTTATATTTTTCCGGGTCATAACTGATCATTCATTTTCCTTAAGCTCAAATAGCTGTCTTTAACTGTCCTGCATAGAAAAAAAATCACAAGTCTCTAGGCGGCTTACCGCACTGAGAATCATAGTCTCATACATATAACCCGGAATATGAATCTAAGTCACAAAAGACTGGTCCTCAATTATGTCCTTGATATAACCGTAATAACACACTTACCGGCCTTCAAGTACACTTCCGGTTTATATTACCCGGGTAATAAGGTTGGTACCTCAATTCTGGTTTACCAGTCTTGATAACGCCGATTGGGTTCGACTAGCACTGTGAATCAAAGTTAAGCCGGCGGAATAAGAACCGCCGTGTACACTGTTGATACAATCAGAAGAACTCGTTGTAAATCAGAAAATCAAAACTCAGGGGCTTCCGGTTCGAATACGACCAGAGACCCGTCCCAAAGGGGTTAAGCTAAGATTCGAATGCGATCATATATCCCCCAGTGGGTTTGGCGATGCCGATCAAGAGGGTACCGACAACTATGTTCTCTTTGGTTCGAATACGACCCATGTTTGAACAGGAAGCCCCAAAATGACCTTAGGAGTTGTTTAACGACGCTAATTCGAATACGATCCATGTCAGTTCCCAAAGGGGGTTGAGCTATGATTCAAATATGATCAAAGAAAACTCCCCAATGAGCTCGGCACTTTGCCAATCAAATGGGTATCGACAGCTATGTTCTCTTTGGTTCGAATACGACCTATGTTTGAACAGGAAGCCCCCAAGTGACTTTATTGCGTACGGCTAGATTCGAATACGATCATAAGCCGGATCCACCTCCAAGTTACCATGTGATCTTGTAATGGAAACAACACAGTTACCTTTTGGAGGAGAAAAAAGGACAGAGGTCCTGCTTTATTGCTTATCATAATATATACATGGCTATAGAAATATGTACATTATGAGAGCCGGTGGCTCAAGTATAATAAGGCCGAAGCTGGGCTATGTTCCACGGCCGACGGGTCTCTTCCTCCGACTTACGTGAATCTTTATGCTCCCGAACATCAATAAGGTAGTATGACCCGTTGTGCAAGTTCTTGCTGACCACAAAGGGTCCTTCCCAAGGCGGGGATAGTTTGTGTGCATCTGTTTGATCTTGGATGAGCCGGAGCACCAGATCACCTTCCTGGAAGACCCGGGATTTAACCCGGCGACTGTGATAACGGCGCAGGTCTTGTTGGTAAATCGCTGAGCGAGCTGCTGCCATATCACGCTGTTCGTCCAACAAGTCAAGAGCATCTTGGCGCGCCTGTTCATTATCCGCCTCAACATAAGCCGCCACTTGAGGCGAGTCATGACGGATGTCACTGGGGAGGACTGCTTCCGCTCCATAAACCATGAAGAAAGGCGTGTAACCCGTAGACCTGTTAGGAGTAGTATTGATGCTCCATAACACGAAGGGTAACTCCTCCACCCAACAACCCGGCGTCCGTTGCAAAGGGACCAAAAGCCGGGGCTTGATGCCTTTCAGAATCTCCTGATTGGCTCTCTCAGCTTGACCATTGGATTGAGGGTGAGCCACTGATGAAACATCAAGTCGAATATGCTCTCGTTGACAAAACTCCTCCATGGCGCCCTTGGACAGATTGGTACCATTGTCAGTTATAATGCTGTGTGGAAAGCCAAAGCGAAATATCACCCTTTTCATGAACTGAACCACCGTGGCTGCGTCACACTTGCTAACTGGTTCGGCTTCAACCCACTTTGTGAATTTGTCAACTGCCACCAAGAGGTGGGTCTTCTTGTCCTTGGACCTTTTAAAAGGCCCAACCATATCAAGCCCCCAGACCGCAAACGACCAAGTGATTGGTATCATCCTCAGCTCCTGAGCCGGCACATGAGCCCGTCGTGAGAACCTTTGGCAACCATCACATTTACTGACCAAGTCCTCCGCATCAGCATGAGCCGTCAGCCAGTAAAAACCATGACGAAAAGCCTTGGCCACAAGGGATTTTGAGCCGGCATGATGGCCACAATCCCCTTCATGAATCTCACGCAAGATCTCTTGACCTTCCTCAGGGGAGACACAACGCTGGAACGCTCCCGTAACACTACGGCGATGCTGCTCACCACTGATAACAACCATTGACTTAGACGCCGGGTTATTTGTCTGGCCAAAGTTTCATCCTCAGGCAAATCTCCCCAGGTCATGTAAGCCAGATAGGGCACTGTCCAGTCCGGGATGATGTGGAGAGCCGCCACCAATTGTGCCTCCGGGTCAGGGACAGCCAGGTCTTCCTCTGTAGGCAACTTAACAGAAGGGTTATGCAAGACGTCCAGGAAAGTATTAGGCGGCACCGGTTTTCGCTGAGAGCCCAGCCGGCTTAAAGCATCAGCCGCCTCGTTCTTCCTGCGATCGATGTGCTCTACTTGGTAACCCTGAAAGTGCCCAGCAATGGCATCAACTTCACGGCGATAAGCAGCCATGAGAGGGTCCTTGGAATCCCACTTGCCTGATATTTGTTGAGCCACTAAGTCTGAGTCGCCGAAGCACCTTACCCGGCTCAAGCTCATCTCCTTAGCCATCCGAAGACCATGGAGCAAGGCCTCATACTCCGCCGCATTGTTAGTGCAAGGAAACATCAATCGTAGCACATAATGAAACTTGTCACCTTTAGGGGAAGCCAATACAACTCCAGCCCCCGAGCCCTCCAATTGCCTGGACCCGTCGAAGTGAATAGTCCAATACGTATTATCCGGCTTTTCCTCGGGCACTTGTAGCTCTGTCCAATCGTTGATGAAATCCACCAAAGCTTGAGATTTAACCGCAGTGCGTGGCACGTATTTTAGACCATGAGGCCCAAGTTCTATAGCCCACTTAGCCACTCTCCCTGTAGCTTCTCTGTTTTGGATGATGTCTCCAAGAGGGGCAAAACTAACCACAATGATAGGGTGACCCTGAAAATAGTGCTTTAGCTTCCGGCTTGCCATGAATACGCCATAAACAAGCTTCTGCCAATGTGGATACCGCTGTTTAGACTCTATGAGCAGTTCGTTGACGTAATAAACCGGCCGCTGAACCGGGTGCTCCTTACCCTCTTCCTTGCGCTCCACCACCACAGCCACACTGACGGCCCGTGTGTTAGCAGCTACATATAGCAATAAAGGCTCCTTGTCAACCGGAGCAGCAAGGACCGGGGGCTCTGCCAGCTGCCTCTTCAAATCCTCAAAAGCAATATTAGCTGCATCATTCCAGACAAAGTCATCAGTTTTCTTCATCAACTGGTATAATGGCATGGCCTTCTCACCCAAACGGCTTATAAACCGGCTTAAAGCAGCGATACGACCAGCCAGGCGCTGGGCGTCGTTTATACACACCGGCTTAGCCAGAGAGGTGATTGCCTTGATCTTCTCCGGGTTAGCTTCAATGCCTCTGTTAGAAACCAAGAAACCCAATAGCTTGCCTGCAGGAACACCAAAAACACACTTGGCCGGGTTAAGCATCATCTTGTAGACCCGGAGATTATCAAAGGTTTCCCTCAGATCATCTATCAAGGTTTCCTTCTCCCTGGACTTAACCACAATATCATCCACATAGGCATGAACATTGCGCCCAATCTGGTTATGAAGACAGTTCTGCACGCAACGCTGGTAAGTCGCCTGTGCACTCTTGAGTCCAAAAGGCATAGACACATAGCAGAAGGCTCCAAAGGGAGTGATGAACGCCGTCTTCTCCTGGTCCTTAACTGCCATTTTAATCTGATGATATCCAGAATAAGCATCCAAGAAACTTAAGCGCTCGCAACCCGCCGTAGCATCAATGATTTGATCAATACGGGGAAGCGCAAAAGGATCAGCCGGACATGCCTTGTTTAAGTCCGTCTAGTCCACACACATCCGCCAGGTGCCGTTTTTCTTGAGCACGAGCACCGGGTTAGCTAACCTCTCTGGGTGAAAGACTTCAACAATAAACCCGGCCGCCAAGAGCCGGGCCACCTCTTCACCAATGGCTTTCCGCCTCTCTTCATTAAACCGCCGAAGGAACTGCCTGACCGGCTTAAATTTTGGATCAACATTGAGAGTGTGCTCAGCGAGTTCTCTAGGTACACCTGGCATGTCAGAAGGTTTCCATGCAAAAATGTCCCTATTCTCACGGATGAACTCGATGAGCGCGCTTTCCTATTTTGGATCCAGATTGGCACTGATGCTAAACTGCTGAGATGAATCACCTGGAACGAAATCAACAAGTTTAGTCTCATCAGCCGACTTAAATTTCATTGCCGGCTCATGCTCCGTATTCGGTTTTTTCAGAGAGGTCATATCTGTTGGGTCAACATTGTCCTTGTAAAATTTCAACTCCTCTGTTGCACAAACAGATTCTGCATAAGCTGCATCACCTTCCTCACACTCCAAGGCCACCTTCCGGCTGCCATGAACCGTAATGGTCCCATTGTGACCCGGCATCTTGAGCTGTAAATACACGTAACACGGCCGTGCCATCAACTTGGTGTAAGCCGGCCGCCCAAATATGGCATGATATGGACTTCTTATCTTGACCACTTCAAAGGTCAATTTTTCCACCCTGTAGTTGTACTCGTCTCCAAAGGCCACTTCCAACTCGATCTTGCCAACTGGATAAGCCGACTTACCAGGCACCACACCATGGAAAATAGTGTTTGACTGGCTGAGGTTCTTATCAATCAACCCCATACGACGGAAAGTCTCATAATAGAGGATGTTGATACTGCTGCCTCCATCCATGAGCACCTTAGTGAACTTATATCCTCCCACCTGAGGAGCCACCACCAAGGCCATGTGACCCGGATTATCAATCCGGGGAGGGTGATCCTCCCTACTCCACACAATAGGCTGCTCAGACCATCTTAAATAGCGTGGAACCGCCGGCTCAATAGCATTCAGAGCTCTCTTATGAAGCTTCTGATCTCGCTTACACAGACTGGTGTAAATACGTGATACGGTCCACTGTTAAGCTGCTTTAGATTGGTCTGATAACCCCCTGCTGCTGTTGATGACCCTGGCCAGACTGCTGATTAAAGCCCCCTTGACCGTTCTGAGGATTAGAATTTGAGCCGCCGCCCGGGCCATGAAAACCGCCAGCGCCTGAGCCGCCGCCCGGGCTATGGTTGCCATTAAAGGCATTGGAATTCTTAAAGGATTTCATGATCGCGCAATCCTTCCATAGATGAGTAGCTGGCTTCTCCCTAGAACCATGCCTTGGACAAGGCCATTCAACAGCTGCTCCAGCGTCGGGCCTGACCCGCCAGCTCGGGGAGGTGGCCTCCCCTTGCGTCGCTGGTTATTACCTTGTGAGCTGGCGTTGGCCACGAACTCCACGCTGCCGTCGGCCTTACGCTTGCCACCTCCTTGGTTCCCCGGGTTATGCTGAGGACCCTTGCCATTGCCGTTCTTCTTTCCCTTCCCTGTCCTTTCATCATCTGAAGCGGGGTCCTTGGTACTATCAAAGTCGGCATACTTGACGAGAGCCGCCATCAGCGTACCCATATCATTACAATCACGCTTGAGCCGCCCGAGTTTCATCTTCAGGGGCAGGAAGCGACAACTCTGTTCCAACATTAAAACTGCAGAGCCGGCATCCATCTTATTAGAGGAATGTATTATCTCTTTGACCCGGCGAACCCAATGTTTCGTAGACTCGCCCTCCTGCTGTTTACAGTTAGTCAAATCCACAATTGACATGGACTGCCTACAGGTATCTTTGAAGTTTTGGATGAAACGGGCTTTCAGCTCAGCCCAAGACCCGATGGAATTCGGTGGTAGCCCTTTGAACCAAGTGCGGGCAGTCCCATCTAGCATCATGGTGAAGTACTTGGCCATTGCCGCTTCGCTGACCTCCAGCAATTCCATGGCCATCTCATAACTCTCAATCCAGGCTCCGGGTTGTAAATCAACCGTGTAATTAGGCACCTTCCTAGGCCCCTTGAAGTCCTTGGGTAGACGCTCATTGCGGAGAGCGGGCACTAAACAAGGGACACCTCCAGTCCTCGTAGGGATTCCCACGTCGACAGAAGTCGTCGGATAAGCCGGGGGTGTTTGGTAAGCCGTCAACTGAGGCACCTGCTCCGCCTCTTGCCGCGCTCTGTCTTGGTCTGTTGCGTGAAAGGCTCCGTTATGAGCCGGGCCATGGCCAGGGGGCGGGTCATGGCGTCAGACATTACTTGAGCCGGTCGCTGAAACCATGTGTCTGCTATAACTCGGGCTCCGGCCTGGACGAGGGGTTGAGTGGATCCTGTCCCGGCTGGAAGAGTACGCCTCTTGCTGCGCCAGCGCTGTCTGAAGGAGTTCTCTGACCCGGCGGGTCTCAATAGCCGTTGGAGAGTCGCCGTCAATTGGGAGAGCCGCCAGCCGTGCTGCTGCGGCGACCATGTTCTCCAGCGGGTTAGCATAATGACCCGGTGGTATTGGCACATACTGAGGCGGGGCAGGGTTCACCCGGGAAGGCCCCATCACTTGTGGCTGAACAGGGGTCCCAGACCCGGGCACTATGATCCCCGGCGGGTTACTAGACCCTGCACCTGGCGTGTTGAAGAGGTTTCGAGGATCGTAGACCGGAGGGAGTCGAGATTGGGCCTTTTGATGCCTCCTTCTCATGACCTCATTGGACGCGTTCTGATCCATCGTGAGCCGGAAGGACTGCGCCTGAATCAACTGAGTCTGGGCGTCGAGAGCCGCCCTCTCCGCAGCCATCCTGATCCCTTCCGCCGCCAGATCCTCCTTGGCTTTTACTAGATCTAACTTTAACTGCGCCACCTCCGCGTCATGCTGAGCTTGATCTGCCGGGTCAACTGTGGCGGTCAACAGGGCCGTCATCTTGTCCGTGAGATCCATCAGCACCTGAGCCGGCGAGGGCACCGGGTTTCCTGACCCGGCAGTAGGGTTTTGAACAGGCTGTGCACCGGCCATGAAGATTCCAACCCGGCTCGGCGGCTCAAAAGGGTCCGGAATACTGTCACCATCGGAACAACCCCTGAGCCTGCCATCTTGAATTTGATACAACGAGTCTGACTCATCTGTGGACGATTCGCCGTCAGAGCCGGCGGCCGTCTCATCACCAGATCCAGATCCATCAGAGAGCCCTCCATGGATACATCTCACAAAAGCATGCTTCAAGGCAGGTAGGGCCCGGGCGGGTCGTGCACGCTGAGCCATCTCGATGAGATCGGCGCAGAGATCCGACTCAGGGCCCGGCTCGCCAATCTTGCCAATGAAGACATGAATTCCGCCGAAGGGAACCCGGTACCCGTACTCAATTGAGCCGGCGTCGGGGCCCCAGTTTGCATCATCGATGTAGAGCTTGCCGCGACGACTCTTGGTCATCCGGCCCACAGCGTATCCCTTGAGCCCTTCGAAGCTGCCCTTCAAGAACTCAAATCCACCGTGCGCTGGCCCCACGGTGGGCGCCAACTGTCGTGGAATCATCATGGCAGATGTCCTCGTGCTAGGACTTAGTCGTGGAGCCATCGCAGCTAGGAAGCTTGAAGGGGTTAAACGGGACAAGGAACGCGAGGGTTATACTGGTTCGGCCCCTTACGGTGAAGGTAAAAGCCTACGTCCAGTTGAGGTGGTATTGATTAGGGTTTCGATAACCAGGGAGCTTAACTGCTATGCCTGGCTCTCGGCGAGATCTTTCTTGTCCCTAAACCGCCGCCGGGTTGTCCCTTTATATAGGGAGGTTGACACCCAGCAGCTCTCAGAGTCCCGGCCGGCTCATAAGAGTGTCCGGCTCGGACTCTCAACTATTCTTGCCTTACACTACAAGTTCTACCATAATGGCGGTTTGTAACTACGGGCCTTAAGCCATCTCCGGGTCTTAAGCCCATCTTTGGCCCGCCGTCTTCAAGCTTGGCGCCGGGCTTCAGGCGATGACCATTATGAGTAACCCGGCCCCTCCAGGCGGGTGGCTCTAAGGTTTATATCCTCAACAAGTAGGTAAATGATAAAAACAGAATTTTTGATGTGGAATGCTACCTAACATGTTTATCATGTAATCTTTCTTTACGTGGCATGAATACTCAAATCCGTAATATTCAAAACAAAATTTAATTTGACATAAAAAATAATACTTCAAGCATACTAAAAAGCAATCATGTCTTTTCAAAATATAATGGCGAAAGAAAGTTATCCCTACAAAATCATATAGTCTTGTCATGATCCATCTTCTTGACACAAAGTGTTTATCATGCACAACCCTGATGACAAGACAAGTAATTGATTCATACTTTTGAACGCACTTAGCTTTTTCAACTCTCACGCAATACATGAGCGTGAGCCATGGATATAGCACTATTGGTGGAATAGAATATGATGTTGGAGGTTGTGTGGACAAGACAAAAAATGGGAAAGTCTCACATTGATGAGGCTAATCAACGGGCTATGGAGATGCCCATCAATTGATGTTAATGCAAGGAGTTGGGTTTGCCATGCAACGGATGCACTAGATCTATAAGTGTATGAAAGCTCAAAAGAAAACTGAGTGGGTGTGCATCCATCTTGCTTGCTCATGAAGACCTCGAGCATTTGAGGAAGCCCATCATTGGAATATACAAGCCAAGTTCTATATTGAAAATTTCCCAGTACTAATATATGAAAGTGACAAAATAGGAGACTCTCTATCATGAAGAACATGGTGCTACTTTGAAGCACAAGTGTGGAAAAGGATAGTAACAATGTCATGTCTCTCTTTTTCTCTCATTTTTTCGTTTTCCCTATTTTTTGTGTTTTGGGCTCTCTGGCCTCTTTTTTTGGGCTCTTTGGCCTCTTTTTTATTTTCGTCCGGAGTCTCATCCCTACTTGTGGGGGAATCATAGTCTCCATCATCCTTTCCTCACATGGGACCATTCTCTAATAATGATGATCATCACACTTTTATTTACTTACAACTCAGGAATTACAACTCGATACTAGAACAAAGATATGACTCTATATGAATGCCTCCGGCGGTGTACCGGGATGTGCAATGATCTAACGGGACATGTATAAAAAATATGAACGGTGGCCAAGCCACAAATACTATGTCAACTATATGATCATGAAAAGCAATATGACAATGTTGATGTGTGTCATAATAAAACGGAACGGTGGAAGTTGCACGGCAATATATCTCAGAATGGCTATGGAAATGCCATAATAGGTAGGTATGGTGGCTTGATACGTCCATTTTGCATTATGTTTACCTACTATTATTTAGATTGTTTTCATTTATAATATTGCTTTTTGGAGTATTTCTAACGACTTTTCTCTCATAATATGCAAGGTACACACAAAGGGGGAGAATTCCGGCAGCTGGAAATGTGGACCTGAAAAAGCTATGTCAGGCTACCTATTCTGCACAACTCCAAATGAGTTGAAACTTTACGGGGAATTTTTATGGAATACATAAGAAATATTGGAGCCAATAAGTACCAGAGGGGGCCACCAGGTGGGCACAACCCACCTGGGCGCGCCAGGGAGCCCAGGCACGCCCTGGTGGGTTGTGCCCTCCTCGGCCCCCTCTAGTGCCCCTCTTCTGGTATATAAGTCATTTTGACCTAGAAAAAATAAGGAGAGGACTTTCGGGACGAAGCGCCGCCGTCTCGAGGCAGAACTTGGGCAGGAGCACTTTTGCCTCCGGCGGAGCGATTCCGCTGGGGGAACTTCCCTCCCGGAGGGGGAAATCATCATCACCAACAACTCTCCCATCTTGGCGAGGGCAATCTCCATCAACATCTTCAACATCACCATTTCCTCTCAAACCCTAGTTCATCTCTTGTGTTCAATCTTTGTACCGGAATTATGGATTGGTACTTGTGGGTGACTAGTAGTGTTGATTGCATCTTGTAGTTGATTACTATATGGTTTATTTGGTGGAGGATTATATGTTCAGATCCATTATGATATTTAATACCCCTCTGATCTTGAGCATTATTATCATTTGTGAGGAGTTACTTTTGTTCTTGAGGTCACAGTAGAAATCTTGTTACAAGTAATCATGTTGAATCTTATATGTGTTCGATATTTTGGTGGTATGTATGTTGTGATTCCCTTAGTGGTGTCATGTGAACGTCGACTACATGACACTTCACCACATTTGGGCCTAAGGGAATGAATTGTGGAGTAGTTATTACATGATGGGTTGCGAGAGTGACCGAAGCTTAAACCCTAGTTTATGCGCTATTTCATAAGGGACTGATTTGGATCCAAAAGTTTAATGCTATGGTTAGAATTTATTCTTAATACTTTTATCGTAGTTGCGGATGCTTGCGAGGGGGTTAATCATAAGTAGGAGGTTTTTTCAAGTAAGAACAGCACCTAAGCACCGGTCCAACCACATATCAAATTATCATAGTAGCGAACACAAATCAAACCAACATGATGATAGTGACTAGATGAAATTCCCGTGTACCCTCAAGAACACTTTGCTTACCATACATGACCTTGTTGGCCTGTCCTTTGCCTCAAAAGGATTGGGCTACCTTGCTTCACTTTTGTTACTATTATCGTTACTTGCTCGTCACAAATTATCTTGCTATCAAACTACTCGTTACTTATAATTTCAGTGCTTGCAGACATTATCTTGCTAAAAACCACTTGTCATTTCCTTCTGCTCCTCGTTGGGTTCGACATTCTTACTTATTGAAAGGACTACGATTGATCCCCTATACTTGTGGGTCATCAACGCTCTATTATGGCACCGTTGCCGGGGAGTGAAGCGCTCTTGGTAAGGAAAAATTATTACTACGTGTTGAAATATACTATCACTTGTTACTATGGAAAACAATCCTTTGAGGGGTTTGTTCAGGGTATCTTCACCTCGACCGGAACCACAATTAGTCACCCCTCAACCTACTGCACCTACTGAAAATATTGGTTATGAAATTCCTTTGGGTATGATAGAACAACTGCTAGCTAATCCTGATATGCACTTGATATATGTGGAAGAAATTCGTGGATTGTTTAAGCTTGTAGGTTTACCCGGAGATGAAGCTAAGAAGAAGGTTTTCCCTTTATCTTCGAAGGGAAAAGCATTGGCATGGTATAGGCTATGTGATGATATTGGATCTTGGAATTGGAATCGATGGAAATTGGAGTTCCACCAAAAAATTATCCTATGCATCTAGTTCATCGTGATCGGAATTACATATAAATTTTTGGCCTCGTGAAGGAGAAAGCATCGCTCTAGCATGGGGGAGTCTTAAGTCAATGTCATATTGATGCCCCAATCATGAGCTCTCAAGAGAAATTATCATTCTGAATTTTTATGCTCGGCTTTCTCATGATGATCGATCCATGCTTGATACTTCTTGTACTGGTTCCTTTATGAAGAAGACTATGGATTTCTGGTGGGATCTTT
This sequence comes from Triticum aestivum, assembly GCF_018294505.1. Lineage (NCBI taxonomy): Eukaryota > Viridiplantae > Streptophyta > Magnoliopsida > Poales > Poaceae > Triticum > Triticum aestivum. The sequence goes on along the minus strand of NC_057799.1, from coordinate 266,261,383 downwards.
TAGAAAGAATTAAATGCAACTCTGAAGATTGGGAACTCGACAAAGGTAAAGAGTCAGGTAATAAGATTAAGTATAATTGTGTTAAATCTTTTATGAATACTGATGCTTTTCAAAAAGCACTAAATATGGACTTGACTCTGAGATATTAGCCTCCTTTTGTGAATCTTTTGCTATTCATGTTGATCTCCCTAAGGAGAAGTGGTCAAATATCACCCACCTATTAAAGAAGAAATTAAAGAACCAGTAATAGCTAAAGATGGAACTATTATTTGTAATGTTGATCTAGTTGTTCCTACTGCTTATATTGAAAAACCACCTTTCCATGTTAGGATAAAGGAACATGCTAAAGTTTCAATTGTGGTCAACAAAAGTTATATTAGAACTTCCAAACCTGCTAAACAAATAACAGGTAGAACCTAGTGTTGCTATGGCTAAAGATCTCCTGGTTGAAAATTTAGATGGGCATGTTATTTATTTCTGTGATGAAGCTGCTAGAATTGCCAAACCCGATGAAAAGGATAAACATAGACCTGTTGTTTATTTGAAAAGGAGGTTATCCCCCGCCCTCTGCATCAGAGTGATGCATGCGGCCATCTTATTAATAAGCAAAGTGTTCAACAAAGTCTCCAAGTCTCAAATAAAAAAAAGGCTCACAAAGAGCAAAAGCATGAAAACGAGATAGCCACAACCGGCGGAAAAAAGATAGATAGGAAACTAAACACCTATCCTTTTACATGATCGCCATCCAAACCAGTTGAAGATAGCCCATGCTACCGTCTCCCAATGGATAGAACCGGTAACCATACGCTCCCTAACATCCGTCGGAGCGAGTAGAAACCACATAAGGATCAGTGTAGTGGCACAAAAAATAACCTGCAAGAAATGAATATGTGTTGTTCTGTTAAAAACCAAATCGTTCCTGTTGTTCCATATAACCCATAATAAATCACATACTCCTACACGTATATGTTTCATGGTTTTTGACTCGACTCCATCCAGCCACGTCCCGAATAAAGGATAAACATAGACCTGTTGTTGGCATGCATGTAACACCCCGGATGTAACTTTCCATATTTGTAACTCCAACTCTTGCCATTTTCGGCTATGTGTTATGATATTCCCTTCATGGTCGGGTTTTGTCTTTCGTTTTGCATTTTTTTCATGTCATGCATCTCATACCATCTCATCATGTGCATCTCATTTGCATACGTGTTCGTCTCATGCATCCGAGCATTTTCCCCGTTGTCCGTTTTGCAATCCGACACTCCCACACGCACCGCCGCACCCTCTTGTCTCTTTTCGTGAGCGGGTGTTAAAAGTTCTCGGAATGGACTGAGGTTTGCCAAGTGGCCTTGGTACACCACCGGTAGACCACCTGTCAAGTTTCGTTCCATTTGGAGGTCGTTTGATGCTCCAACGGTTAATCGGGTAACCGCAAAGGCCTTTTGTGTGTTGCAGCCAAACACCCCTCCAAATCAGCCCAATAACCCATATAAGTCCCCTCCATGCTCTCGGTCGTTCGGTCACGATCGTGAGGGCGAAAACCGCACTCCATTTGGAGTCTCCTAGCTCCCTCTACCTATAAATATGTGCACCCTCCTCCAAATTCGCGGTCTAACCCTAGCCTCTTCCTCCTCCCCCGCCGGACGCGTCCACCCCGCCGCCGGACACGTCCGCGCCGTTGCCCCAGCCAACCCGCATCGCCACGTCACCGCCGCCGGCCCCTCTCTCTCCTCCGCCGCCAGGGCCCGCGGGGACCGTACGCCGTCGCCCGCTCCTGAGAGCGCCCCGCCGCCCGTCCCGCGCTCCTCCGCCGCCGTGCCCGCGACCGCCCCGCCTCCGTCGCGCCTCCCCGCCGCCGGAGCAGCTCGCCGAGCCGCCACGTTCCTCCGCGCGCCGCCCGAGTCGTTGCCTCCCCGTCGCCCGCGACCGCCGCCGCCGCGCCTCTCCGCGGATCCCGCGTCGCGCCGCCCGTCCTCGCCGGCGGCGTCCGGTCCCTCCTCGCCGGACCCCGCCTCCCCCGACCTCGCCGGCACCGAGCTCCGTCCGCCGTCTTCCTCTCCTCCGCTGCCTTGGTTTGCGTGCCACGAAACCCTAGATCGAGGTTGACCCCGAAATCCTCTAAGTCCCGAAAATATCACTTTATGTTGCTCTGTTCATCATGACATATCTCATTGCATACTGCTCCTTTTTGCGTGCATGTTATATCGAAATGTTCACCACGAGATGCTCTTCATTTTGTTCCATTGTACCATGCTCGTTTGAGTTCATCTTGATGCCCAAATCTCTGGTGCAAGAGTGCTATATGATGTTTACTGCTGTTATTTATCAGAACTTGATGTTTTGTTATTTTTGTTGCATTTGATGTGTGCATCTTATGGGCATGAGCTCTACAGGTGTTTTGATCTATTCCATGCCATCTTTACAGAGGTGTATGCCATGTATTTTTGTGATCTATGTGGTGACTAGCACAAGCATGCAAACTTGGCTTTGTGATGTTTCTGTTTTCAGGGACTTAGGATTTTGCCAAGTCTTTTACATGTTGTTATTTTGTTGCCATGTATCCATGTGGCTAGAGTGAGTTCTATGCTTATTTTGAGTATGTTGAGTAAGGATGTTTTGTAGATATAGTTGTGCTCTATCCATCGATGCCCCTGTTTACAATTATGGAGTGCCCTAGCATGTCTCAATCTTGCTCTACTTTTGCTATAAAATATTCCTGGGAGATTGTTAACATGATATTCAATTTCGCCAAGGTTGTTGTAGTTGATCCATACATGCTATGAATTTGTTCTTGCCATGGTTAGCTTCATAAACATGCCATCTTGCTGTAGGTATGCTTGTTTTGTCATGCTCGCAAAGATGCCTTCATAATTCTGTTAATGCCATGCTCTGTTTTCTGCTAAGTCTGAAACCTGTTAACGAAACTTGCTATGTTTACATGGGTGCCATCATATCTTCTGTGCCTTTTTAGCTCATGGTCAGTAAGGTACTTTTGTTCTATGATTTTAGTAGATTCATTACATTCCTTGTTTTGCTATGATAAGTTCATGTAGCATGTGTTTGGCTTGCTCTGAACATTGCTACCTGATGCTGTTTCAGCCATGTTCAGTATTTTCACCGTGTGTGAAGCTGATATCTTTTGCACTTTTGCCATGCTTGTTTGAACCTGTTATATTGTGATCTAGCCATAGCTCAGTGTTCATCTTTTGTCAAGAATCTCCTGTGGATCACTACCATATGCTTTGTTGCTATGTTGGGGTGCTGTAGCTTAGCTACTTGATGTATTATAAGTGCTATCATGCTGTTAATCGCAGAATCGTGTCATTCTTGTTTTGCTCGCCATTTGCAAACCGTGCATCCGTTTCCGGTGATCTTTATATCAATTTCGATCGAAATCATCTCATCTTTCCAGTGGCATATTTGGTTTGCCAAGTGGATGCTTTGTTCATCCTTTTTCTTCCGGAGCACGCATATGCATCGCATATCACATCTCGCATATCATGCATGTATTGCATCATGTTGCTTCTGCATTGCACCATGATTGATTGTGGTTCCATTGCTTGTGTTCTTACTGTGGGTAGAGACGGGAGACGAGTTCGTGAATGAGGAACCTGTTGAGTACGCTTACGAGGATCAAACTTTCGACAACTCTGAGAACCTTGCAGGCAAGATGACCATACCCTCGAAATCACTTCTATCTTTGCTTTGCTAGTTGTTCGCTCTTTTGCTATGCTGCGCTAACTACCACTTGCTATATCATGCCTCCCATATTTCCATGTCAAGCCTCTAACCATCCTTTCCTAGCAAACCGTTGTTTGGCTAAGTTACCGCTTTTGCTCAGCCCTTCTTATAGCGTTGCTAGTTGCAGGTGAAGTTGAAGTTGGTTCCATGTTGGAACATGGATATTTTGGAATATCACAATATCTCTTATTTAATTAATGCATCTATATATTTGGTAAAGGGTGGAAGGCTCGGCCTTATGCATGGTGTTTTGTTCCACTCTTGCCGCCCTAGTTTCCGTCATACCGGGATTATGTTCCTTGAGTTTGCGTTCCTTACGCGGTTGGGTGATTTATGGGACCCCCTTGACAGTTCGCCCTGAATAAAACTCTTCCAGCAAGGCCCAACCTTGGTTTTACATTTGCCTACCTAAGCCTTTTTCCCTTTGGTTTTCGCGAGCCCGAGGGTCATCTTTATTTAACCCTCCCGGGCCAGTGCTCCTTCGAGTGTTGGTCCGAACCAAGCAACCTGCGGGGCCACCTCGGGGCAACTTGAGGGCTGGTTTTACTTGTAGCTTGACTTATCCAGTGTGCCCTGAGAACGATATATGTGCAGCTCCTATCGGGATTTGTCGGCACATCGGGCGGCTTTGCTGGTCTTGTTTTACCATTGTCGAGATGTCTTGTAAACTGGGATTCCGAGACTGATCGGGTCTTCCCGGGAGAAGGATTATCCTTCGTTGATCGTGAGAGCTTATAATGGGCTAAGTTGGGACACCCCTGCAGGGTATTATCTTTCAAAAGCCGTGCCCGCGGTTATGAGGCAGATGAGAATTTGTTAATGTCCGGTTGTAGAGAACTTGACACTTGACTTAAATTAAAATACATCAACTGTGTGTGTAGCCGTGATGGTCTCTTTTCGGCGGAGTCCGGGAAGTGAACACGGTTTGAGTTATGAATGAACATAAGTAGTTTCAGGATCACTTCTTGATCATTTCTAGCTTCGCGACCGTTGCGTTGCTTCTCTTCTCGCTCTCATTTGCGTATGTTAGCCACCATATATGCTTAGTGCTTGCTGCAGCTCCAGCTCATTACCCCATCCTTTCCTACAAGCTTAAATAGTCTTGATCTCGTGGGTGTGATATTGCTGAGTCCTCGTGACTCACAGATTCTACCAAAACAGTTGCAGGTGCCGTCGATACCAGTGCAGATGACGCAACCGAGCTCAAGTGGGAGTTCGACGAGGAACGTGGTCGTTACTATGTTTCGTTTCCTGATGATTAGTAGTGGAGCCCAGTTGGGACGATCGGGGATCTAGCATTTGGGGTTATCTTATTTTCATTTGATTTGACCGTAGTCGGTCTATGTGTGGATTTTGGATGATGTATGAATTAATTTATGTATTGTGTGAAGTGGCGATTGTAAGCCAACTCTCGTTATCCCATTCTTGTTCATTACATGGGATTGTGTGAAGATGACCCTTCTTGCGACAATACCTACAATGCGGTTATGCCTCTAAGTCGTGCCTCGACACGTGGGAGATATAGCCGCATCGTGGGAGTTACAATGCATGTTGTCTCAGTTAAAATAGGAGATCACTGTTATCATGGTTTATGTGACATAGGTGCTAGCATGAGTGCTATTCCTTTTACCTTATATCAAGAAATTATGAATGATATAACACCCACAGAAATAGAAGACATAGATGTTACTATTAAACTTGCTAATAGAGACACCATCACATCACTTGGGATTGTTAGAGATGTTGAAGTCTTGTGTGTGAAAATAAAAACCCTACTGATTTTCTTGTTCTTGGTTCCCCACAACATGACTTTTGTTCCATTATCTTTGGTAGACCTTTCTTGAACACCGTTAATGCTAAAATAGATTGTGAGAAACGAACTGTCGGTGTTAGTTTTGGTGATGAGTCTCATGAATTTAATTTTTCTAAGTTTAGTAGAAAACATCATAAGAAAGAATTGCCTAGTAAGGATGAAATAATTGGTCTTGCTTCTATTGTTGTGCCTCCTACTGATCCACAAGAACAATATTTGCTAGACCATGAGAATGATATGCATATGCATAAAAGAAATGAAATAGATAAGATTTTCTTTGAACAACGTCCTCTGCTTAAACACAATTTGCCTATTGAAACTCTAGGAGGTCCTCCTCCACCTAAAGGTGATCCCGTGTTTGAATTAAAACAATTGCCAGACACTTTCAAATATTCTTATCTTGATGAGAAGAAGATATATCCTGTTATTATTAGTGCTAACCTTTCAGAACATGAAGATGAAAGATTATTAAAAGTTCTGAAGAAGCACCAAGCTGCTATTGGGTATACCCTTGATGATTTAAAGGGCATTAGTCCCACTCTCTGTGTCGGTGCAACAAACCCTGGGTCTGTTGCCCAGACTGTGCACAGACACGAGAACAAGATACATGCAGATCAGAGAGACCAAGATCGAACTAGAGAAGCAGGATATCGCCAAAAGAAAGGCCGCCCTTACCGGGCAGGCGAGCCCGGCAAGGGGAAAGGCCACCCCCAGAAGCAGACGACTGAAGCACCCCGACAGGGCCTGCCGGGGCTCATGGAAGCCAAACCACCTCACCAACCACTCCATCACGACCCACGTTGTCGATTAGTGAGGTGTTAAGCCGCAAAGTTACTGAGTGGCAGTCATTCGCCACATGGCCACCTCTCCTTACAGGAAAAACCCACAGATGACACCCGTCCTGTGATGTGTCAAGCAAGCAGGGGTGGAGCTGGGCAAGCCTTGCTGGGCAACCAGTGATGTGATACTAAGCGGTGCATTTAATGCGTCCTGTCAGCCTGCAGAGTTAGGTATGATAGCACTATTTGCTATCATATCAGTGCATAATGACTACTTTGCCATTGTGGTGACCCCTTGATCTATAAAAGGAGGCCCATGGCAACCGTAGAATAGGTTAGAAGGTTGGATAACTCACACCCCCATACACGCATAGTCGCTGCTACCTAAAGGAAACCCCTGCCGGGCAGGTGTACTACGCTCCACCACCACCTTTTCCACCATCAATCCACCAAAGCAGGAGTAGGGTTTTACACCTCACGGCGGCCCAAACCTGGGTAAATTGTTTGTGTGATCCCTGTCGCGCTGCCCCATGCTCGTCTGCTCTTTGAGCAACGCATCGCCCCCCTGCCGAACCAGCAAGGGGCCTCTTTGTCCCATAGGTGGCCATGGTTTCCCGCGACATCATTGGCGCACCACGTAGGGGGCTCGCTTGTGCGAATCTGAAGGCGTGCGCAGCGCGTCGACTTCATCACCATCTTCGTCCTCGATGATGCCATCGATCATGGCGCCCAAGAAGAAACCCGGCCCTCCTGCTCACCTGTCCACCTCGAAGGCTCCGCCGCCTGCGGACTCTCACGCTGCGGGGGGAGCGCAGGCGCGCGGGGACGCGGACACTGCTGGGGATGTGGTCGGAGCAAGTGGCACCGTTACCACTTCCCTTGCAGCTGACGCAGGAGTGGGAGCCGCCGGAGGAGAGCAGCATCAGCAACACCCTGACGGCCACGCTCCCCATGGTATGGGCGAGGAGGTTACTCCATCTGCGCCCCTCTCTCCCGCCGGTGAGCACAACCACAGCAACGGCGCTCTGACCGGGGCGAACTGCCGCCCTCCGGCCGCCCCCACCACGGGTGCGGTCATGGTGCGTGCACCTCCCCCGGGACGGGCCGACCAGGCCGCTGCGCCCGACGAAGCCACTGTCCCTCAAGCGCCTTCGCTACACCACACCCAGATGGTCGCCCCGCAGCGACAGCGGCGGCACAGTCCTGCCGGCGGCGGCACCATTAGGAGCCGCGCGATGGTACGATCAACTTCATCGACATCCATGCCAAGTATAGCCTCAGAGGCCATGGCGCGAGCTCAGCTGCTGCTGAGGTTTCCGCCAGCGGCCGACCAGATGGATGAATGGCGTGCCACCATCCAAAGACTGCTCGGTTTCACTGAAACTGGGGGCTCACGGCAAGCTGGCCCGCCACAACCTCCCCAAGCGACAGCGACAACTCGTGCCGCTGACCGTATGGAAGGGGCCATCCCCACGGTGCAGTCCCCACCACGGCAGCCAGTGCGAGCGCAACAAAATCAAGATCACGACGACGTCTCGATGGCCTCTTTTGACCATCAAGTATGTCCAGGCCAACGTCGAGCCCCGGAGGATGGGCGGAGAGGAGACGCACGCGTCGTCATCGAGCAACGCCGCGACGACCTCCGCCGGACCGAAAGGTGCGACGGCCTCAACGTCGACGAACCTGTGCTTGGTGTTGGTGGGTGCCTACCTTTCGAGGTTGGCTGCCCTGCCTTTACGCTAGAGCTGCGGCAAGTTCGTTGGCCATCCGTTCGCACGATCAAGCTAGAGATACCTGAGAAGTATGACGGGAGGCTGAACCCGGCAGAGTTCCTGAGCATCTACACCATCGCTGTTTAGGCTGCCGGGGGAAGATATGAGAAAGTGTTCGCCAACTACTTCCCTTTGGCTGTCAAGTCCAATGTGAGGTCTTGCCCGATGCACCTGCCGGAGAACTCCATTTCATCGTGGGCTAACCCGTGCCACGAGTTCATTGGCGCCTTCACTCGCGGTCATCAGGAACCCGGCAGGCCCAACAATTTGCAGCTTCTCTAGCAGAAGGAAGGAGAAACCCTCCGTAAGTATTTACAAAGATTTAGCAAGGTTAATAGTACTATCCCCAATATCCATCCTACAGCCGTGATGGTTGCCTTCTAGTCCAATGTGCGCAACCGCCGTATTCGTTCCAAGATGAACGCGCAGTTGCCCAAGACTATGAATGAGCTTTACACATTAGTGGATAAGTGCGCTCGGATGGAGGAGGGAAGGAGGTTGCCCGGAGAGGAAGATTGCATCAATGTTGATTCAGAAGATGATGATGAATCAACCAGTCAAAAGAAGAGCAAGAAGCGCAGTAAGAAGCGAAGAGATAAGGCAGTGATGACTGTTAAAGGATCTGGTACGCCTAGTACCGGCAAGAAGGCCAAAGCTGGGGGCCCCGGCAAAGCAGTTGTCATGTGCGCTGACTGCCGTGAGGCTGTGGCTACCGAGAAATCCGGGAAAGGTGATGGGCCGTACTGCAAGATTCATCAGACCAAGGGCCACAACCTTCAAGAGTGCTATCAAGTCGAGCAGCTTGTCAAGAAACAGAAAGCAGAGTATGAGAAGCATGATAAGGAGAAAGGTCAGAATGTCGCTGGTGGTAAGGGCTAAGGTAGTGAAGCAAACCGCCCCGGCAAACCCTTCCAGAACCATGGAAAGCCCGCCAAAGGACGAGGAAAGGAAACCTGTGATGATGAGAGTGATGGAGGGGATGAAGAGGAAACCAGTGAGCAAGAGTTTCAGACAGCCACAGACGCCCTGTGCATTGACGGAGGTGCATCTTTGCACACTTCTCACCGCCATCTTAAACAGTGGGCACGAGAGGTCAATGCCGTGGAACCAGCGCCAGAGGCCCGGAAGCCGCTCAAATGGTCCCGTACGGCCATCATCTTCGATGAGGAAGACCATCCTAGTTGTACTACTGTGGTAGGATGTTTGCCGTTGTTGGTCTCCCCAACAATCCGCAACCTCAAGGTCACAAAGATGTTGGTGGACGGTGGGGCCGAGTTGAATATGATTTCCCCGGCAGTCATCAGCAAGCTTCAGATAGGAGAAGATGAGCTAGAGGTTACCGGCAGGTTTCAAGGAGTTAATCCCGGCAGGAGCCATCCCAAGGGAAAGATCACATTGCCGGTAATGTTTGGGGGAGAATTGAACTACCGGACTGAGAAGATTGTGTTTGATGTGGTTGATCTCCCCCTGCCGTACAATGGGATTCTTGGACGCCCAGCCTTGGCTAAGTTCATGGCGGCATCCCACTATGCCTACAACACCTTGAAGATGCCTGGGCCATTGGGGGTCATCACTATTCCATCAGATGAGAAGAATGCAATTATTTGTGTGGACAAGATGTACTGGGACGCGGTCGCGACAAAGGCAGCGGCAGATCCCGCCAAGGAAAGCAAAGGAAAGAAGAGAGGTTGTAGGCACTCCGGCAAAGAATCCGAGAAGCGTGCCCCCACCGAGTGCACAACACCCATTGACGACATGACGGAGTGTTCTAACAGCAAGAGATCCAAGGTTGTCGCACCCCAAGTGAAGAAGGTCCCGGTAGGGCTGGCTGGCGTTGATGGTACTTTCACTATCAGCGCCACCCTCGATGACAAATAGGAAAGCGCGCTCGTTGCCTTCCAGTGGGCGAATATCGATGTGTTTTCCTGGCAACCATCTGATATCCCCAGTGTTCCCAGGGAGGTAATTGAGCACCACCTTGCTGTCTGCCCACATGCCCGACCTGTCAAGCAGAAAGTTCGGAAGCAGGCCTTGGAGAGACAGCAGTTCATTGCAGAAGAGATCAAGAAACTTGAGGCAGCTGGTTTGGTCAGAGGAGTACTGCATCCCACGTGGTTGGCAAATCCGATGGTAGTCCGGAAGGCTAATGGGAAATGGAGGCTTTGCATAGATTTCATAGATCTCAACAAGGCTTGCCCGAAGGACCCATTTCCGTTGCCGCGCATCGACCAGATTGTGGACTCCACTTTAGGTTGTGATTTGCTCTCCTTCCTGGATGCATACTCCGGGTATCACCACATCTTAATGTCCAAGGAAGATGAGGAGAAGACGTCATTCATCACTCCATGTGGTACGTACTGCTTTGTCCGCATGCCATTAGGATTGAAGAGTGTCGGGTACACTTTTGCAAGGGCAATCCAGATTGGTTTTGAGCCACAACTACACAGAAACATAGAGGCTTATATGGATGATATCGTGGTCAAGACCAAGGATAAGGCCACCCTTATTCAGGATTTGAAGGAGACATTTGATAATCTGCGCAAGATCAATCTGAAGCTCAACTCGGAGAAGTGTGTATTTGGTGTTCCCTCTGGCAAGTTACTTGGGTTCTTTGTATCCAATCATGGGATCAAAGCCAACCCCGACAAAATCAAAGCCATAGAGCAGATCCAAGCACCAAGGACAGTTAAGGATGTGAGGCGCCTGACAGGATGTGTTGCCGCGCTAAGCAGGTTTATCTCCAAGTCTGTCGAGCGCGCCCTGGCATTCTTCAAGATTTTGAAGAAGGCCGGCCCTAAGAAGTGGACCCAGAAGCATAGGCAGCTTTGCAAGAGTTGAAGGCCTACTTGTTTTCTGTGCCTTCCTTGGTTGCTCCCAAACCCCAGGGGCCGTTGTTGCTATACTTGGCGGCAACCAACCAAGTGGTCAGTGCGGCCTTGTTAGCGCAGCGGGAAGTGGATGACGCAGAAAGTGAGCAGAGGTCGGCATAGTCAGAGAAGAGTCATGACAGCGATGAGCACGACAACGATAGCAACCCCAAGGACGCAGCAAGGAAGAGAGTGGTGCAGCGCCCAGTTTACTTCGTCAGCTCCCTGTTGATCTTTGGCCTCGTTATGGCCTCAAGGAAACTTCGCCACTACTTCCAAGCCCATGAGATAACGGTTGTTACTCATTTTCCGTTGCAAAGGATACTGTGAAACCCTGAGGCTACCGGCAGAATAGTGGAGTGTGCTTTGGAGTTGTCCAGCTTTTGTTTGAAGTTTTAGAGCACATCAACTATTCAGAGCAGGGCATTGGCTGAGTTTATTGCAGAATGGACGCCAACCCCTGATGAGGAAGTGACAGAGACAGCCATCCCCGCCAAGGAATCACCTCAAGAATGGATTATGTATTTTGTTGGTGCCTTTTCCCTACAAGGTGCAGGAGCTGGTGTGCTTCTTGTTGCCCCCTCCGGGGAGCACTTGAAGTACGTCGTCCAAATGCATTTTTCCCGGGAAGAGGCAACCAACAATACAACTAAGTATGAAGGACTCCTTGGCGGGCTCAGGATTGCAGCAGAATTGGGAATCAAGAAGCTGATCATTAGAGGAGATTCACAACTTGTGGTCAGACAAGTCAACAAGGATGACCAAAGTCCATTGATGGAGGCATACATCGGGGAAGTGAGGAGATTGGAGGAGCACTTTGACGGATTGCAAACAGAGCACATACCCCGTGCGGAAAACAACATAGCTGATCATCTGTCAAAGTGTGATGCATGGAAGCTTCCTGTGGAACCAGGAACTTTTGTTCTCCATCTCCCTCAGCCCTCCGTATCCCCCGCAACAATGACCCGGAAGAGGAGAAAGTTGGACTACGGTAAGCCTCTCCTGGTAGAGCCGTCTGCTCCCAGCAGATTCCCTGCTGGAAACAACTCCTCACAGCCAGCCAGACCACCCCCTCCAGCCGGGTCTATGAACCCCGCAAACGAGGCTGGTGCTCCCGCAGCAAAGGAGATGCCGCTAGTCCTCGTTGCCGAGCCCCAGGCTCCAACTTGGGCAAGGCACATTGTCCACTTCCTCCAAACCAGAGAGCTTCCCGGCAACCAAGATAAAGCTGAAAAAGTAGCCTGGAGGGCCAGTATGTATCAGTTTGTCGATGAGACTCGGCACAGAAGACGGCTCAACACTGTGAAATTGAAGTGTGTCTGCCGGGAAGAAGGAAAGGAACTGCTGGCTGAGATTCACAGAGGAATGTGCGGCTCCCACATTGGATCAAGGGCAGTTGGGAAAGCATTCTGGCAAGGATTCTATTAGCCCACTGCCCTCCAAGATGCGGTCGAGCTAGTCACGACATGTGCAGCCTGCCAGTTCCATTCCAAGAAAACACACCTGCCTGCCCAAGCTCTTCAAACAATCCCTCTCTCATGGCCATTTTTGGTTTGGGGGCTCGATATCCTTGGCCCCTTCCCCCGAGCAATCGCGGGCTCTGAATTCCTGTTCGTTGCCATCGACAAGTTTACAAAGTGGCCGGAAGTGACTGCCGTGAGAGAGGTGACTGCTCAGTCAGCTATCAAGTTGTTGAAAGAATTGGTGTGTCGTTTTGGAGTTCCGGTAAGGATCATCACTGACAACGGCACCCAGATCATGAGCCGCGCCTTCATGCATTATGTTCATGCCCTTGTATGCAAGATCTCACTGGCCTCTGTGGCACACCCCCGGAGCAATGGACAACCTGAGAGGGCAAACGCTGAAGTGCTGCATGGCCTCAAGACAAGAACTTTTGATACGCTGCAGAAGCACGACAGGCAATGGATCGAGGAGCTGTCGATAGTTCTCTGGTCCCTCAGAACGACACCAAACCGAGCTACCGGGAAGACTCCCTTCTCCCTGGTCTATGGGGCAAAAGCAGTTATCCCCATGAAACTCATTTACGGGTCGCCTCGATTGCTTTCCTACGATGAAGTAGCGCAAGATCAGCACCGGCGTGACGACATTGTGCTACTCGAGGATAACCGTCTCCGGGCTACTACGCGTGCTGCATGCTACCAGCAGGCCCTGCATTGCTATCATAGCCGCAGGGTTCATACCTGGTGTTTTGAGGAAGGTGACCTTGTCCTTAGGCGCGTTCAGTCCGCCAAGGGTACACACAAGTTGTCACCGTAGTAGGAAGGCCCTTACCGGGTAGTACGAGTCACTAGACCTGGCGCAGCCCGTCTGGAGACCAGAGATGTCACTCAGTTGCAAAACTCATGGAATATTGAGCATCTCCGCAAGTTCTACCCGTAAGGCGCGGCTGTCGGGCCCTGCCCGGCAGACACCCTTTTGTACATGTCTTGCCTCAGTTGCATGTAACCCCTTGTACAAAGCCGGGGCGATGACACCATGCAAGAGAAAATAAAGAAGCGTTGTAGGGGGCCCCAACTAAGATTTCATGCATGCATGAGCACACCAAGATCACTGCATATGCATTTCATGAGCATTTGCATATGCATATAGATAGGATCGCATCTTGCATTCATTCTCATCTGCATGAAGCTGCAGGTTCCTGCCGTGAACTTGGCCTCGACAAGGAGTTGAGAAGATTGCTCGACATAGTGATCCCCGGCAAGCCAACCAGATAAGTTCTACCTCCTGTCCGTTAGTGTTCTACAAGCTACAACTTGAGCATGAGAAAGCCTCGCCACTCTTTTGAGACTTAGGTGCTCCCATCCATGGCTCAGACGTTGCTTCGGCCAGGGTGGTCGTAGTAGCCTTTGGGAAAAAGAAGTTGGCGGGGGGCTGGCCCCTCTGTCTATTCCCTGGCAGACGCAACTCTCTGGCAGATAAAGAGGGCGCCGGCAGGATAGCCTGCCGGGAAAAACTCGATTATTTACATTAAAGAGGCATCTCACCTCTGCATGGACATACACATGAACGAGTTCCCGGCAAAGTTCATCTTTTTCATTCATATGCTAATACAAGTACAAGCATTACAGAACACAAACACGGACTCGACTGATTACATTATTTGAATTAAAATTTGACGAGTGCCTACAGGTTTAAGATTGAAAAAAGATAAGTGCTCCGTAAACTCCTCTCGATATCCCTCTTATCCCAGGTACTGTGGTGGCAAGAGAAGAGGACGGGCAACGCGCCGGCAAAACGCCACCCCAATCCTTGTCAGGGACTGGCAATCCCAGCCTGACAAGATCGGGAGTGGCAAGGCTGCAAAGGAGGAAGATGTGCGGAGTGCCTCGATGGCTCGCTGGTCACCGCTTCCAGGACCGGAAGGGGGGCTCCAACACAGGCACCGGCAGAGGAAGACGCCGGGGCCCAGTCAGAAGACCCCAAAGGGAAGTAGGAGCACCAGGGGACAAGCCTATTCCCGGCGGCCAGAAGAAACGGTGATGACGGCGCCGAGAAAAGGGGGGAAGAGCCAGGCAGATGGGCAGTGGGTCACCAGTATGACATGAACGCGCCGATGTAGTTGTGCTCCTACTGGACGGCCTGCCTCCCGTCTTCTCCTTCTCCCCAGGCTTCGTCTCCGTCAGCACCGTTCCGGGAAAAGGCCAAGATGCCAGTCCGGCGCTCTCCACGGGAAGACGGCGAGCGGCCAAAACGGCCAAGGGGCTCAAGGCGCACCGCTCCCCTCCTTGGCAGGCAGAAGGGGTGCCTCTCTCCTACATCAGCCCCAAGACCTTCGGCAGGGGTAGTGCTGGGTTTACCAATGATCTCCAGCCCCGCCTCCCGATCGAGCTTCGAAGGAACCAAGAAGTTCGCCACAGCAAGGACCAGGCTCACTCCCCAAGCGTGAGCACCAGCGTGTGGCAACATTGGCCCCGACCAAGAGCCCGGGGGCTGGCCCCAGGCTCTTCTCTTCAACATGGCCAACAGAAGCAGGAAACACAGGAGAATGGATGCGAGGTTGGATGACTGCGCTCTCCTCCGCCCCTCCTTTTATAGGCAGGGCGGGGGGGCAGCTGCTCCATCAACGGGCGGCCACCGTCCTCCTCCACCAAGTCAAGACGACCGGGCCCTCACCTTGATGCTCTCCCACGCCACGCGCCTCCATTACCTACCCCACGCGATGCATGCAGCATACGTGGCCAAAGATAAGGGCGTGGTGGGAAGAGTGAATTGGCAGTTTCTACCCCATGCGTTAAAATTATTCACGGGCCATTACTGGAGCGGCCCCACCACTATTGGATTTACGCAACGCGCGGGAAAACCAGAAACTGGCCCGGAATCATGGCTAATGAAGAAGCAAGGAAGACTTCAAGAGACCAGCCTCTTCAGCAACCCTGCCTGTGCACCTATTTGGCCCTACCCTGACGACGCTCGACAGCGCACTCGGGGCAGGCCCGGGGGCATCTGTCGGTGCAACACACCCTGGGTCTGTTGCCCAGACTGTGCACAAGCACGAGAACAAGATAGAAGCACCAGCCCAAGTTAAAATTCAAGGAGCCATGAGATTCGAAGGACCAGCATGCAGATCAAAGAGACCAAGATCGAACCAGAGAAGCAGGATATCGCCAAGAGAAAGGCCACCCTTGTCGGGCAGGCGAGCCCGGCAAGGGGCAAGGCCACCCCTAGAAGCAGACGACTAAAGCACCCTGGCAGGGCCTACCGGGGCTCACGGAAGCCAAACCACCTCACCAACCACTCCATCACGACCCACGTCGTCGATCAGTGCGGTGTCAAGCCGCAGAGTTACTGAGTGGCAGTCATTCGCCACATGGCTGCCTCTCCTTACAGGAAAAACCCACAGATACACCCGTCCTGCGACGTGTTAAGCAAGCAGGCGCGGAGCTGGCAAGATAGCCCGACAGGCCTTGCCGGGCAACTAGTGATGTGACACTAAGCGGTGCATTTAATGCACCTTGTCAGCCCGCAGAGTTAGGTATGATAGCACTGTTTGCTATCATATCAGTGCATAATGACTACTTTGCCATTGTGGTGACCCCTTGATCTATAAAAGGAGGCCCATGGCAACCGTAGAATAGGTTAGAAGGTTGGATATCTCACACCCCCATACGCGCGTAGTCGTTGCTGCCTAAAGGTAACCCCTGCTGGGCAGATGTATTTCCCCAAAGAGGAAGGGATGATGCAACACAACATCGGTAGGTATTTCCCTCAGATGTGAAACCAAGGTTATCAAACCAGTAGGAGAACCAACCAACACAACGTAAACATCCCCTGCACACAGATAACAAATCCTCGCAACCTGACGTGTTAAAGGGGTTGTCAATCCCTTCCGGGTACGGCGCCTCAAGATAGGCAAACGGACGTGAGATAAATTGTAGTAGATTGATAGATTGAACGTGAAATAAAATAAATAAGAATAAATTGCAGCAAGGTATTTTTGTATTTTTAGTTTAATAGATCTGAAAATAAATGCAAAGGAAAATAGATCGCAAAGGCAAATAATATGACAAAGAGACCCGGGGGGCGTAGGTTTCACTAGTGGCTTCTCTCGAGAAAAATAGCAAACGGTGGGTGAAAAAATTATTGTTGGGCAATTGATAGAACTTCAAATAATCATGACGATATCCAAGTGTCGGAGTAAATGGCCACAGGTAGCCTAACCGACTACCCCTGGTTCTTCAGAAAAATTATCGGGCCTTTGGGCCTTCAAGCATTCCAAGCATTTGGGCTGCCTTCCCTGGCCGGTTACCCCTGAAGCCGACTCCCGGAAGGCGACCCAGCCTCGAGCAACCTCTCCCCAGGACGACTATGGGGTGGCCGACTCCAAGAAGCCGGCCAAGAAGGACGCCGGCTCCTAGCAGCCGGCCGAGACCACAACCACCAAAGCTGTTCCCACATAACGATGACACGACAGGGTGTGGCCACAGTGCGGCCCACTACCCCCGAAGCCCGAGGCGGGCGTGGCTACAGGAGGCCGTACGGGACGGCCATCTCCCGTGCGGCTCGGCACTGTAGCCATGCTAGCCTTGACGTCATCCACGACCAACTCCCGTACGACCCAAGGACTGCGGGCCCCTTCAGCCAGAGAGAGGCGTGAAGGCGGCCCGACCTTTCCCAGTCGGCCAAGAGCATAGCCGGCCTCCAGAAGCCGGCTACTCCCTTCCTCGAAGCGGGAGCCCCATTAAGAAGACAAGACGAGGTAAGGCTACAGTGATAGCCCCCGAGGCGGCCCACTGTAGCCACGCTTACCTCGACAAAGCCCTCGTCATCACAGGCGAGGCTACAGTAAGCAGCCGCCGACAAGACCCTAGGCGGTGGGGCCGGCCTGTCGACCAAGCAGCCGGCAGCCGGCGGGACCCACCAGCCGGCGGGACCCAGCAGCCGGCGGAGAAGCCGGCGAGCGTAGACACTGACGGCTGGGACCAGCTCCCAGTCGGATTACCATTGTACCCCCGGGGGGTAGGCCTATATAAACCCCCCGGAGCACCCATGCAAAGGGTTCGGACCAGAGAGCACAGTTGGCCTCTGAGCATAGAGTTGCCTTCTAAGCATAGCACACACACCATAGATAGAGAGAAGCAAGAGCTAGCCTTGTTCTTCTTCTCCCTTGATCTCAACAGCTCTAGGAGCGATTGTAGCTACCTTTTATCGATCTAGTGATCATGCGGAGACCCCGCAGAGCAGGACTAGGGGTGTTATCTCCTCGGAGAGCCCCGAACCTGGGTAAGATTCGCCGGCGTGCATGTCTTCGCCTCATCCCGTTTCCAGGCACCGGCGACGTTTTATTGGCTCCCACAATGATAAGCCATCCCTTGGCATATGTCGCACCAACCACCCGACATTTGGCGCCCACCGTGGGGCCAGGTGCACCGTCGTCCGGAGACCTGTTCTGGACGGGAACCCTCTTCCTCCCCCGCGAGCGCAGCCAGCCTGCTGCGCCCGATGGCGTTTGCCTCGACGCGCTGCAAGGCGTCGACGACGCCTGCGCAGCGAGCCGCCTCGCCGATCTGCTCGGCGAGACTCGCATCTCCGACGAGCCTGCGTCCGACGCAGGCACCGACTACCCCGAGAGCCGCCTCGTCAGCCTCCTCGACCAGCTTCACGTCTCCAGCGAGCCTGCTGCAGATGTGGAGTCGGTCGGCTCCACCGACCCGATGCTCATCGACTCCGACACCGCGTCGCTTGACGCCTACCCCTCCGACGTGGTGGTCTTCGACGACCCCCTCCCTCGAGCTGACAGCGGCAGCAGCGCTGTCACCGAAGTGCTGGTCATCAGCCACGTCTCCAACTCGGGCGAGAATGCCCGCGACGCTCAGCAAGCGGCGATGCACGACCTCTCCGTCCCCATCCCGGCCGACGCCGACGCCGAGACCCTGGAGGCACGCCGCCTTGCCCTCATCGCGGAGGGCCAGAAGATAGCCTCGATGAGACGCCTCACCGAGGCCCACCAGCGCGAAGTCGACCGCGCCGCCTTCGGCACGCCGCCGCCTAGCGGCCCGAGCCGAGCCGGCTTCGTCCAGAAGCGCGGCGCGGCCGTTGCCAGCATGCTGGGCGCAGATCGCCCCGTCTACGCCACCCCGCTCGAGAATCTGCGAGCCGCTCAGGCGGCTGCAGAGGAGCTCAATGGGCTGGGAGCCGATGAGCTCCCCTACATGACAAGACGGATCCAGCAGCTGATCGACGCGGCTGCAGAACGGCACGAAGCCGGCGCCCGTGCTGATAGTCATCCCCCGCGCCGGGAGCACGCCGCGACGTCCCGCTCGCCGACTGCGAGCGGCGCGCGCCAGAAGAAAGACAAGGAGCCGGCTGCCAGCCGCAGCCGGACTCGCATCACCATCGAGCGCGACGCGGAGGGCCGCCCTCGAGCAGTAGAGCACCAAGGAAACCTGCCTCCTCCCCCGCCTCGAAGAGAAAGACGCCTCACTCCGCCGCCTGTCACACATCCGACTCTTGGCGACCGACTCGGCCGCCGAGAAGGAGTCGGCGAGAACGACGCCCGCCACAGGATCGACCGCCTTGCTCGATCCTTGGCGTTAGAAGAAGAAGACGATGTCGGCCCGCCATGCTTTGGCCCCCGCATCCGCGACGAGCCCTTCCCCAAAGGGTTCTCGCTCCCCAGAGACACGCCCAAGTACAACGGCTCGGTGAAGCCGGAAGATTGGCTCATCGACTACTCCACGGCCGTCAGCATCGCCAACGGCAATCGGCGCGTCGCCGTGAAGTACGTCCCCCTGATGCTGCAAGGCACGGCGCGCACATGGCTCAACAGCCTCAAGCCCTACAGCATCAACAGTTGGCTGGACTTCACCGAAGTTTTCGTCCGCAACTTCACCAGCACCTACAAGCGGCCTCCCAAGCCTCGCCAGCTCTCCCTCTGCGTCCAGGGGCCCAACGAGTCGACCCGCGACTACCTCACGCGATGGGCCGAGCTCCGCAACTCCTGCGAGGGAGTGCACGAGGTCCAGGCCATCGAGTACTTCACTGCCGGGTGCCGAGAGGGCACCCTCCTCAAGCACCGACTCCTCTGCGACGAGCCGGCTACCCTCGACGAGCTACTGGTCATCGCTGACAAGTACGCCACTGCCGACTCCTCATGAAGACCGAGCTCCGAGTGGACGCCTCGGGGAAAGTAATTGCTCTGGCTCCCAAGACGCCGGCTGGCGACCCTAACCGGCGCCCCTACCAGAACGACCACAAGCGCAAGGGCCCCATGCCGACTTCCTCCAGTCGGCAGGTGGCCACAGTTGAAGACGAGCAGCCCGAAGAGCGGCCCGCTCCCAAGAAGAAGGGTGGCCGGCCGCCCTGGCAACCGTCTTTCTCCTACGAGCAAGCACTCGACGCCCCTTGCAAGTTCCACAGTGGCGCGAAGCCGTCCAACCACACAACCCGGAAATGCCACTGGCTCACCCGCATCACCAAGGGCGAAGGGATGGTGCCGCCTCCGCCTCCCGGCCCGCCGCCTCCAGCTCCCCAGCAGCCGGCGGCTCGGCCGGCAGTCGGCGCCATCCAAGACGAATTCCCCGAAGAGCACGCCGCCTACGTCGTCTTCACAAGTCAAGCCGACGACAAGCGCAGCAGACGCCGACAGCACCAAGAAGTGAATGCAGTCTCCTCTAGCACCGCCGAGTTCATGCACTGGTCGGAAAAGCCAATCAGCTGGAGCCAGGCCGACCACCCAGAGGTGATGCCTTCGCCTGGCTCCTATGCGATGGTCTTGGACGTCACCCTCGCGACGGAGAGGCGAGCTGCCAGATTTTCCCGCGTCCTGATAGACGGCGGAAGCAGTATCAACATACTGTACCGCGATACCATGGACAAGCTGAACATCAAAGCGAAGCAGCTCATGCCGAGCCGCACCGTCTTCCATGGTATCGTACCCGGCCTATCTTGCTCTCCAATCGGCAAGATCAAAATGGATGTTCTCTTCGGAGACAAAGATCATTTTCGCCGGGAAGCAATATGGTTCGAGGTGGTGGATTTGGAGAGCCCCTATCATGCACTGCTTGGCCGACCTGCTTTGGCCAAGTTCATGGCTGTGCCCCACTACGCCTACCTGAAGATGAAGATGCCGAGCTCGAAGGGGATCATCACGGTAGCCGGCGACTACAAGAAGTCCATCGAGTGTGCCATGGCCAGCAGCCGGCTGACCGAGTCCCTCGTGGTGGCAGAAGAGAAGAAGATGTTGGAGCGGGTTGTGGCCATGGCCGGCAAGCAGCCGGCCTTGTCCCCCAACCCCAAGGATTGCGATGCGCAGGGCTCCTTCCAGCCTGCCAAAGAGACGAAGAAGATACCTCTGGACCCGGAGAACCCGGAGAGGTTCGCTGTGATTGGGGCGAACTTGGACAGTAAATAGGAAGGCGAGCTCGTCGACTTCCTCCGTGAGAATCGAGACATCTTTGCATGGTCCCCAAAGGACATGCCGGGTGTCCCGAAGGATTTCGCCGAGCACAAACTACATGTCCGAGCTGATGCGAAGCCGGTCAAGCAACCCCTCCGCCGACTATCAGAAGAGAAGCGAAGAATTGTGGGAGAAGAGATAGCCCGGCTCCTTGCCGCCGGCTTTATCATGGAAGTGTTCTTTCCAGAGTGGCTTGCCAACCCAGTTCTGGTTCTGAAGAAGAATAACAAGTGGCGTATGTGTATAGACTACACGAGTTTGAACAAGGCCTGCCCAAAGGATCCGTTTGCTCTGCCGCGGATTGACCAAGTGATAGACTCCACAGCCGGATGCGAGCTGTTAAGTTTTTTGGATGCATACTCAGGGTATCATCAGATCAAGTTGGACCCGGCTGACCGCCTGAAGACTGCCTTCATCACACCCTTTGGAGCTTTCTGCTACCTGACAATGACATTCGGCTTGAGAAATGCCGGTGCCACTTTTCAGCGTTGCATGCAGAAATGTCTCTTGAAACAACTCGGCAGAAATGCCCACGTCTACGTAGACGACATTGTGGTGAAGACAGAGAAGCGCGGTACCTTGCTGGAAGACCTGAAAGAAACATTCGCCAACTTGCGCCGATTCCAGATCAAGCTCAACCCCGAGAAGTGCGTGTTCGGAGTGCCAGCCGGCCAGCTGCTAGGCTTCCTGGTCTCCGAACGCGGCATTGAGTGCAACCCCGTCAAGATCAAGGCCATCGAGAGGATGGAGATTCCCACCAAGCTGCGAGATGTGCAGAAGTTCACTGGCTGCTTAGCCTCCCTGAATCGTTTTATCAGCCGACTAGGAGAGAAGGCTCTCCCCCTGTACCGACTCATGAAGAAGTCCACTCACTTTGAGTGGAATGATCAAGCCGACCAAGCCTTCCATGAGTTGAAGAAAATGTTGACCACTCCGCCTGTCCTGGCTGCGCCGACTGAGAAGGAGCCCATGCTCCTCTACATCGCCGCGACAAGCCGAGTCGTCAGCACTGTTGTTGTGGTCCAGCGCCCGGAGGAAGGCCGAGCCCAGCTAGTCCAGAGGCCGGTCTACTATCTCAGCGAAGTACTGTCCAGCTCAAAGCAAAACTACCCGCACTACCAGAAGATGTGCTATGGGGTGTACTTCGCTGCCAAGAAATTGAAGCCCTACTTCCAAGAGCACCCCATCACGGTCGTGTGCACTGCCCCGCTCGCCGAGATCATAGGCAGCCGGGATGCATCCGGCCGGGTGGCCAAATGGGCCATTGCCTTGGCGCCCTACACGATTTTCTATCAACCCCGCACCGCCATCAAGTCACAAGCATTGGCCGACTTCCTCGTCGACTGGGCCGAGACCCAGTACTTACCGCCGGCTCCCGACTCCACCCATTGGCGGATGCACTTTGACGGGTCCAAGATGCGCACCGGCTTGGGAGCCGGCATCGTCCTCACCTCTCCCAAAAGGCGACAAGCTCAAGTACACGCTGCAGATCCACTTCGCCGCCTCCAACAATGTCGCCGAGTACGAGGCGCTCGTACATGGGCTCCGGCTAGCCAAAGAACTCGGCATACGTCGGATCCTGTGCTACGGCGACTCAGACTTGGTGGTTCAGCAATCATCTGGCGACTGGGATGCCAAGGACGCAAACATGGCGAGCTACCGTTTCCTCGTCCAACAGATGAGCGGATACTTCGAAGGGTGCGAGTTCCTTCACGTGCCAAGGGCCGACAACGACCAAGCAGATGCCCTAGCACGGATCGGCTCCACCCGACAAGCCATACCGACTGGCGTCTCCCTCCAGCGCCTCCTCAAGCCGTCCATCAAGCCGTCTCCAGAGTCAGATTCCATCTTTGTACCGCCTGCGCCAGAAACAGCCGGATCCGACTCGAGAAATCCCGCAGGCGGCACGGGGACTTCGACGACTGGCCCGGGGACTGCCGTAGTCGCACCCGGCCCGGGGACACGGCACAAACTTCGCCAAAGGTGCACTGGCACGTTTCTGCGCGACGCAGGGCATCCGACTGGACTTAGCGTCCGTTGCCCACCCGCAGTCAAACGGCCAGGTCGAGCGAGCAAATGGACTCATCCTCTCCGGCATCAAGCCGCGACTGGTTGTACCACTGGAGCGATCGGCCGGCTGCTGGCTCGAAGAGCTGCCGGCTGTCCTCTGGAGTCTGCGCACTACACCCAACAAGTCAACCGGCTTCACTCCATTCTTCCTTGTGTACGGTGCCGAGGCTATCATCCCAACAGACATCGAGTTCGACTCGCCTCGGATCACCATGTACACGGAGGAGGAAGCCAAAGAAGCAAGAGAAGACGGCGTCGACCTACTGGAAGAAGGCCGGCTATTAGCCCTCAGCCAGTCCGCCATCTACCAGCAAGGGCTGCGCTGCTACTACAACCGCAAGGTCAAGCCAAGATCCTTCCAAGAGGGCGACCTTGTGCTCCGGCTGATCCAGCGAACAGCCGGCCAGCACAAGCTCTCGGCCCCTTGGGAAGGCCCCTTCGTCGTCAGCAAGGCACTCGGCAACGACTCCTACTACTTGATCGACGCGCAAAAACCAAGAGCACGCAAGAGAGACGACTCCGGCAAGGAGTCGGAGCGACCATGGAACGCAAACCTCCTAAGACGATTTTACAGCTGAAAAGCAGTATGTATCACGCTACCCTTTTGTATTAAGTACAAACCAACAGGCCCCCGAACAGTACTCGGGGACTGCCTTTTATTTATCTATGAATGACGAGTGTCATATCCATGAATGTATTATTACATTTCGAATTTTGTCCGGCACCGGGTTCGACTAGTCGGCCCGGGGACTGGCCGCCTTGAGCTATATTGAAAGTTTTTCCTAAAGTCAGCAAAGTAGTGCGCCGGCTCCCAAGTCCTCTCTTGTTGAAAGTCGCAGCTCAAAGAACTGACTGTCCGACTAGCAAGAGAGAAGACAGAAAGGACGCCCACACGAAAAATGGCTAAGGAACAACTAACCTATATAGCAAAGAGACGGCCTCCAAATATGCCTGCCGGCTGTCAAAGCAGCCGGCTGGCCGGCTTCCTAAAAAACTTAGCTTTAGTCCAGCAGAGCTAAAGTACTTCCCCCTCCCCAATCGGCCAGGCACTCCCCGGCTACAGATTGCAGAGCAACTGTTTGACTGGGGAGGCGGCAACCAAGGGAGGGCGGCAAAGGAAAAAGCAGAAGGACAAAAAGCAAAAGTACAAGGAAAGGCCAAATGCATAAGTTATATGTACATAAAGCCGCCAACAGGCCGGCAACAGACTTAAGTTTGAATACACCCAGTGGGTGGAATTGTGCAGACTTAACCAAACATTGTTCAAAAGTAACAAGACAGGAAAACAAAAGAAAGAAGACTAGGGCGCGACATGAAGGCCGAGCTGGTCGGTGAAGGCGGCCTCGCCGGCTGAAGGAGTGGCCGCCTAGCTGGTCCCGGCTTGACCACCTCCTGCGGCAGGAGACGCACTCGCGCGCGACGTAGTGCTGGAGGCGCGGTCAGGCTGAGGCTGGCCGGCTACTCCACCAGCCGGCTCGGCGTCTTCACCCTCCTCCTCCTCCTCTTCGCCCTCGTCGCTGGAGTCGATCTCCTCCGCCGAGTCCTCACCGTACGCCGGGTCCAGCCCGAACCACTCTTCCGGCTGGGCGACTCCATTGTCGTCCACCTCGGGGGCGAAGACGTTGGTGTCGGTGTAGTCGGCGATCGCCGAAGCCCGCCGAATGATGGCCGGCCGCGCCGGCTCCAGCTCCGTGTCGGCTTGCTGCCGCCAGGTAGCCAGCTGGTCCAGGTTCAGGCCGGGATACCAGGCCTTGACGAACTCCAGCGCCCGCCTGGCACCGGAGCGAGCCGCCGACGCCTTCCAAGCCTCGAAGCGGCCGACTGCCACCTCCAGCCAGTCGGCGGTCCGACTGGGGGTGCGAGGGACCACTTGGCCGGGCCAGAGGGCGGCCAAGACCTGTGACCCGGCACGCTGAAGCCGGCGGAGCAGCCGGTGAGCCGGCTGGATGCGAGCCTGGATCGCCAGGAGCTGTTCCTCCAGCGAGCGGCCGGCGGTTGGCGAGATCTCGAAGCCGGCTTGCCTCTTCGCTTGGCGACGGGCCTCGATGGCCTGGTTGGCGGCAGTTGAATAGCCAGGGAAATACTCTGCGCGAAGAAGAAAGGAAGAGAAGAACACCAAAATCAGAAAACAAGCCAAAGTGGCAGATGGCAAGAAAGGACGAAGAGGTAGACGGCTTACCGTCAACCAGATCCTCGATCTGGCCATAGCCGGAGACCAGAGTCTGCCTGGCCTCTGCCCAGCCGGCCGCCTCCGTCTCGAACTCGACCTGGAGGGTGGCTTCGCGATCCTGCGCAGCCTTCAGCGCCGCCTTGTGGCCTTCCTCCTGGTCGGCCAGCTTCTTGACCAGGCGGTCGCGCTCC
Organism: Triticum aestivum; assembly: GCF_018294505.1. Lineage (NCBI taxonomy): Eukaryota > Viridiplantae > Streptophyta > Magnoliopsida > Poales > Poaceae > Triticum > Triticum aestivum. The sequence goes on along the minus strand of NC_057799.1, from coordinate 266,236,061 downwards.
TGCACCAAGGCGGCGAGCTCGGCATCCTTGGCACGAAGAGCAGTCTGGGACTCCCCCAGCTGTGCCCTCAGACCGGCGTTGGCCGCTGCAGGAACGGAAGAAGAAGAAGAACAATAAGAAATCGTCAAGGAAGATCCGAGCCGACTGCTCAGCAGTCGGCCCGAATCTCGGGGACTACACCCAGTGGGTGCGCTGACGCGCCCCCACATGAGATAAAGATCAAGTCACGTACCTCGGCTCTCAGTAAGGTCGGCGGTCTTCTGAGTCAGCTCCCGAGCCTGGGAGTTGAAGGCGGCCGCTCGAAGGTTGTGGTAGTCCTGCAAGATGGACAGAAGACCAAAGTAAGAACAAAAACAGCAAAGGCAAATCCTCCAAGAAGTTCCAAGCCGCCTGCTCAGCAGCCGACTCGGAACTCGGGGACTACACCCAGTGGGTGCGCTGACGCGCCCCCACGAAGAAATCAAGATCAAGGAAGAAATCAAGTCAGAAGAAACAAGATGGGAATACTAACCCGGATGGCTGCCCGCGTTGCGAGGAATTCGTCGGTGAACTGCCTCAGCGCCGTGGCTTGGCTTTGGAGCCGGGTCCGGACGTCTTGTGCAGCCACGTTCACTACGACTGTCCCTCCGCCTGGCGTCCACCCCGAGGTAGCGCTGGCCGCCTCCGCGTCTCGGGCCGACGAGCTGGAGCCCACGGCCGGCTGTGGCTCCGACGCGGCCTTCTGCGGCTCCGACGCGGCCTTCCCCGCACGCCGGCTTGGCGGAACCCGGACCGCCACCTCAGCCCCCGCGGCCGGCTCGCCCTCCGCCGACTGTGCAGGCGGCGAATCAGGCCGGCCGCCTTGGGCCGCCCCAGTTGGCTGGGTCGGCTCCGGCCCCTTCTCCAAAATGATGACGTCGTCGCCGCTTCCTCCCAGCCCCGGCTGGGAGCCGCTGGCTCCCCCTGGCGAGGGCTCCACGTCCCCAGGCGCCATGGCGCGCAGGGGGGTGACCATCAAAGCCTCCCCTGCCGCCGCCGCGGCCTCAGCCTCTGCCTGGGCCCTGGCTGCGGCCTCGGCGAGTGCCTTCGCCGCCTCTTCCTCCCGAGCCGCCTGGGCGGCGGCTGCCTTCCGTGCCTCCGCCTCCCGTGCCTCCTGCTCCTCCCGCACCTCCCGCGCGTTCCTTTCCGTCGCCTCCTGGAGGGCGGCGCGGGGGTCCACGCGGCGGGTGGTGCTCCCAGAGCCCCCTGGCGACTCGACGACGGAGCCGGCAGCCGCCCGCTCAAGTGACAACGGAGCTCTGATCGTCGAAGAAAAGGACGAGAGTTCAAGAACCACCAAAGAAAAGAAAGAAAGAGAAGTACACAAGAGAAAGAGAACTTACGCCGACACGGTCTGCGGCTGCTTCACCACTTTGCGGAAACGAGCCGCCTTCGCGGCCGCCTCTTCCCGCCTGGTGGCTGCCGCCCCGCCCCTGGGCTTCTTCGTTCGGCTGCCGAACAAGCCCTGGGCGGCGCGACGCTTCTGGCCTCCACCCCGAGCAGGCTGCGCGCCGGAGGAGCCCGCGCCGCGTCCGGATGCCGGCTGGCGGCGCGGGACGGCTTCGGCTTCATCCTCGTCCGGCCAGTCGTCGAAGGTAGCAGTGAACCCGGAGCCGCCTGCTTCGCCGCCGGCTTGGCCACCGCCGGCTCGATGGCGTCGTCCATATGGACCGCCCCCAGGTCGGGGTCCTCCAGGTCGTGTTCGGTCCGGTCGGGGACGAAGCGGCGCTCCATGTCTGTCCCGCCGGCCGGCCGAAGCAGAGGACTCTGTCAAAAGAACAAGCCGACTAAGTTAGAGTCGGCCCAGAGGAACTCGGCAACAAGGCTGAGAGAGAGAGAGAAAAAGAGACAAGGGGAGCGTACCGTAGGCGGAGGATTGGCACGGCTATATGGCTCCTTGCCGAATTGCCACTCTTCAGAGAGTTGGCAGTTGGAGAGGTAGTTCACCATGTAGGCGACCTCATGGCGCGGCATCTCCTTGGTGCACATTCGGCTCGGATCGAGCTGGCCGCTCATCTGACAGATCAGATGAGGCCGGCTCTGGAGCGGAAGAACCCGGCGCGTGACGAACGCGGCCAGGAGGTCGGGCCCCGTCAGGCCCTCCGACTGGACCATCACCCGCAGTCGGGCGATGGCGGCGTTTCCTGCCTGCGACAGCGTCACAGCCCGGAAGGACCACTGGGGCAGCCTGCCCGCCGGTGGGCCGGCTACGTAAGCCGGCAGGTTGATGTAGTCGCCCCGTGGAGCGATGTTCCGCACGTAGAAGTACGACTTCTGCCACTTCTTCACCGATTGGATTAGCGTGATGACGGGGAAGGGGTTGTCGGCGCCCGATCTCCGCGACGCGATGAAGGCGCCAGTATGAGCCGGCACGCCCTTGCTGCGCGTGCCCAGCTTCGACTGGAAAAGCTCCCCCCAGAGCTCAAGGGTGGGGAGGACGCCGAGATAGCCCTCGCACAGGGTGACGAAGGCAGACAGCAGCACCACCGCGTTGGGGGTGAGATGGTGCGGCTGGAGCTGATAGAATTCGAGCCAGGAGCGGAAGAAGGCGCTCACTGGCAGGCCGAAGCCGCGCAAGAAGTGCGAGCGGAAGACCACCCGCTCGCCCTCCTGCGGCCTCGGCGAGATTTCCTTCGCCGGCGCGAGGCGGACCTCCACTTTGTCCGCGCCGGGCAGCCGCCGCGTGTCGCGGAGGAAGTCGACGTGGTCGTCATGGACGATGGAGCCGTCCCAATCCCCGCCAAGCTGCTCTACGTGGGGAGGCATGGCGAGAGCTAGCACGGCGGCGGAGGAGCGTGCGGTGGAAGAGCGCGGCGGCGAGGCGCTGTCGCGAGAACGAGCGAGGGAAGAAGACGGTGGAAGTAGGAGGAGCGTGCGAGGGCCTGCCGCCCTCCACCTCCCCCTACTTATAGCCTCACGAGGCCGAAGAGGCCGGACGTGGGGGGGAGACGTGGGATTAACTGCGCCCACTCCCCCCACGTCTCGCGATTATTGCGCATAAATGCGAGCCGAAACTGCCGCACGGAACGTGCGGGCGGTTTCGGGATACAAAGGATCCGCGCCTGGGCCGGGGCGCGGACGTGGCGGGCCCCCTCCCTGCGGCGACGTCCCGTCACGCGCGTGGGCTGGCAGGCTTTCCGGCCACGTGGTTCGACGACGGCCCGTGGCCGGCCCGCGGCCCGGTGCACGTGCCTGCGGGTTCCCACCCTCCGACTCCAGAAGATTTCGACTCAGGCAGCGCGCCGGACCAAGGCCGGCTCCCTGCTGCCGGCTTGTCAAGATAGGAAGCTGATCGAGCTTCTCAACCCCTACTCCACCTCGAAGCCCAATCAGCTTCGGGGACTACTGTCGGAGTAAATGGCCACGGGTAGCCCAACCGACTACCCCTGGTTCTTCAGAAAAATTATCAGGCCTTTGGGCCTTCAAGCACTCCAAGCATTTGGGCCGCCTTCCCTGGCCGGCTACCTCTGAAGCCGACTCCCGGAAGGCGACCCAGCCTCGAGCAACCTCTCCCCAGGACGACTACGGGGTGGCCGACTCCAAGAAGCCGGCCAAGAAGGACGCCGGCTCCTAGCAGCCGGCCAAGATCACAACCACCAAAGCTGTTCCCACATAACGGCGACATGACGGGGTGAGGCCACAGTGCGGCCCACTACCCCCGAAGCCCGAGGCGGGCATGGCTACAGGAGGCCGTACGGGACGGCCGTCTCCCGTGCGGCTCGGCACTGTAGCCATGCTAGCCTCGACGTCATCCACGACCAACTCCTGTACGGCCCAAGGACTGCGGGCCCCTTCAGCCAGAGAGAGGCGTGAAGGCGGCCCGGCCTTTCCCAGTCGGCCAAGAGCATAGCCGGCCTCCAGAAGCCGGCTACTCCCTTCCTCGAAGCAGGAGCCCCATTAAGGAGACAAGACGAGGTAAGGCTACAGTGATAGCCCCCGAGGCGGCCCACTGTAGCCACGCTTACCTCGCCAAAGCCCTCGTCATCACAGGCGAGGCTACAGTAAGCAGCCGCCGACAAGACCCTAGGCGGTGGGGCCGGCCTGTCGACCAAGTAGCCGGCAGCCGGCGGGACCCAGCAGCCGGCGGAGAAGCCGGCGAGCGTAGACACTGACGGCTGGGACCAGCTCCCAGTCGGGTTACCATTGTACCCCCGGGGGGTAGGCCTATATAAACCCCCCGGAGCACCCATGCAAAGGGTTCGCACCTAAGCATAGTTGGCCTCTGAGCATAGAGTTGCCTTCTAAGATAGCACACACACCATAGATAGAGAGAAGCAAGAGCTAGCCTTGTTCTTCTTCTCCCTTGATCTCAACAGCTCTAGGAGCGATTGTAGCTACCTTTTATCGATCTAGTGATCATGCGGAGACCCCGCAGAGCAGGACTAGGGGTGTTATCTCCACGGAGAGCCCCGAACCTGGGTAAGATTCGCCGGCGTGCATGTCTTCGCCTCATCCCGTTTCCGGGCACCGGCGACGTTTTATTGGCTCCCACAATGATAAGCCATCCCTTGGCATATGTCGCACCAACCACCCGACACCAAGCAATGATCATTACATAGGCATCACGTCCAAGATTAGTAGACTGATTCCTGCCTGCATCTAATACTGTTACTCCACACATCGACCGCTATCAAGCATGCATCTAGTGTATTAAGTTCATGTAGAAACGGAGTAATGCATTAAGAACGATGACATGATGTAGACAAGATCTATCTATGTAGAGACAGACCCCATAGTTTTATCCATAGTAGCAACGATACATACGTGTCGGTTCCCTTTCTGTCACTGGGATCAAGCACCGTAAGATCGAACCCACTACAAAGCACCTCTTCCCATTGCAAGATAATTAGATCAAGTTGGCCAAACAAAACCCAAATATCGGAGAAGAAATACGAGGCTATAAGCAATCATGCATATAAGAGATCAAAGAAACTCGAATTACTTTCATGGATATAAAAAGATAGATCTGATCATAAACTCAGAGTTCATCGATCCCAACAAACACACCGCAAAAGAGTTACATCATATGGATCTCCAAGAGACCATTGTAATGAGAATTCAGAGAGAGAGAGAGAGAGAGAGGAAGCCATCTAGATACTAACTATGGACCCGAAGGTCTACAAAGAACTACTCACGCATCATTGGAGAGGCACTAATGGAGGTGGTGAACCCCATCCGAGATGGTGTCTAGATTGGATCTGGTGGTTCTGGACTCTGCGGCGGCTGGACAAATATTTCATCGACTCCCCTAGGGTTTTGGGAATATTGGGGTATTTATAGAGCAAAGAGGCGGTCCAGGGGGCACCCGAGGTGGGCACGACCCACCAGGGTGCGCCTGGGCCTCCAGGCGTGCCCTGGTGGGTTGTGCTTTCCTTGGAGCACCCCTGGGCGCAGCCAAGGCCCATTAGGTGTCTTCTGGTCCAAAAAAATCTCCGTGAAGTTTCGTTGCATTTGGACTCCATTTGGTATTGATTTCCTGCGATGTAAAAAACATGCAGAAAATAGCAACTGACACTTGGCACTATGTCAATAGGTTAGTACCAAAAAATGATATAAAATGATTATAAAACATCCAAGATTTATAATATAACAGCATGGAACAATCAAAAATTATAGATACATTGGAGATGTATCAGCATTCCCAAGCTTAACTCCTACTCGACCTCGAGTAGCTAAGTGATAAAAACTGAATTTTTGATGTGGAATGCTGCCTATCATGTCATATCATAATTCTTTTCTTTATAGCATGGACATTTGGACTTTTATATTGTTCAAAGCAATAGTCTAGTTTTGACATGATAATTTAAATACTCAAGCATATCAACAAGCAACCGTGTCTTTCAAAATATCAACGCTAAAATAAGTTATCCCTAGCCCATCATGCTCAATCATTGATCCATTCATGAAACACACTCGCATATTAGCTACACCCAATACTCAAGTATGATCATATTGCCTCCCAGTTGGTGCTGTTATAAGAGAAGATGGAGACTCAAATTCAAAAATAAAAATTGCATAAAGTAAAAGAAAGGCCCTTCGTAGAGGGAAGTAGGGATTTTTAGAGGTGCCAGAGCTCAAAGCGGAAAATTTAGAGATAAAAACATTTTGGGAGGTGTATCCTTCCCACCAATGAAAACGACTTAGAGTTCCCAACACTTTCCATGCTAGATATATCATAGGCAGTTCCCAAACAGAAAATAAAGTTTATTCCTTTTTCAACCATACTTTCACTTTCCATGGCTAGCCGTATCCACGGTTGCCCTCCATACCAACACTTTCCAAGGAATTTATTATTTGACAACATAAAGTAAATTAATTTTTCATCTCGGGACTGGGCATCCCTAATACCTTTGCCTTACTCTTGTGCAAAGACCAGTGAATAAACACTCATCGTGAGAATAACACATCTAGCATGGAAAATATTAGCCACCCATCACCGCTCCGCGAGCAAAACGAACACACAAAAGAGAAGTTCATTTTGAAAATTAGAGATGGCTCATACAAATTTGCTAAGAATGGCAAAAGAATACCGCATATAGGTAGATATAGTGGACTCATGTGGCAAAACTGGTTTAAAGGTTTCTGGATGCACAAGTAGAGATCATACAATACAAAAAAAAAGACACATCCGTGACATTTTGGGCCGAACGGAAAAAAATTGTGTCATGCTGATGACACTTCTATGACGATAATTGTGACAAAACCCGGTATCATCATAGATGTGGTGGGCTCCTACTTCTATGACAAAAAATCATGACCGAAAATGGGCTTTTCGTCCTGGGCGGGCCGGAGACGCAGCTGCATGACATTCTTTGGGCCGTCCATGACGGAAAAAACCATGGTAGAAGCGAGGCAAGGAAAATATTAGGGAGTTCCCGGTTACGGTGGGTCGTCGGAGCCGAGCGATGCCCGGAGGTCTGCGCGTTTCTCTCGTACACGTACGCGCATGGGTGTGAGGCGTTGGGGTCTAACTGAACCCGAGCGAGGCGTTCGCCTACTGAAACCGAGCGATTGCACTACAGGCTACGCGTTACTAAACCTGAGCGATCGATCGATGGCTATTAACTGAACCCGATCGAGCGATTCCTTCGCTACTGCTGCTAACTGAAGCCGATCGAACCTGCTGCCTCTTGATGAACAGTGAGCGTTGTTGAGGGGTTGGATGAACAGTTCCCGGTGGGGGGGGGGGGTGGATGAACAGGACCCTGTGGTAGTAGAGGCCGTTGCCGCTACATGAACAGGAGCCCGATCGGTCGAGCCGGTTGGGGGTGGATGAACAGGACCCCGTGGAGGGCTGGATGAACAGGACTCGGTGGAGGGCTGGTTGAACAGTAGCCGGTGGAGGGCTGGATGAACAGTAGCCCATGGAGGGGTGGTTCAACAGGACCCCGTGGAGAGGGCTGGTTGAACAGTAGCCGGTGGAGGAGCGGTGGAGGCTGGATGAACAGGAGCCCGTGGATGAACAGTCGCAGGTGGAGGCCGGAGGAGGTCGACGGTGGATGAAGGGTAGCACGTGGAGGCTGGAGGAGGTCGATGGTGGAGATGAATAGTATCCCATGGAGTCCCGTTTTGCGGTACGCCACACCCCTCCCGATGAACAGGACCCCCGTTTCGACTGTATCACTCCAACACAAGTTCGTTTCCTCTGTTTTGCGGTACGCCACACCCCTTCTGATCAATAGGACCCTCGTTTCGACCGTAGGAGGTCCAAGAGAAGTCTGTTTCCTCCGTTTGCGGTACACCAGACCCCTCCCGATGAACAGGATCCCGTTTCGACTGTGGCCGGTTGAACACGAGGCCGTTTCCTCCATTTTACGGACGCCAGGCCTCGTTTCGATCGGCTGTTCCGTCCAAGCCGGTTGGCTCCCGATGAACACGCCGTATTCCGTTGCCTCCCGATGAACACGACGCATTCCGTTGCCTCCCCATGAACACGACGATGACGCAGTTTCTCCGTTCCGACCCAGCCATGTACACGAGCCCTGGCCGTACGTATGCGTGAGTAGGCATTCGAGACCCCACTTGTATGTACGTACGCGGCTGTATTTACTTTCTTGCACCCTAGTTGTACGTACGTGTACATGCTACGTGCGCGCCTCTACTACGACACGTGCCCTTCCTTACACGGCCACGGTTAATCCCTGCAGCCTGCAGACAGACCGATCATATGTACGTACACGTTCATGACCAGAATGACAATGCTACGTACGCTTCGACCAGGTGGGTCCTGACTGTCAGGCACTTCCTTGCGTGCGTAGATGTAGCTGGTGGGTCCCAGCAGTCAGGGGGCGAATCATTTTTTTGCACGTAATATGGACGTACTTCCTTGCGTATGAAGATGTAGCTGGTGGGTCCCAACGGTCAGGGGGAAACATTTTTTCACGAAATACGATGGCCCGTCCGGTGGGTGCCTGCTGTCAGGTGGAGGAATCATTATTTTGCGCGTAATAAGGAGGCACTTCTTTGGTGCGGCCATGGACCCAGTTGTCAGCCTCTCCACGTATAGTACTGTTCCGATGGAAGTCGTTCCTTGACCACATTGACCACGCCGCGCTGAGAGCACCAAGGCGGTGGACGATGGCGAGGCCTAGGAAGGGGACGACACGGAGCCAGGGAAGACGCGGCAGTCGATGCCCACGCGGAGAGGAGTACGATGGTTCACTGGTTCGGCTTCGGTGTGAGGCTGCCGTCGTCGCAGAATAACAGGGGTGTGGGTGAGTGGATGGCTTGGCCAGCGGTGGGAGTATTAGGAGGCGGTGAGGCCTTCGTGGTAGCACAGCCGGCCACGGGAGGCAAGAGCACGCGGTGGTTTGGACGGCTGGAGCAAGAAAATCAGAGGTTGAAGAAGCAGGACGACTATTGGATGTTAACAATCCAATGGTCACTGGTGATAGAATCGTTTGTTGACTAAGTTGACAAAGCCCTCAGTTTGCGTCAACTTAGTAGGCCCACAAGTCAGCCTCCCACTATGCTGGGTCCTAGCTAGCAGGGGGAGTATTCATTTTTTGTGCGTAATAAGGAGGCACTTCCTTGCGTGCGAAGATATAGCTGGTGGGTCTGACCTGTCAGCGGGAGTATTCATTCTTTTGGCGTAATAAGGAGGTACTTTCTTGCGTGCGGCCATGGACCATGTGGGTCCCAACTGTCAGCCTCTCCATGTACATCCCTCTTCCGGTGTTGTCGTTTGTTGACAACGTTGACCACACCATGCCGAGAACACCAGCGCGATGGACGACGGCGAGACCCAGGAAGGGAATGACCCGGAGGCGGCGAAGCCACAACAGTGGAGGGATGTGGATGAGTAGAGGGATGGCCTGGCCAGCGGTGGGAGTAGTAGGGGGCAGTGAGGACTACGCGGCAGCACAGCCGGCCACGGGAGGCGGGAGCAGGCGGTCCCGCCGACGCTGGATTTGGCGGTTGGAGCAAGAAGATCAGAGATTGAAGAAACACGATGGCCGTTGGATTGACATCCAACGGTTACGTCTGCTAGAATCGTTTGTTGACGTATATAATAAGTAAAAAAATTGCATACGTGTCAACTTAATAGGCCCACAAGTCAGACCATTCCCTATTTTTAATAATTTATATATAGCTCATTGCAACTTCTTATGCAATTTATTGTAGTCCGTTTTTTTGTTGGCCAGGGCCAGGGTTAAAAATTTAAACAAAATTTTGCATTCCAAACTATTTTTAATACCAAAATGTCGAGCCAGATTTAAAGTACTTTGAAGATAGATTTAAATTAGGTTAAAGCCCAGTGAAATAGGAATCTGAAAATGTGAAAAAAATCAAAAATTATAAAGTAATTGCCAATTTGTCATCTGTTTTTATATTTACAACACATTTCATATTAGTTTCAAGATTTGTTGGCGTGTGGAAAGAGTTGCAGCCCATCAGGGCGTAGAAAAATAAGTAGGCCTGGATTGGGTATTCTTCAAAAAAAATAAAGTGGGCTCATTTTCACAAAGAAAAAATAGTTGGGCTGGTCATATGGTGAACATAAAATATAAGCCTGGGCTAGACGGGCCACAGCCCAGTTGAAACACTGCTTCGTCTCAACAATAACAAAAAAATACTGCTCGAGCAGCTACGTCCCAGGTGTCAGCCGATCTTGTGTTGTTCTCTTGTCTATTGACTATATACGCTGACAATGTCGTGGGTCCCAGATGTCAGGAAACCACTAGGAGGAAGCATTTTCTTTTTCCATACGCTAATAATGGAGTATATATAACAAAAAAATGAGGAACTTCCTTGCGTCCGGCCATGGACATGGTGGGCCCCTACTGTCATCCTCTCCACGTACAGTCCTCTGCCAATTCCTGTTGTTTGTTGACCATGTTGACAACGCGAGAGGGCGGCGCCGCGGCGAGCGCACCAAAGTGCGCGGAGGACGATGGTGAGGCATTGGACATCGGCGTTAACGATTTAGGAGACGGTGGGGCGGCGATGCGTGCACTGAGGCGCAGCCAGCCGTGGGAGGCGGAAACAGGACAGAAGAAACACGACAGAATGTAAAAGCAGCAGGAGTACTTAACAACCTTAACTGAAACTAGTAGGGGCACTTAACAACCATAGCTGAAAGCAGTATGAGTACTTATACAGGTTCAACCGTACAATACACGCCTCGAATAGTGCTACTTTGCCTACAGTTAACCAAGGGTGAGGCCGCCAAGCCCCAGGACAAGGCCCATACGCCACCCCGCGCATCCACAACCTTCTGAAAGCGGCTTCATCTCGCAATGTGGTCAATAAACAGTATATTTGCTTTAGAGCCATGGAAAAGCAGGAACATAATCATCTGTCCTATTCTCCAAGATGGACGGGCCATCATTATTTGAGACCACCCATGAATAAGTATATTTTCACCTCCAAGGGGAAGGAGTAGGTCGACATAAACATCATGCCGTGACAAAGCGCAAGTCTAACCCGACCATGGTCAGGCATCTGTATAGGAACAATAGAACTAGGCAGTTTCTGTTTCAAGAAGCTCATAGCTGTAAAACTGTGTATAAGCAAGAGTTTATGAACAACATATAAAACAGAAAACAGCTCGTACCATAAGTTTCTCGACACAGTTGGACCTGTTCAACGAGTGCAGCAGTGGTACACATATCCCATGTGCCCTTCCACCATTGAAACGCCCCACAAGGACCTCAAGACGATCAATAAAGTGCAGGAACTTGTGGATTTCATCCCATTCAACTTCAGTGCCATCAGTAACAGTCGAGTTCTTACAGAATAACAAACGAGTTACCTGCTTAACCTTGAAAAAACATACACGTGCCACTAATTATAAGAAAATATTAGTTAGAAGTAGCATCTTCGTGAGAGATTCGTTGCTACTTCTAAAGTTAAATTGTTATTAATTATACATAATAGGTGGATTAAGAAGTAATCGAGGCAACAAGCAAGAACCAGATACAAAACTAACATGGATTAACAATTGGAACGACGTCGGGGTGGAAGATCGCAGTGAAGATGAGACCAGGTTCTGCTATTTCCATCAAAATTCATGCGCCAACTTTCAGTCTGTAACACTTGAGAAAGTTTATCCAAGTTCGGCCATAAAAAAAGCAGCGATCTTCTTGGTTCATGAACCCAACTCGGAACTTATATCCATGGCTTGTCTTCACTGTGACCATTAAACTGGTGTATTCAGTTATGGCAAGGCCGAGCATCTTGAGTACATGTGTTCTGGCAGAGCAAGGAATGCACTGCAGGAAAAATAATATGAGAACACAATGTATTCCCTATCCAAATCTAGAAATAATTTCCTCCTTCACGTCAGTGTTGACCATGGTACTAGTACCTTTTATCCAAATATAGCAATCCAAATTTCCAAATTAGTCGACAACATGTTCAAAAAACCCCACCCTCCCGGATAGAAAAGAGGATTCTAGGAACATATTGTGCGCGTTTTAAAATCCTGTGTTAGGATGAGAAGGAACAAGTGTGGCGTCTCGCCGAGGGCGCAGAAACCTGTAGGGTCCTCGCACTTTGGGCACTGCAAATGAAACACACTAGATTCAGTAGGAAGAAAAATGCATCAACGGTGGCGGCTGCCATCCTAGGATTACCCGCGACCAAGGGACTTGGATTTATCGGGGATGGATGAAGAATTCGTACCAGGTTCTCCATGAGAAAACCCTATGCAATTGCCGAGCGGGGGTTTTCTCTGAACAAGAAGACGAGGGAGAAGGGGATTCAGGCCCAGTGAAATATTGCCGCTTCGTCCGTCCAGCTTATTGCTAAAGCTGGAAAGGTGGGTTTTTTTGTGATTTGACGGATCATTGGGCATTACTGCGGCGCTACGACCGGGGTGTGTCTACTGTGCAGCTGTGCACTCTAATTTGGTGCATATGGCACGTGGACCCTGTTGCCAGATGCCCCACATATCAGCGAAAGGAAGTAGAAAGACAGGAGTAACTAGTTACACATAAATATATTTTTGACAGAGAGATACTCCCTCTGTAAAGAAATATAAAAATCTTCTATATCACAACTTTATACATAAGAAAAATCAAGGGGAATATATATATAACATATATAATTATAAAAACAGAGTTTTTTAACACAGTATAGACGAGTTGGTGATGATGGTGTGCCTGCCATCCTGCAATATAGGCCGTCTGATTTATATCTAACGGATAGGAATGAAACTATGGAAATTTTGCAAAAAGGTACCCACACACCTCTCCATATTTGCAAATAAGGCCTTCCCTCGTTCATCCTTTTCTCTCACAAGATAGAATACTCATACAAATGCATCTTGATGTTACGTGCAACGCACGGGCATTATGGGGGTTCAGCTGAGAATATAATACTCAGACCGCCTCACGGTTCTGGACTTTGGGCCACAGGCCGGTGGGCCTGCATGTTTGGGGGCCCATGTGTTCTACCTCAGCGCTTTTCATATTGCAAGCGATCACGGTGCTGGTTTTAGATGCTGTCGCAAGGCGAATACACAAAATTAAATAAAGCACGGCACCTGTTTGAATGAAATCGAACGACCGTTCCTAACCAGCAATCAGAGTTGCAATTCTATCAACTATATACCATGTGATAAATAATACTGTCGTACTACTTATACACACAGGACACTTGTTTCACCATGCCAGATTATTACATCAAAATCTCTCAGAGGATAGATCAGTTCAGCAGTTGCGTGCTGCTACTGAAGAATTTCAAAGTTGATTTGGACCAGCTCTCCTTGCCGAGAAAGTTCGATTTTGACATCATCCCCTATCGCAAGTTATGATTTTGATTTGAACCTTGACCATCCTTTAGCATCAATCATCATGTGACCATCCTTTGTACTTACGGTATATTGAGCAGGTTCATTCACACCAAGGCTGCGCATGGTAAGAGAAACTTGGCCACGGTCGCCCGGATTGTTGAACGACTCCCTCGTTGCTCTAGGAATTCTCTGTTTGCAAACAAGAAGACATACACAAACAGTTAGATCAACACAGTGAATCATGTGAAACAACATGGAAAGAAAAAAGAACGAAGCACTTGGGCAGCCAATGCTTACCAAGAAGGTGGACATGTCGGTTTTTAAGGACTTTGGTATATGAAGTGCGACCGGCAGCCCAGTATGTTGCCGATGCAACTGCTAGTTCTGTTGCCGCTACACGGGCCGGAGCAGATACAAGTGCAAGTGTTGGTGCAGGTGCCGAGGCCATTGCTGGTGCCCGTGCCGGTGCGACTGGTAGTGCCGCTGCTACTGCCGGAGATGGTGCTCCTTGTGAAGCTGGTGCCGGTGTTGATGCCCGATCCTCTGGTAGATTAGCCTGATCTGCTGACGCGGTCAGTGCCCAATCCTCAGCTAGATCAGATTGAGCTGCTGCCGCTGTCAGTGCTAGAGCAACTGCCGGTGCTCGATCTGTTGCTGAAGGTGGTACCGATGTGCGAGACAGCGGCGATCGTGTTTGGTCTGCTATGATCAACTTTCTAACTTGATTAGGCTCCGTGACCGTTATCCAGTATTTTTCTTCATTTCTCTTAAACGCGAGAAGGACTAATTGTGGCGTGTTTGTTAAACCAAACTGCAGTTCATCATAGGAATTCAGCTTGTACTCAGACAACAGACTGATCCAATTTTTTCTATTAATATAAGTGATGGACAGTGCCTTCGTTACTGACACGACATAAGAAGTGAAACCTGCAAAAATAGCCATCGTAGAGCAAACCAAATGGTTTATTCTGTGAGGAATGTCACATGACAAAACCTGCATCGTAAAATTGCAGAAAAAGAAAGAAAACATGACATTAAATCAATAAGATTTAGACAGTAAATCAATAAGATTTACTTGATGTGACACGAGTGAATCCTTACCAGGAAATCACTATGTTGAAGAACTAAACAGAAGATTGACCGTCCAACTACGCGTGGCATGCAGGGCCCCCGCCTACTCCCACAAGCATGACAGTCCAAAGGTCATGACAAATCGTATGGACCGAACATCCATGGGACTGGAAATCCTGGTGGGTGCGATAAACCCTGCAATGCATACAGATATTGGAGTGTAACCATAATTGATAAACTGTCCTCACAAAAAAGAAGATCTGGATACTTCAAAGTATACAGGCTGAATTGAGTGGACAGACATTAACATAGACTGTTCTCAGGACTCACCACACACCAAAAGGGCAGTACTAAACAATACAGGGTTCACAAACACAAATCAAGTATTGAACAATAGTACTTACTACAGACAAGCAAAGTTGCACTAATTAAACTCTGCAGACTATTTCTTGCCACCGACCTACGGGATGAACCCCGCATAACTGACTAGGCCATGGACTTCATGAGAGATGTCTACCTGCACCATCACCATCTCGTCAACCTTGGAGAACCTAACAGAGTGGTCTTTCCACTCATAAACATGACGATGAAGACATGCCGCATCAGATTTGTCGGGAAGCTTTACAAGAACCACACCCATCGTAATTGAAGGCACAGCCAGGAAATTGTTGTGGTCAAGTACAGCCTCGAGAACACGCCTGACAACAATGCTACAGGAAAACACTAGTTCAGGACACGTGGCGACAAGGACACAACAGCTGGATAGTTTAGCAGTAGAACTCATCCTCAGGTCTTCCAGTTCACACGGCATGACTTTGAGAACTTCATCTCCACCGCGGACCTGGTTCTAATTCAAACAGAAACCAGATATTTTATTACTACCTCCGTTCAGAAATATAAGATGATTTTCGATATTTTACTCCATATATGACTACATATACGCACAGAAATGAGTGAACAAAGACACTAGAACATGTCTTCAAAGGCATGAGAGCAGAGGGATTACTTGCAATATCCATAACACAAGTTACTGAGGCAAATATACCCTCTTCAAAGGTAGCATTGATGTTCATAAAGTAGTTGAAAGTAATCTATAAGAAATCAGTGTCAACCTCTCGCATGTTTTGGTCAAAAGAGGAATTTAGAACCGTCATTTGGCACACAAAAATCACATGCAAGATCACCCAGAAAGTTGTACTACTAGTACTAGTACTGCGTGTTAGATGAAAAAACACGATCAAGATCGAGAAAAAGAATGTCAAGAATAGATATTACCTGGACTTGCTTAATGAGGGATCCCGGAGAGGGGGCTTGGACAGGGCGATGGCTTTGAGCTTGTCTGCGGTAGTCTCGGCGGGGTGCTTGCGCTTCTTCATACCATGAGCCTCGACAGTTTTGGCTAGAGCCATAGACATCACTTCGGCCGGTGCTCCAGCGTCCATCAAGAAACTGTCAAATAGAAATAAAAGAAAAGAAACCATAATCACAAACCCAAAAGAAGAACAAAGAGGGAGTTATAGGATCAGTCTCGGGGTTGCAAGACTGGGCCTTGGCCATAATCAACACCATTGATGCGCTCACCTTTCCTTCTTTGGGAGAGAAGAACAATGGCAGAAGCAGGTCGGGGTTTTCTTAAAGAAATGAGGAACAAGATGAGGGAGAAGCGAGTGGGGGTTTTCTTCAAGAGAGGAAGCTGAGAGAGAAGAGTGAAATGATGGTTGCTTCATTCGTCCAACTTACTGCTGGAAAGGAGGGGGTTTTGTGATTTCACGGCTCACTGGGCATTACTGAGGCGCTTCGATCGGGGTAGTCTACCGTGCAGTTGGGCTCTCTACTACGGAGTAATTTAGTGCATGGCTGGTGGACCCCGATGATGGCTGTCCCACAGGTCGGCGAAAGTGAGTAGCAAGGTTCCCAACGACCGTCGAGGAGGATCCGCATGGTAGATCGTGTCCACTATTTTTCTGAAGAAAAAAATGATTACAGCAAGCGTTTCCACTCTTACGACAGAGAAGTGCGAAACACGGCAGCCACTTGAACATACACAGTGCTCCTACTACTAGGCATGTGAAGTGGTTCATACGTCAGTGCTAAATAATCTTGTTGCTAGTGTAGTAAGATATGACTATAACAAATGATGTTGTGCGCATGTCAACTATATGAACAGTAATGTAACATAGTACCGCTTTTTCGACTGTCCGGTCGAGAATGAACGGTGAGATCAATGTTAACAGAACTAGGTCTACAGCGCACGGAGTGTACGGTGCTACAGTACTCCATGAAACATGAACCATATGAAGCACGAATCAGTGTTAGGCAGGGTGTATGAAGGGTGCACGGGATGGGAGCAAAAGTTCCCTTCTCGACCCACTTTTGGGGGTTTGGCAGAGTGCATGAAGGGTGCATGAGTCCACACTAGTAGGTTAACACAAATACACGAAGAGGGAACAACTATATTGAGATGAGAATGCAACCAAACACACCCACACGCTTTGTGCTACAGTGACCGATTTGCACCGTTTGAGTTTGATCGAATGGTCATGTTGCGACGAGACATGGACATGCCCATGCAGAGGACGCCTAAACACCACCAAAGTCCATCTGCTTCTTGAGGCGCACGACGTTGGTGATGCAGGGTGCGACCGCCCGCAGAGCCCGCTCCCGGTTCCAGGAGCCAGCTCGTCAAAGACGGTGTCCAATGGCACGAATGGATTCCGGTGACGGATCCCTGAGAGGATTCGCCCGGCAATGGCGAAGGCAGCCCGCAACCCCTCCTTGTCCAGCTCCGGCCCCACCATCGCGCGGAGGCGGCTTAGCTCCTCGGAGATATAGGTGAAGGAGACCGGGTCAGGAAGCCGCAGCTCGTTGAAATCGACGGGGTGGTCGAATGGGTTTAGCCCGACGGCCGGCATGGTCACGCTGGCACGATGGTAGGCACCGCGCAGCCACAACACATGTGTGGCAACTTGGTCCACCAAGTGGCTGAGGCTATCCTGGACCTCATCACGATCGGCCCACTCGCGCTCCAGCCGGCTCCCCTGACGGCCTATCGTATCTCCCGCTTTCTGTAGCAACGCCGTCGACGCCTCGAGCATCTTTGTGGTGGACCCGTGCCGCTTTTTAAGCTCCATGAACTCCCACACATAACTGAGGAGCATGGCACTCCTATCCTCCTTGAGCTCACAGAGCTCCACGTCCTTGGCCCTGAGCTCTGCATCCTTGGCCTGGAGCTGCTGTGTCAGGCGCCTCACCTCAGACTCCTTGATCTGATGTGCTGCCATGGCACCAGGTAGGAACAATGGGGAGAGGAAGCAAAGGGGGCGAAACCGCTGAAAGGCAATGCAATCTACGGGAAGGCGGAGGGAGCCAGCCGAGGAGCGGGGTGAATCTTTTGGTTTTCACCATGGGAAAACACCAGTCGACGAATTTTCACATTTGTGGGCAGCGGGTTTTACAGGCGGAGTCATCGTGACTAAATTGCTGCCGCGCCTGCTCCCATCAATCAAAAAAATGAAAATCCTGTCGCGCCTGCCACACCCAAACACCAGAGCAACGCTGCGGTGGATATTTAAATTTACCTGCCGGCAAGGAGATAAAAAAGGGGTGAAAAAACAAATGTGGCGGCGGCCTAGCTAATCGGTCGCACTAGCCCAACTAGCTAGCCACCGTGCTTCACTGATGTACTCGGCGGAAAAGGTGGTCTTTCATGATTTGACGACTCATTTACTTGCTTTGGTGCTACGACCGAGGAGGACCCAGAAAATGCACGGTAGGGCATCCCACGTCTTGGCAAGGAAGAATATATGCGTGCACCACCCGGGAGGACCCGGAAACTGCGCGGTAGGGTGTGCCACATCTCGACACAGAGGAAAAATGTGCGTGTAAAAATATACTATATCAGACGTAGTAGTACCTATGGTTCGACCTCGGGACCTAGCCAGTTGGTCGAAAACACCCCACTAGCCACACAGCTTCATCATGCTAAGGTGGCACAGAGGATAGATGTGGTTAGCTCCGTCTCGACCAGCCACAACGTCTCTTGTTCTAGGCGATTCTTCTATTTTTCCAAGCTTTTTTTTGTTACAATAACACCACGGGAAGCTAGTGCCGCTCTTCGTGTGTGTCTGTGCGTCTAAAGGTGAGGAGAGAGAGATCGCAGACCTGGGACCCACCAGTAAGTCAGTCAACGGTTATGCACGTGTTGACGAGCCACTCCCTCTACTCTACTCAACGTAATACTGTATAAAATCAAGTTATGGGACAAAGCCAACAACCGTTGTTGTTTCAGGCTATTGACTTACGCTTTGTAGTCCAGGTTGCCAGTTCGAATCTCGTATTTCAGATTTTTTAGTTTTAGGTCCAAATTTGATCAATGACAAGTGGGACCCCCGTGTGTTGTTCCGATATTTCAGTGTAGGATGGTTTTTTTGAACAAACACTTTGCACGGTTAGACAAGTAACGACACGAGTTACACATATTTTGCAAGTTTACGAACAAAATTGACAACGTCATAGAATATCACATCCACCTCGCAGCTTAGATGCTATGGTGATACGAGTTTTTACATCGTTGGCACTGAGATCCAATGGCTTGGGAGTAGTCTTTGTAATTATGCGCAATTTCCAAACTCTCCAAGGGTTTCTTTTGCAAATATAACATTCAGGCCTTGTGTGTGCCGCTGCATCTTGGATCCAACAGCTCCCCGTTGCTCATATTAGGTGCTCCCCGTAGCTTAATTAGCCGCTACGGTGATACGAGCATCTAGGTCGTATGATCTGTGATCATATGCCACATGCGTAGTACTTGTACTTTCTGCGCAATTCCCAAACTCTCTCAGGCGTATATTGCAAAAAACATTCAGACCTCCTATTGTTAGCCGTTAGATCTCCGTGAACTCGTATCACCATAGAATATACGGTGCGGGAGCACCTCATATTCTCCCGTGCGAGAAAACATCAGGTGCTCTCACCGCTTGGATGCTACGGTGATACGAGCTTCGAGGTCGTTTGATCTGAGATCCAATGGCATCTGAGCAGTCTTTGTGCTTGTAAGCAGTGGCCGAACTCTTTGGGGGCTTTTTTGCAAAAGAACATTCAAACCACCGAGGAGTTGTTGCGTCACAAATCCAACGGCTCCGAAGAGCTTGTATCACCAAAGCATCTAAGGTTTCGTAGCACATTACATTCTTACATACAGGAGAATATGATGTCCTCCTTCATCTTAGATGATACGGTGATACGAACTTCAAGGTCGTTGGATATGGGATCCAAGGGCATCTGAGTAGTTTTTCTACAAATTGTATGCAATTCTCAAACTCATTAAGGTTTCCTGTAAAATTATTAAGACATCCAGTGAGCTGCTATATCTCAGATCTACAAGCTCCAAGCAACTCGTATCAGCATATAGCATCTAAGGTGTGGGGACACATGAGATTCTCCCAGGGAGGAGGGGGTGCAGAACCAATCGGTGTTGGGAGGGTGGGGACAAATATAATCTAAACAATCCTAAACACAGCTTCACAATTTTATCTAAGGTCGAGGGGTTAACCCCCAACAATCTACATAGCTCCGCCTAAACACAACATTTGCATATACTGTAGTACTAGACTTAATATTCATGTTTCAGTTTCCTGTTCATTTTAAATATTGAATTGAGGACCATGCATGTCTTACATTTTACTCCGTTCATTCCTAAATATTAGTCTTTTTAGAGATTTCAAATGGACTGCCACATACAGATGTATATAGACATATTTTAGAGTGTAGATTCACTCATTTTGCTCCGTATGTAGTCACTTGTTGAAATCTCTAAAAGACTAATATTTAGGAATAGAAGGAGTAATTTTGAATTTGTGTCATACATGCATGGCTTGGAAAAATAGATGCACTATACTTATTGGATTGTTGTTGTGTTCGTGTGTGTGTATGTGTGTGTGTGTGTATGGTCATATGCTAGATACACACAAAGTTTTCTCACCACCATACCATTCATCTTTTCAATTTGAATTTGCAATGAAAAACTTACTTGGGATACAATGAAATGTGAAATCCACGTTGAGATCACAATATCACAAACTCACTCTAATTCAAGAACTCATCATAAATCAATTACCATGTTGAGATCACTATATTCTCGAATGGTAGGACCCAACGGCGTACCAGCCAGACCTTGGCTCATGTTGATCCTAAAAAAACCCGGCTCGGGTCCTTCTGGTGGCTGTGAGGTACGCACAGTCGCCAACCCCAACCAGTCAAGCCTCCGCGTTTCGAGTCGAAATATCTGGCGGCCAGAATTCCAGCCCTAGGAAATTCCCCTCATGTCCCCGGTCCATAATGACTACTGATGAACAATGGAGGGATGCTTTAGTAACTAAACAACGTTACCTACCATGTCCAGCATGGTTCAATTCCCTCGATTGCCGCTACCCAAGGTCACCCGTCAACTGCATTGCCTAGTAGTACTATAGGAGTACTACACCAGGATGAGCACAGAATTGAGCCCGTTTGTTCGTGTCTACTACTTGAGTTAATATATCAGGCAATGCACTAGTACGGAGGGATTATCCTTTTACTCTACATATATAACTTGTCTGAAGTCTAACTAAGCAAAATGTTTGACCAAATCCTTTCTTAAGAAATACAACAGGAAAGATGTATCGCTTGAAAATTTATTGTGTGATGCAAGTTATGATATTGTTTCGAATCCTGGATTTTAAATTTCAAAAAATCCAAAAGTGACCAGAAATTCATGAAACTGAGCATCAAATATTCCTAGGTAATTTTTTTCTTCAATTTGAGACAAGCTGCTTATGAGAAGTTGCACCAATGAAGAGCCAAGGTATTTTGGAACAAAGACCTGTCACGTTAAGGCGAACGCTTTCACTATTTAAACCGGAGGCGTTTACGTGCCGCCACAAGTCCTGCTTCTCATCGGCAGGTGCTGTCCGAGCAAGCGTGTGAGTCAACGGGAGGCGTGCGAGCAGACCGTTGCGCCGGCTGACTGGGAGGCATGCGAGCAGACCGCTGCACAGGCTCACCGGGAGGCGAGTTCTTTGACCAGGCTCCGCCGCCCACCTTCGTCCTAACTGCTCCCACTTTTAATGTCGCCAGCGCCGCAGTTCAAGTCAACCCCGCATTACCAGGTATCGCTACAATCTTCTCTCTTCCTCTCCGATTCTCCTGTCGTCTACCTCCAACCAGCCTGACCTACCCATACGCCATGCCGCACCAAGATGGTCTGCCCTTAGTCTTCCAGTTTCCCGAGGAAGACACCCAGCCGAAGTCTCAAGAACATAAGGTGCTTTGGGACGAGCTTGAACCGGCCTTGCAGGAAGACGCCGCGCCTGTCCCCGCTCCCGTTCTGGCTCCCGTCGCCCCAACTGCGCCAGCGCCCATCCCTGTGGCATTGATGGGCTGGGAGCCACACATTGTCACCGAGCTTGATGCCACGGGGTTCCACGAGGTCCCCACCGACTTTCACGCGCCTGTGCACCTACCAGCACATGCGCCTACGCGTGCACTGACGCGCACGCCCGTGCACCTGCCCGCTCATGCGCCCGTGCGTGCACTGACATGCGCGCCCGTGCCGGTGCCCGTGCACACGAATGTCTCTGCCGCGCCGTTGCCAGCGCCTTTCCCTGCGCGGGTGCCAGTGCCCCCCTCAGCGGTATGGATGGCCGCCGTCGACCGCTTCCTTGCAGCAACGCCAGTCGCCTCCTCCCACAAGTTGACTTGCTCCTGGAGACTGAAGTCCAGAGCATTGTGGCCTTCCTTGAAGCTAGGGCCAACATCCAGGAGTATGCCAACAACGACGCAAGATGCCGCTGTCGCCGTCGGTCAGTGGCCCGACGACACATAGAGGACGGCAGAGGAGTCGCTTCCCACTGCAAGACGCCCCCGCTGCCGCATAATCTAAATTTTCCATGAAAAACGTTCGGATTGCCATGCTTAAAATCCAAACGTTTATCATTTCCGTTTATTTTAGATCGATCATCGTATGATGTAAAGTCGGAGTCAAACTGAATGAAATCTATGGTTTGATCGATTGAATGTTCTGCTAGAGCCGTATCAAATTAAATATAAAACATCATCAATCCACATGTATTCCTTCTCATCCAACGACCTAGACTGCTTCAATGTTGAGCGCTCAACACGTTTAGTGTGCAGTTAATTTCATGCCAAAAATAGTGCTAATCACATAACAACACGCAAATAATATCCTACTTAATATCCGCATGCACTTAATATACTTCCAAATTAACGTGCATTGCACGTACACATTGACTAGTACTACTAGTACGTGAAACTGGTGCCGTAACTTGTGAACACGTCCAGATATGGTCAACTGCAAAATCGCCCACGAGTTCTTCGTGTTTGCCCGTGCGTCTAAACGCAGAAGGGGAGGAGAGAGAGAGAGCACACATGGAACCCACCAGTAAGTGAAGGTGAATAGTACATGCTATGTGGCCGGTCCCACTAATGTACTAAAAATAATATTACTTCATTATCTATTAAATACATTGTGGTAATATAAAAACATTATATCTGTTGGAAATATGCCCTAGAGGCAATAATAAAATGGTTATTATTATATTTCCTTGTTCATGATAATTGTCTATTGTTCATGCTATAATTGTGTTATCCGGAAATCGTAATACATGTGTGAATACATAGACCACAACATGTCCCCAGGGAGCCTCTAGTTGACTAGCTCGTTGATCAACAGATAGTCATGGTTTCCTGACTATGGACATTGGATGTCATTGATAACGGGATCACATCATTAGGAGAATGATGTGATGGACAAGACCCAATCCTAAGCATAGCACAAGATCGTGTAGTTCGTTTGCTAGAGCTTTCCCAAATGTCAAGTATCATTTCCTTAGACCATGAGATTGTGCAACTCCCGGATACCATAGGAGTGCTTTGGGTGTGCCAAACATCACAACGTAACTGGGTGGCTATAAAGGTGCACTACGGGTATCTCCGAAAGTGTCTGTTGGGTTGGCACGAATCGAGACTGGGATTTGTCACTCCGTATGACGGAGAGGTATCTCTGGGCCCACTCGGTAATGCATCATCATAATGAGCTCAATGTGACCAAGTGTTTGGTCACGGGATAATGCATTACGGTACGAGTAAAGTGACTTGCCGGTAACGAGATTGAACAAGGTATTGGGATACCGACGATCGAATCTTGGGCAAGTAACGTACCGATTGACAAAGGGAATTGTATACGGGATTGATTGAATCCTCGACATCGTGGTTCATCCGATGAGATCATCGTGGAACATGTGGGAGCCAACATGGGTATCCAGATCCCGCTGTTGGTTATTGACCGGAGAGTCGTCTCGGTCATGTCTGCATGTCTCCCGAACCCGTAGGGTCTACACACTTAAGGTTCGGTGACGCTAGAGTTGTAGAGATATTAGTATGCGGTTAACCGAAAGTTGTTCGGAGTCCCGGATGAGATCCCGGACGTCACGAGGAGTTCCGGAATGGTCCGGAGGTAAAGATTTATATATGGGAAGTCCTATTTTGGCCACCGGAAAATGTTCAGGATTTTTCGGTATTGTACCGGGAAGGTTCTAGAAGGTTCCGAAGTGGGGCCCACCTGCATGGGGGGACCCACATGAACGTGGGTAGTGGGGGCAAGGCCCCACACCCCTGGTCAAGGCGCACCAAGATCCCACCTTAGAAGGAATAAGATTATATCCCGAAGGGATAAGATCAAGATCCCTAAAAAAGGGGGATAACAATCGGTGGGGAAGGGAAATGATGGGATTTCTTTCCCCCACCTTTGCCAACGCCCCAATGGACTTGGAGGGCAAGAAACCAGACCCCTCCACCCCTATATATAGTGGGGAGGCGCATGGGAGCAGCACCCCAAGCCCCTGGCGCATCCCTCTCCCTCCCGTGACACCTCTCCCTCTCGCTGAGCTTGGCGAAGCCCTGCCGAGATCCCCGCTGCTTCCACCACCACGCCGTCGTGCTGCTGGATCTCCATCAACCTCTCCCTCCCCTTGCTGGATCAAGAAGGAGGAGACGTTTTCCCCAACCGTACGTGTGTTGAACGCGGAGGTGCCATCCGTTCGGCGCTCGGTCATCGGTGATTTGGATCACGACGAGTACGACTCCATCAACCCCGTTCACTTGAACGCTTCCGCTCGTGATCTACAAGGGTATGTAGATGCACTCTTTTCCCTCTCGTTGCTAGAAGACTCCATAGATTGTTCTTGGTGATGCGTAGAAAATTTTTAATTTCTGCAACGATCTCCAACAGTGGCATCATGAGCTAGGTCTATGCGTAGTTTCTATGCACGAGTAGAACACAAAGCAGTTGTGGGCGTCGATATTGTCAATTTACTTGCCATTACTAGTCTTATCTTGATTCGGCGGCATCATGGGATGAAGCGGCCCGGACCGACCTTACACGTACGCTTACGTGAGAGAGGTTCCACCGACTGACATGCACTAGTTGCATAAGGTGGCTAGCAGGTGTCTGTCTCTCCCACTTTAGTCGGATCGGATTCGATGAAAAGGGTCCTTATGAAGGGTAAATAGAAATTGGCATATCACATTGTGGTTTTACGTAGGTAAGAAACGTTCTTGCTAGAAACCTATAGAAGCCACGTAAAAAGATGCAACAACAATTAGAGGACGTCTAACTTGTTTTTGCAGCATATGCCTTGTGATGTGATATGGCCAAAAGGATGTGATGAATGAAATATATGTGATGTATGAGATTGATCATGTTCTTGTAATAGGAATTACGACTTGCATGTCGATGAGTATGACAACCGGCAGGAGCCATAGGAGTTGTCTTTATTTTTGTATGACCTGCGTGTCATTGAATAACGCCATGTAAATTACTTTACTTTATTGCTAAACACGTTAGCCATAGAAGTAGAAGTAATCATTTGCGTGACAACTTCATGAAGACACGATGATGGAGATCATGATGATGGAGATCATGGTGTCATGCCGGTGACGAAGATGATCATGGCGCCCCGAAGATGGAGATCAAAGGAGCAATATGATACTGGCCATATCATGTCACTATTTGATTGCATGTGATGTTTATCATCTTTTGCTTCTTATTTGGTTGTCACATCCCTAGTTCTGGTTTGCTCTAGGCTAGCTAGTCATGTGTGCATCATGTTTAAATTTCAATGAATTTGAAATGGGGACATGTGAAAGCCTCAGAAATCATTTCTGAAAAAGACCAAGATAAAAATTGCTTCAAATAGGTCCAAGAAAATGTTCATGTTTCTCTATGAAAATATTGGCCAGAATTAAAATTCAAACCAATATTTTTAGGAGCTCATAAATATTTATTTTGGGCATTTGAAGCTAATGCAATAACTATTTGCATTGGATTTATATTTGCTATATATCGAATATGTGTCCAATAATTCTGAGAAATTGTGAGGGGCTTTGGGATAATCCTTTTAGTCCCTGCAAAATTATCAGAAGAAAGCAAAATGGTTTAGTGCTTAAAACTAAATCAAAACAAATAACAGAAAAAGAAAACAGAAATGAAAAAGGAGTCTTACCTGGCGCTTACCTGGCCTGGCCCAGCACGGCCCAGCCCACTGGCCTGGTGCCAGTCATCGCCTACCTCTGCCAGTAGGCAGAGGAGGGACACCGCGACACCGCCGAGCTCGCCATGCCTCCTCCTGCTTCCGCCGCTTTTGGAGCCAGCCCCGAGTGCCACGCACTCCCTCTCGATCCCCTCGCTCTCTCCCTGGACCCCCTCCCCCTCCTCTGCTCTTCCCCGAGCTCACCCGAGAGCGACCGCCGGCGCCGTTTGCTGCCACCGTGCCCACAGCCACCCCCTCACCCTTCCGCCATGCCCAAAGGCTCCGCCCCGACTCCACGGAGCTCCAAGACGAACCACACGCCCGCGGGACGCCCGAAGCGACTCCATCATCTTCATCTTCGCCCTCGGCCGCCGGAGATCTCCCTCGCCGCCCCGCTCGCTCCAGCCTCTTCCTGAGCTCGCCAACCCCTCCGTTCGATCCGCTGTGAGCTTCTGCATCGATTCCCCCCTCTCTCCTGGTTTTTTCCCTCCCGCTAACACCGTTGCCCATCCCGGCCGAGAGCTCGGCTCCGCCGGCCATGTCGCCGCCGTGCCAGCTGCAACCGAGCACATAGCCGTGCTCAGCGCAACGCCAGAAGCACAAAACCCCCTCCAACTGCTCCTGTCGTGCTTCGCAACACCGAAACCGCCGAGACCCGAACTCCGACCGCCGCATTCGTGCTCGCCGCCGTCGACTCAGACCACCCCAGCTCCTCCCGCTTGGCCTACCAGATGCGCGCGAGCCCCAGCTACGCGTAGGACCAAACCGTGGTCGATTTGGTCGACCATGGGCAAATTCCGAGCCCCTCCGCCGTCTCGGGCTTCACCGGCGAGGAGCCGTGGACCAAGTTCGGCGGGTTTGACCCTGCTTGACCGGGGTTTGACTCCCCCCTGACCCACTGACGTGTGGGCCGCCCTTGTTAATTATTAGCTAGGTTAGTTTAGCGCTAATTAACCTAGATTAGTGCTTAACCTAACACTAAGTAACTCTGTTAAGTTAGTTATGACACTGACACGCGGGGCCCACAGGTCAGGTTTGACCTGGACCGCCCCCATTGACCTGATGACATCACCCTGACGCACTGCTGACGCGATAAAGCATTTACTGGATTTATTCTTGTATAGGAAATTCCAGAAAATGCCCAAAACTTCTAAAATTCATGGAAATTAATTCGTAACTCCAAATGAAACAAATTATATATGAAAAATTATCAGAAAAATGCAATCTATCCATCTGTATCACTTTCATGCATGTCAAACTAAGTTATACCTGCTGTATAGGTGAAAACATGATAATGACATTTTAAATGCTAAATGTGGAGTTTGCATATGAACCCTTAGTTCATATGGACTTCATTTAAACTATTGTTAGATGCATTAATGTAAATCATAACATTCTTGAAATGTCACGACCGTGCATCATATTGTTGCATTGCATTGATTGTGTTTCCTCTCTGTTGCCGGTAATTGTCCCCTCTCGATAGCCGTGATTCCGACAATGAGTTCGATGACACCGATGAAGAACTATAATATCTTCAGAAGTGCCAGGCAAGCAAAACCCCCTTGTTCATTCCGATACAAACCCACTCTCTCGCTTCTGCTCTCTTTTACTGCATTAGGACAACAACGATTCAACTGTTACATGCTGCGGTAGTTGAACCCCTTTCCTCTGCATGACCTGTCATTGCCACAGTAAATAGATGAAACCCACTAGCATGAGTAGGAGTTGTTTGAGCGCTATTGTGCCTACTCATTCATGCTTGTTTGTCATGCCTGCTATTGCTTAGAGTTGTGTCAGGTCTGATTCATCGGGGATGGATTGGAATGTGGTGAACATGTCCTACTGTTGAGAGCTAAGTGTATGAACACGATTTGGTAAAGGTAGCGGTGAGAGGCCATGTAGGAGTACATGGTGGGTTGTCTCATTGCAGCCGTCCTCAGGAACTGAGTTCTGTGTTTGTGATCCATGAACAGTTACTACCACACATTGGAATGCTTAAGTGCCCCTCTCGACTTATTAATCAACTTGATCTCTGTCCAGGAGTTGCAACTAGTTTCTGGTGTTTGTAGGTAGTGTTAGTAGTCTACCAAGTGGCACCCGGTACAAGTGGGCTTGGAACAGACTAGGCACCGTGGCACGGTGTACCAAGCGTAGATCCATCCGTCGAGGTGGGCTTGGGAACCCTGCACACATCGTTTGGGGCCGTGAGCGACACCCCGGCCGGATCTCCTTGCGGATGGAACCCGAATAGGCAATAAACCTCGAAGAGAGACTTGTGTGGTTAGTCAGGTCGTGGCCGACTCCCTCGCCAGGCTTCCGCTTGAAGGTTGCCGAGGTACACGACGTGTACATGGTGGTAAGTGGTGAGAGCATGTGTGAAGAAGTACACCCCTGCAGGGTTAACATCATCTATTCGAATAGCCGTGTCCGTGGAAAAGGACTTCTGGGTTGCCTGTACAGTTCATAGACAAGTGAAAGTGGATACTCTAAAATGCGCAAGATAAGCGTGAGTGCTATGGATGGCGTTCTCGTAGGGAGACGGGAGCGGATCCATAGTGGTGTATTGGTATGGTGAATATGTGGACTCGTGTGCGCCACCTCAAAGAGTTACTGGCAGTCGTAGTTCAGGATAGCCACTGAGTCAAAGCTGGCTTGCTGCAGTTAAACTCCACCATCCCTTAGTTGATACCGATGCATATGTAGTTAGTTCTGATGTAAGTCTTGCTGGGTATATTTGTACTCACGTTTGCTTATTTTATGTTTTGCAGAGAGATTTCAGTCTCGCTAGTAGTTCCGCGTGGACTTCGACGTTTAGCTTGTTACCTCAGCTACGATCTTGTACCCTTGGGCAGGGTCTTGTAGATTGTCAAGCTTCTCAGCCTTTTTCATTTGTAGATGTCTGTACTCAGACATGTTAAGCTTCCGCATCTCCTTTGACTTGTATGCTCTGAATGTTGGGTCATGAGACCCATGTTTGTAATATCTCACTCCTCGGAGCCTAATGAATAAATACTCTGAGTCATAGAGTCTTGTTGTGATGCCATGTTGTGTTTGCACATATCGAGCATATTGTGTGTATGATTGAAATGCTTGGTATGTGTTGGATCCGACAACCTAGTTGTTTATCCTTGGTAGCCTCTCTTATGGGGAAATGTAGTCTTGCGCTTCCATGAGCCATAGTAGTCCGCTACAGCCCGGTTCACCGGAGTCCTGCTAGCCCAGCACTACTGCTCCGGAACACTTAACTGGCCGGCATGTGATTCACTTCGTTCCTGTGTCTGTCCCTTCGGGGAAATGTCACGCGGTGACATCCGGAGTCCTGTTAGCCCAGTGCTACAGCCCGGATTCGCACGCTGCTGACCGACATGCTCGATGTTGATTCATGTATGCCTGTCCCCGTAAGTTAGTGCCACTTTGGGTTCACGACTAGTCATGTCGGCCCGGGTTCTCTGTCATATGGATGCTAGCGACACTATCATATACGTGAGCCAAAAGACGCAAACGGTCCCGGGCCATGGTAAGGCGACACCCGTGGGAATTCCGTGCGTGAGGCCGCAAAGTGATATGAGGTGTTACCGGCTAGATTGATGTGACTTGGAATCGGGGTCCTGACAGCTTTGGTATCAGAGCCTGACTGCCTGTAGGATTACCAAGCCAAACTGGTCGAAGTTGAATCTAGAAATGCTTTAGTTATATAAGGGAATTGATTGTGGAAGGGAACGTAAGGCTCTTTCTACTCCTTTACCTTATAGCCTTCTGATCTGAGTCATCCTCTTCTCTTCTACGGGGATTAAGAACTAGTCTTCTCATCTTTCTATCATGATCACGTGTTACTAATCCGTAGACTCGTAGGATTGTTGGTCTGAAGCCTCAGTTCAGTTTCTACTACTTCCATGTGTTGACAGTTGATCTCGGAACCTTGATATTGTGATTCTGAATGGTTATGCCACCATTTTTGCAGGATGTCTCGAATCTTTTTGAGCATTTACAGCCGTTATGTTGTCCGAGTCATCCCAGGTTTCTAAACAATCTGATGCATTTGCAAAATCCTTTCCCTCTGTTTTTGCGTCCCTTTGGGCCAGATTAAGCACACTACCGGTGCGTTGAGGCACTCTATTGCCTCGGTATATATGTTGGAGCTATTATTATGACCCTAGGTGTTTTAGGGAGTCACCTAGTAATCTAGCCATGTTTTGTGTTCCCGGTGTGATGATTCTGGCCACCATTCTCGAAAGCATCTCGTGATGCCATTTAGTAGTAGGTATTCTACTCCTGGGTTCTTGACCCAAGATTCACTCTACTTAATTCGTGTAGGTAGTGTTTGCTAGTTCCCTTAGGATATTAGTAACCTTTGCGATAGTCCTTGAGGTTCATGGTATATCCTTCTTCCAAATATCATGAACTGCTTATGGAAGAAGTTCCTCGTGGAACCGAAAGATCACAAGTAGAGTGCTCTTGAGGAGTACTCCATTCATATTGTGACTCTGCCAGTCCTTCCTCCTCTGCATGGGTTATCCGGAAGAAATATGTTGAATTTGTTTGACATACTAATCCATGCATCCACAACTCAGAAAAACATATGTTCCTTTGGGTTGTCCCTCTTTAGTTATTTTCTGGCCCTCGTCTATCAATTGATAGTCAGGAGTAATTGTGCATTTGTGTTATCGATGCCTATTATTCTTGTGGTCTGTCAAGCCATTCTAATCCGGAATGACTAGGAGAAACAAACTCCAGTACCTCGTCCATCTTTGGGATTGGGTCAAAGTAGTTGTATTCCGCAGATCAAATGCCTAACCAGCTTTTGTTCTGTTCTACCTTCGAGTATTACCCCTTTATGTCGAGAATATCGTAGGAATTGCACCACCTTTTGTGAATTCTTGACGCAGTGATACTCCTCGCCATCATCATTCATTTCTCGGTCCCGTGTTCTGTAACCGAAACACCGACAAGTGAATCATGGTGCGTGAAATCAATACTCCTAGCAACTCCGTTGCTTGGTAGTTAAAGGACAATAATTTCATCCTTAGTGTGTTGGTTACTGAATCACATCCTAAGGTTGATCGTGCTACCCAGTCCTTATTTCCGGTGCACTTTTCGATCAATGAGTTAGGATAGTGTTAGTCCTTGCTTATTCGGTCATATCGTCTTGCCCTGAAAAGCAAGATTGTTCTCGAGCTTAGCAACATATCGGTGGTACGTGATTTTCCGAATATCTTCTCGGAAGTATCACCAGGTTGTCACCTGACCGCTATGTTGAATTCGTGATCAAGTTGGTTTTCTTATAAACCACCCCTTCTCCAAGAATCCGTGTTGGATACCCCTGAGCTAGTTGGTCAAGCTAAACAACAACTTGGAGAGTTGGAAGATAAAAGCTTGCCAGCTTAGTTCATTTCAAGGGATATATTTGCGTGTGTTGAAGATAGATGATACCTTCATCGATTGGTCCCTGTGATCAGTTGTTGGACCTATTGTCGTATCAAGACTTTGATTTGAGTATGGGCTATCATCAAATCAAATCAGAACCAACGATGTTCATAATGTTGTCTTACTCGTGGTTGATCCCTCGAGCATACACCATTATATCTTTTGGGTCTGACCAATGCTATCACTTGTTCACATAATTATGGAATTCCATCTCCATGGAAACCTGGATGAATTGTTGTTGAGCCCATCAGCAACACTGCTACCTTCTCCATGACTCGTGTTGAACATCCAGCTAGTATTGGAAACTTTATAAGCATTGTCTTCGTGTTCCGTTCATGAAGCATATGTTGGATGAAAGAAGTGACTTACTCTAATTCATGTGCATTAGATGCAAGTTGCCGCCGTGAATTCGAGAAAGATTGTTTTTGTTTCCTCTGGTACCATCCCAAGTCAGTTATGCATGTGCGAATGTATTCTATGGTTTGGTAGATTAATTACCTCCACTCCATATGTATTCCCTAGCACACCAAGCCACTGATTGATTTGTTCAAGGAAAATGAGTTTGTTGTGCTAATACTAGTTCATGCACAAGATTTTGTTATCCTCAATGATGGTTCCCTACCAGAACTCGGTAGCGTTTTGTTGTAAGACTACTACGTGGTCATGCTTGTCTTGGGCAGCGCGTTCGCAGGTGTGTAGCAGAACCAGCTCATGTTTTGGAGCTTGCTATCATAGTTCACTCCCCAAGAATCTCGCAACGTCATCTTGTCGATTTGTGTTGCAAACTTTCATTTTTCTTTCTGGACTTGATGAGTCTGGAATATCCTGACACCAACCAGATCTGAATCTCAGGCAGATATGATGGTTGGAACTTCTTCCAAGAACTATGATATAGGTTCCAGTGAAGTGGACGCACCTAGCTAGAAGCACCATTATTGTAGTATCTTGATTAAGCCGTTTGGTCACTTCCCATGAGGATTTCATATGACTTATCCCACAAGTTGTTCCTTATGGATATTTTTGCCTCCGAAGTCTAACCTTTACTTGATGGCCATGTTGATGTTTTTTTTGCATAACCGTGGTAGCTAGAACATCAAGGAGAACATTATAAGCGGAGTGCTAAATGTCTCTCGGTCGATCATCCAGATTTGCTTCTTTGGCATTGCTAAGGAAAAATCTGAGAAAGTGTTGTCCTCCTTTGCACCTGCATCCTCCATCACCGTTCATCGTGGTAGTATGATGTGTTGCCAGGATCCTCGGCACGGATGTTGGTAAAACCTTGATGAATATGGAAATGCTCAAGTTCTTGAAAGCACGCTCAGTCACTAGGTTATATCCTTGGTATCAACTGGAATGTGCCTTCCATTTGCCGAGTTGTTCTATAACCATAGTTTCCTTTCCAAATTGAGTGTGCCATTCTTTTGAATTCTTTCAAACGATCATTTGTAAATTGCCTTGCGCTGGTATGAAGAGTTTCAATGATCTCTGAATCAAAAGTAATTCTTTTTGCCACATAAGGGAATATTTCTATGAGCCACCCTCCCTAAGGTGCCCCGTTATGGAATGATGGCAGACAACTCCTCGTTATTTTGAAACCATGCACCGTCTTATTCAGCGTGGAATTGTGCTTATCAACTTGAATCTTCATTCTCTGTTTCACTTCTTCCCTCTGGATGTAGGTTCCGTGTCTTGGCTCGAGAGATGTTCAACATCTCATTCCGTGAGTTGATCGTGAGTTGCTCGATCTTTAAGAAGATCGATTCCTATAGAGTTTTTTCTGTCGTCATCATGTTGGATGAAGATCCCGAAAGCAAAGACGACAAGATCAATTTGAAGCAATGAGTCAACATCTTCGATGAGGGTATTGGATCGTGAAGATTGTGTTAGTATTTGTGTCCCCTCTTCCTCTTACCCTACGCTTGAATCTCGGGACGAGATTCTTGTTTAGTGGGGGTGAGTTGTCACATCCCTAGTTCTGGTTTGCTCTAGGCTAGCTAGTCATGTGTGCATCATGTTTAAATTTCAATGAATTTGAAATGGGGACATGTAAAAGCCTCAGAAATCATTTCTGAAAAAGACCAAGATAAAAATTGCTTCAAATAGGTCCAAGAAAATGTTCATGTTTCTCTATGAAAATATTGGCCAGAATTAAAATTCAAACCAATATTTTTAGGAGCTCATAAATATTTATTTTGGGCATTTGAAGCTAATGCAATAACTATTTGCATTGGATTTATATTTGCTATATATCGAATATGTGTCCAATAATTCTGAGAAATTGTGAGGGGCTTTGGGATAATCCTTTTAGTCCCTGCAAAATTATCAGAAGAAAGCAAAATGGTTTAGTGCTTAAAACTAAATCAAAACAAATAACAGAAAAAGAAAACAGAAAACAGAAATGAAAAAGGAGTCTTACCTGGCGCTTACCTGGCCTGGCCCAGCACGGCCCAGCCCACTGGCCTGGTGCCAGTCATCGCCTACCTCTGCCAGTAGGCAGAGGAGGGACACCGCGACACCGCCGAGCTCGCCACGCCTGCTCCTGCTTCCGCCGCTTTTGGAGCCAGCCCCGAGTGCCACGCACTCCCTCTCGACCCCCTCGCTCTCTCCCTGGACCCCCTCCCCCTCCTCTGCTCTTCCCCGAGCTCACCCGAGAGCGACCGCCGCCGCCGTTCGCTGCCACCATGCCCAGAGCCACCCCCTCACCCTTCCGCCATGCCCAAAGGCTCCGCCCCGACTCCACGGAGCTCCAAGACGAACCACACGCCCGCGGGACGCCCGAAGCGACTCCATCATCTTCATCTTCGCCGTCAGTCGCCGGAGATCTCCCTCGCCGCCCCGCTCGCTCCAGCCTCTTCCCGAGCTCGCCAAACCCTCTGTTCGATCCGCTGTGAGCTTCTGCATCGATTCCCCCCCTCTCTCCTGGTTTTTTCCCTCCCGCTAACACCGTTGCCCGTCGCGGCCGAGAGCTCGGCTCCGCTGGCCATGTCGCCGCCGTGGCCACTGTCACATAGAGCTGCAACCGAGCACATAGCCGTGCTCAGCGCAACGCTAGAAGCCCAAAACCCCCTCCAGCTGCTCCTGCCGTGCTTCGCAACACCGAAACCGCCGAGACCCGAACTCCGGCCGCCGCATTCATGCTCGCCGCCATCGACTCAGACCACCCCAGCTCCTCCCGCTTGGCCTACCAGATGCGCGCGAGCCCCAGCTACGCGCAGGACCAAACTGCGGTCGATTTGGTCGACCGTGGGCAAATTCCGAGCCCCTCCGCCGTCTTGGGCTTCACCGGCGACGAGCCATGGACCAAGTCCGGCAGGTTTGACTCTGCTTGACCGGGGTTTGACTTCCCCCTGACCCACTGACGTGTGGGCCGCCCTTCTTAATTATTAGCTAGGTTAGTTTAGCGCTAATTAACCTAGATTAGTGCTTAACCTAACACTAACTAACTCTGTTAAGTTAGTTATGACACTGACACGCGGGGCCCACAGGTCAGGTTTGACCTGGACCGCCCCCGTTGACCTGATGACGTCACCCTGACGCACTGCTGACGCGATAAAGCATTTACTGGATTTATTCTTGTATAGGAAATTCCAGAAAATGCCCAAAACTTCTAAAATTCATAGAAATTAACTCGTAACTCCAAATGAAACAAATTATATATGAAAAATTATCAGAAAAATGCAATCTATCCATCTGTATCACTTTCATGCATGTCAAACTAAGTTATACCTGCTGTATAGGTGAAAACATGATAATGACATTTTAAATGCTAAATGTGGAGTTTGCATATGAACCCTTAGTTCATATGGACTTCATTTAAACTGTTGTTAGATGCATTAATGTAAATCATAACATTCTTGACATGTCACGACCATGCATCATATTGTTGCATTGCATTGATTGTGTTTCCTCTCTGTTGCCGGTAATTGTCCCCTCTTGATAGCCGTGATTCCGACGATGAGTTCGATGACACCGATGAAGAACTATAATATCTTCAGAAGTGCCAGGCAAGCAAAACCCCCTTGTTCATTCCGATACAAACCCACTCTCTCGCTTCTGCTCTCTTTTACTGCATTAGGACAACAACGATTCAACTGTTACATGCTGCGGTAGTTGAACCCCTTTCCTCTGCATGACTTGTCATTGCCACAGTAAATAGATGAAACCCACTAGCATGAGTAGGGGTTGTCTCATTGCAGCCGTCCTCACGAACTGAGTTCTGTGTTTGTGATCCATGAACAGTTACTACCACACATTGGAATGCTTAAGTGCCCCTCTCAACTTATTAATCAACTTGATCTCTGTCCAGGAGTTGCAACTAGTTTCTGGTGTTTGTAGGTAGTGTTAGTAGTCTACCAAGTGGCACCCGGTACAGGTGGGCTTGGGACAGACTAGGCACCGTGGCACGGTGTACCAAGCGTAGATCCATCCGTCGAGGTGGGCTTGGGAACCCTGCACACATCGTTTGGGGCCGTGAGCGACACCCCGGCCGGATCTCCTTGCGGATGGAACCCGAATAGGCGATAAACCTGGACGAGAGACTTGTGTGGTTAGTCAGGTCATGGCCGACTCCCTCGCCAGGCTTCTGCTTGAAGGTTGCCGAGGTACACGACGTGTACATGGTGGTAAGTGGTGAGAGCGTGTGTGAAGAAGTACACCCCTACAGGGTTAACATCATCTATTCGAATAGCCGTGTCCGCAGAAAAGGACTTCTGGGTTGCCTGTACAGTTCATAGACAAGTGAAAGTGGATACTCTAAAATGCGCAAGATAAGCGTGAGTGCTATGGATGGCGTTCTCGTAGGGAGACGGGAGCGGATCCATAGTGGTGTATTGGTATGGTGAATATGTGGACTCGTGTGCGCCACCTCAAAGAGTTACTGGCAGTCGTAGTTCAGGATAGCCACTGAGTCAAAGCTGGCTTGCTGCAGTTACACTCCACCACCCCTTAGTTGATACCGATGCATATGTAGTTAGTTCTGATGTAAGTCTTGCTGGGTACATTTGTACTCACGTTTGCTTATTTTATGTTTTGCAGAGAGATTTCAGTCTCGCTAGTAGTTCCGCGTGGACTTCGACGTTTAGCTTGTTACCTCAGCTACGATCTTGTACCCTTGGGAGGGTCTTGTAGATTGTCAGGCTTCTCAGCCTTTTCCATTTGTAGATGTCTGTACTCAGACATGTTAAGCTTCCGCATGTGCTTTGACTTGTATGCTCTGAATGTTGGGTCATGAGACCCATGTTTGTAATATCTCACTCCTCGGAGCCTAATGAATAAATACTCTGAGTAGTAGAGTCTTGTTGTGATGCCATGTTGTGTTTGCACATATCGAGCATATTGTGTGTATGATTGAAATGCTTGGTATGTGTGGGATCCGACAACCTAGTTGTTTATCCTTGGTAGCCTCTCTTATGGGGAAATGTAGTCTTGCGCTTCCATGAGCCATAGTAGTCCGCTACAGCCCGGTTCACCGGAGTCCTGCTAGGCCAGCACTACTGCTCCGAAAGACTTGACTGGCCGGCATGTGATTCACTTCGTTCCTGTGTCTGTCCCTTCGGGGAAATGTCACGCGGTGACATCCGAAGTCCTGTTAGCCCAGTGCTATAGCCCGGATTCGCACGCTGCTGACCGACATGCTCGATGTTGATTCATGTAGGCCTGTCCCCGTAAGTTAGTGCCACTTTGGGTTCACGACTAGTCATGTCGGCCCGGGTTCTCTGTCATATGGATGCTAGCGACACTATCATATACGTGAGCCTGTCCCCGTATATTCAATGCTGAAATCAGCGGAGGTGGAGATCAAAAAGGAACATCAAGTGTTGATGGTGAATAAAACCACTAAGTTCAAGAAAGGCAAGGGTAAGAAGAACTTCAAGAAGGACGGCAAGGGAGTTGTCGCGCCCGGTAAGCCAGTTGCTGGGAAGAAGCCAAAGAATGGACCCAAGCCTGAGACTGAGTGCTTTTATTGCAAGGGAAGTGGTCACTGGAAGTGGAACTGCCCCAAGTACTTGGCGGACAAGAAGGCCGGCAACAGCAAAGGTATATGTGATATACATGTTATTGATGTGTTCCTTACCAGCACTCGTAGTAGCTCCTGGGTATTTGATACCGGTGCGGTTGCTCATATTTGTAACTCAAAGCAGGAGCTGCGGAATAAACGGAGACTGGCAAAGGACGAGGTGACGATGCGCGTCGGGAATGGTTCCAAGGTCGATGTGATCGCCGTCGGCACGCTACCTCTACATTTACCTACGGGATTAGTTTTAAACCTCAATAATTTTTATTTAGTGCTAGCTTTGAGCATGAACATTGTATCAGGATCTCGTTTAATTCGAGATGGCTACTCATTTAAATCCGAGAATAATGGTTGTTCTATTTATATGAGAGATATGTTTTATGGTCATGCCCCGCTGGTTAATGGTTTATTCTTAATGAATCTCGAACGTAGTGTTACACATATTCATAGTGTGAATACCAAAAGATGTAAGGTTGATAATGATAGTCCCACATACTTGTGGCACTGCCGTCTTGGTCACATTGGTGTCAAACGCATGAAGAAGCTCCATGCAGATGGACTTTTGGAGTCTCTTGATTACGAATCATTTGACACGTGCGAACCATGCCTCATGGGTAAGATGACCAAGACTCCGTTCTCCGAAAAAATGGAGCGAGCAACCAACTTATTGGAAATCATACATACTGATGTGTGCGGTCCAATGAGTGTTGAGGCTTGCGGTGGCTATCGTTATGTTCTCACTCTCACTGATGACTTGAGTAGATATGGGTATGTCTACCTAATGAAACACAAGTCTGAGACCTTTGAAAAGTTCAAGGAATTTCAGAGTGAGGTTGAGAATCAACGTGACAGAAAAATAAAGTTCTTACGATCAGATCATGGAGGGGAATATTTGAGTCACGAATTTGGCACACACTTAAGGAAATGTGGAATAGTTTCACAACTCACGCCGCCTGGAACACCTCAGCGAAATGGTGTGTCCGAACGTTGTAATCGCACTCTATTGGATATGGTGCGATCTATGATGTCTCTTACCGATCTACCGCTCTCATTTTGGGGCTATGCTTTAGAGACTGCCGCATTCACTTTAAATAGGGCTCCGTCGAAATCCGTTGAGACGACACCGTATGAATTATGGTTTGGGAAGAAACCTAAGCTGTCGTTTCTAAAAGTTTGGGGATGCGATGCTTATGTCAAGAAACTTCAACCTGAAAAGCTCGAACCCAAGTCGGAAAAATGCGTCTTCATAGGATACCCTAAGGAAACCATTGGGTATACCTTCTACCTCAGATCCGAAGGCAAGATCTTTGTTGCCAAGAACGGGTCCTTTCTGGAGAAAGAGTTTCTCTCGAAAGAAGTAAGCGGGAGGAAAGTGGAACTTGATGAAGTACTACCTCTTGAATCGGAAAGTAGCGCAGCTCAGGAAGATGTTCATGTGGTGCCTGCACCGACTAGAGAGGAAGTTAATGATGATGATGATCAAGGTACTTCGGATCAAGCTCCTACTGAACTTCGTAGGTCCACAAGGACACGTTCCGCGCCAGAGTGGTACAGCAACCCTGTCTTGGAAATCATGTTGTTAGACAACGGTGAACCTTCGAACTATGAAGAAGCAATGGCGGGCCCAGATTCCGACAAATGGCTTGAAGCCATGCAATCCGAGATAGGATCCATGTATGAAAACAAAGTGTGGACTTTGACAGACTTGCCCGATGATCGGCGAGCGATAGAAAACAAATGGATCTTTAAGAAGAAGACAGACGCGGATGGTAATGTTACCATCTATAAAGCTCGACTTGTCGCTAAGGGTTATCGACAAGTTCAAGGGGTTGACTACGATGAGACTTTCTCACCCGTAGCGAAGCTGAAGTCCGTCCGAATCATGTTAGCAATTGCCGCATACTATAATTATGAGATATGGCAAATGGACGTCAAAACGGCATTCCTTAACGGCTTTCTTAAGGAAGAATTGTATATGATGCGGCCGGAAGGTTTTGTCGATCCTAAGAAGGCTAAGAAGGTATGCAAGCTCCAGCGCTCCATCTATGGGCTGGTGCAAGCATCTCGGAGTTGGAACATTTGATTTGATGAGATGATCAAAGCGTTTGGGTTTACACAGACTTATGGAGAAGCCTGTGTTTACAACAAAGTGAGTGGGAGCTCTATATCATTTCTCATATTATATGTGGATGACATACTGTTGATGGGAAATGATATAGAATTCTTGGGAAGCATAAAGGCCTACTTGAACAAGTGTTTTTTAATGAAGGACCTTGGAGAAGCTGCTTACATATTAGGCATCAAGATCTATAGAGATAGATCAAGACGCCTCATTGGTCTTTCACAAAGTACGTACCTTGACAAGATATTGAAGAAGTTCAATATGGATCAGTCCAAGAAGGGGTTCTTGCCTGTATTGCAAGGTGTGCAATTGAGCACGGCTCAACGCCCGACCACGGCAGAAGATAGAGAAAAGATGAGTGTCGTCCCCTATGCCTCGGCCATAGGGTCTATTATGTATGCCATGCTGTGTACCAGACCTGATGTAAACCTTGCCGTAAGTTTGGTAGGAAGGTACCAAAGTAATCCCGGCATGGAACACTGGACAGCAGTCAAGAATATCCTGAAGTACCTGAAGAGGACTAAGGATATGTTTCTCGTTTATGGAGGTGACGAAGAGCTCATCGTAAAGGGTTACATCGATGCTAGTTTTGACACAGATCTGGATGACTCTAAGTCACAAACTGGATACGTGTATATTTTGAATGGTGGGGCAGTAAGCTGGTGCAGTTGCAAGCAAAGCGTTGTGGCGGGATCTACATGTGAAGCGGAATACATGGCGGCCTCAGAGGCAGCATAAGAAGCAATCTGGGTGAAGGAGTTCATTACCGACCTAGGAGTTATTCCCAATGCGTCGGGCCCGATGACTCTCTTCTGTGACAACACTGGAGCTATTGCCCTTGCCAAGGAGCCCAGGTTTCACAGGAAGACCAGGCATATCAAGCGTCGCTTCAACTCCATTCGTGAAAATGTTCAAAATGGAGACATAGATATTTGTAAAGTACATACGGACCTGAATGTAGCAGATCCGTTGACTAAACCTCTCCCTAGAGCAAAACATGATCAACACCAGAACTCTATGGGTGTTCGATTCATCACAATGTAACTAGATTATTGACTCTAGTGCAAGTGGGAGACTGTTGGAAATATGCCCTAGAGGCAATAATAAAATGGTTATTATTATATTTCCTTGTTCATGATAATTGTCTATTGTTCATGCTATAATTGTGTTATCCGGAAATCGTAATACATGTGTGAATACATAGACCACAACACATCCCTAGTGAGCCTCTAGTTGACTAGCTCGTTGATCAACAGATAGTCATGGTTTCCTGACTATGGACATTGGATGTCATTGATAACGGGATCACATCATTAGGAGAATGATGTGATGGACAAGACCCAATCCAAAGCATAGCACAAGATCGTGTAGTTCGTTTGCTAGAGCTTTTCCAAATGTCAAGTATCATTTCCTTAGACCATGAGATTGTGCAACTCCAGGATACCATAGGAGTGCTTTGGGTGTGCCAAACGTCACAACGTAACTGGGTGGCTATAGAGGTTGCACTACGGGTATCTCCGAAAGTGTCTGTTGGGTTGGCACGAATCGAGACTGGGATTTGTCACTCCGTATGACGGAGAGGTATCTCTGGGCCCACTCGGTAATGCATCATCATAATGAGCTCAATGTGACCAAGTGTTTGGTCACGGGATCATGCATTACGGTACGAGTAAAGTGACTTGCCGGTAACGAGATTGAACAAGGTATTGGGATACCGACGATCGAATCTCGGGCAAGTAACGTACCGATTGACAAAGGGAATTGTATACGGGATTGATTGAATCCTCGACATCGTGGTTCATCCGATGAGATCATCGTGGAACATGTGGGAGCCAACATGGGTATCCAGATCCCGCTGTTGGTTATTGACCGGAGAGTCGTCTCGGTCATGTCTGCATGTCTCCCGAACCCGTAGGGTCTACACACTTAAGGTTCGGTGACGCTAGAGTTGTAGAGATATTAGTATGCGGTTAACCGAAAGTTGTTCGGAGTCCCGGATGAGATCCCGGACGTCACGAGGAGTTCCGGAATGGTCCGGAGGTAAAGATTTATATATCGGAAGTCCTATTTTGGCCACCGGAAAATGTTCGGGATTTTTCAGTATTG
Source organism: Triticum aestivum (assembly GCF_018294505.1). Lineage (NCBI taxonomy): Eukaryota > Viridiplantae > Streptophyta > Magnoliopsida > Poales > Poaceae > Triticum > Triticum aestivum. Next base: position 266,194,488 of record NC_057799.1, on the reverse strand, counting down.
TACCGGGAAGGTTCTAGAAGGTTCCGAAGTGGGGCCCACCTGCATGGGGGGACCCACATGAACGTGGGTAGTGGGGGAAAGGCCCCACACCCCTGGTCAAGGCGCACCAAGATCCCACCTTAGAAGGAATAAGATCATATCCCGAAGGGATAAGATCAAGATCCCTAAAAAAGGGGGATAACAATCGGTGGGGAAGGGAAATGATGGGATTTCTTTCCCCCACCTTTGCCAACGCCCCAATGGACTTGGAGGGCAAGAAACCAGCCCCCTCCACCCCAATATATAGTGGGGAGGCGCATGGGAGCAGCACCCCAAGCACCTGGCGCCTCCCTCTCCCTCCCGTGACACCTCTCCCTCTCGCTGAGCTTGGCGAAGCCCTGCCGAGATCCCCGCTGCTTCCACCACCATGCCGTCGTGCTGCTGGATCTCCATCAACCTCTCCCTCCCCTTGCTGGATCAAGAAGGAGGAGACGTTTTCCCCAACCGTACGTGTGTTGAACGCGGAGGTGCCGTCCGTTCGGCGCTCGGTCCTCGGTGATCTGGATCACGACGAGTACGACTCCATCAACCCCGTTCACTTGAACGCTTCCGCTCATGATCTACAAGGGTATGTAGATGCACTCTTTTCCATCTCGTTGCTAAAAGACTCCATAGATTGTTCTTGGTGATGCGTAGAATTTTTTTAATTTCTGCAACGATCTCCAACAATTACAACAAAGGGGGGGGGTACAACAAACATTGTTGTTCTACGTATGTTGCCTATTGACGTGCGGCTTGAAGGCCCTGGCGCATGCTCGATCCTCGTCCTTTATTTTTTAATTTGTATATGGGTCCAAATTTGTTTCATGACAGGTGGGCCCCTCGGTGTGTAGTTTGTAGCACTTTAATTTGTGGGTCGAACTTTGTTCCATTCCAGGTGGACTATCGGTGTATAGTTTTGTAGCTTATTTGTAATAATTAAAGAGAACAATAGAGTTTTTTGCAATAATACCATGGTGCGACGTTGAAGGCGAGAAAGGACATGTGAGAGAGCGATGACCGAGCTAGAGGGAAATCAATTGGTGGAGGTGAGGGGGTTGCAACGGTTTCCGGAGTAGTTGTGGGCCGAATGCTATGGAAATATAATCTAAACCCACCGGAATAAATGCCTACACAAATTAATCCAAGGTTGGAGTCCCCCTAGCAATGTAAATAGCTCCGACTTTGCGAGGGATGGAGAGGTAGCTTCAATGTGTGGAAGATATGGCTTGAGAAAGCGAGGTCAATCGGGAGACATATAGATAGAGAGACAAAGTGAGTGTGGTCCGACATTCATTGAAGAGATATATATGCTCTGGAGAGATATTGTTGGATTGAGCTTTTGGGAAGGGTGAGGGCTGTAAGATAGAGCTTGAAAGATGATCCGGTCACATACATGTAGATATATTTTGTGCGTGGGAGGAAGCAAGGTCAGTCGATTACATATATAAATGGAGAGAGATTGAGCGAGTGTGAGTCGTCGTGCGATCGAAAGAGTGAGACGGGTTGGAGAGAGTGATCTAGATAGACAATGTGCATGAGAGAGTATACAATATGAATATGTCGAATTGGGCTCAAACATGGAGATATATCGTTTGTGTCCGAGAAAGAGCGAGGTCAATCGAGACGTACAGAGAGAGAGAGGGAGAGAGCGAGCGAGCGAGAGAGAGAGAGGGAGAGAGCGAGCGAGCAAGAGAGAGAGAGAGAGAGAGAGAGAGAGAGAGAGAGAGAGAGAGAGAGAGAGAGAGAGTGAGAGTGAGAGATTGAGCGAGCGTAGCCCGCCATGAGGTTGAAAGAGTGGGGGGCTTGGATGGACTGACCTAGATAGACAATCTGCATGAGAGAGTATAGAATGTGTCAATCGAGGCCCGAACAGGGAGATATATCATTTGTGTGTGAAAGAAAAAGAGGTTAATCGAGACTCAGATAAAGAGAGCGAGATTGAGCGAGTGTGGCCCGTCGTCCAGAAGAAAGAGTGAGACAGTCTCGAGGGAGTGACCTAGATAGACAACGTGTGTGCATGCGCACGAGAGGTTGGGGGCTAGATAGGCAATGCATGTATCTAGCGAGAGAGGGTGGGAGGGAGAGAGAGAACTCGTCATGGGGTGCAATGGCGGGTGTGTGAGGTAAATACATTTGGTAACAGAGTGGAAAAAGGGGGTTGTGTAGTTGAGAGAGTTAGAGATCGAAACATGGAGAGAAAGAATGAACGTGTGTCGGAAACCGGTAGCTTCCTAAGGTGGTTAGGAGAGGAAGATTGACCGATACATGAAGTATGTAGCGTGTGTGCCGAGGGGGGTGGGGCTAAAAACAACATTTGAATGTAGATAGTACGAGACTTAATATCGATGTTTCAATTCGGTGTACACTGTAAGGTTTGAACTGAGGACCATGCATATGGGTAATTATTTCAAATTCGTGCCATACTAGGTTTGGATAAGTTGACATTGACTCGTTTTTTGTGCTATTTTGTAGGTCATATGTTTGAATCCATCCAAAGTTTTCTCACTACCATGGTGTTCATCATATACATATGAATTTGTATTAAAAAAGTAGCGTGGATACCGGCAAAATCCACGTTAGAATTGGAGATTGCTATGTGACACACACTCTAATTCAAATAACTAATTATGTGACACACACTCTAATCCACGTTAGCATGGATACCGTTTCAAATTTTTTTCAAATAAGTCCTCATTAATTAATTTATAGTATCTCGTTTCGAATGACTAATTATTTGCAAGGAAAACACGGGCATGGTAATACATACAGATTCGTTTGCAAATGAAAGAAGATTCGTTTGCATTCTCAAATGTAGGCGTGATACGTCTCCAACGTATCTATAATTTTTGATTGTTCCATGCTATATTATATTCTGTTTTGGACATTATTGGGCTTTATTATACACTTTTATATTATTTTTGGGACTAACCTATTAACCGGAGGCCTAGCCCAGAATTGTTGTTTTTTGTCTATTTCAGAGTTTCGCAGAAAAAGAATATCAAATGGAGTCCAAACGGAATGAAACCTTCGGGAACGTGATTTTCGGAACGAACGTGATCCAGAGGACTTGGACCCTACGTCAAGAAAGCTACAAGGAAGGCACGAGGTAGGGGGGCACGCCTACCCCCCAGGGCGCGCCCTCCACCCTCGTGGGCCCCACGTTGCTCCACCGACGTACTTCTTCCTCCTATATATACCTACGTACCCCCAAACTACCAGATACGAAGCCAAAAACCTAATTCCACCGCCGCAACCTTCCGTACCCGTGAGATCCCATCTTGGGGCCTTTTCCGGAGCTCCGCCGGAGGGGGCATTGATCACGGAGGGCTTCTACATCAACACCATAGCCTCTCCGATGATGTGTGAGTAGTTTACCTCAGACCTTCGGGTCCATAGTTATTAGCTAGATGGCTTCTTCTCTCTTTTTGGATCTCAATACAATGTTCTCCCCCTCTCTCGTGGAGATCTATTCGATGTAATCTTCTTTTGCGGTGTGTTTGTTGAGATCGATGAATTGTGGGTTTATGATCAAGTTTATCTATGAACAATATTTGAATCTTCTCTGAATTCTTTAAAGTATGATTGGTTATCTTTACAAGTCTCTTCGAATTATCAGTTTGGTTTGGCCTACTAGATTGATCTTTCTTGCAATAGGAGAAGTGCTTAGCTTTGTGTTCAATCTTGCGGTGTCATTTCCGAGTGACAGTAGGGGCAGAAAGGCACGTATTGTATTGTTGCCATCGAGGATAACAAGATGGGGTTTATATCATATTGCATGAGTTTATCCCTCTACATCATGTCATCTTGCTTAAAGCGTTACTATGTTCTTATGAACTTAATACTCTAGATGCATGCTGGATAGCGGTCGATGTGTGGAGTAATAGTAGTAGATGCAGGCAGGAGTCGGTCTACTTGTCTCGGACGTGATGCCTATATACATGATCATACCAAGATATTCTCATAACTATGCTCAATTCTGTCAATTGCTCAACAGTAATTTGTTTACCCACCGTAATACTTATGCTCTTGAGAGAAGCCACTGGTGAAACCTATGGCCCCCGGGTCTATTTTCCATCATATTTAATCTCCCTACAACAAGCTATTTCTGGCGCCGTTTTTATTTTGTTTTCTTTACTTTGCATCTTTATCATAAAAATACCAAAAATATTATCTTATCATATCTATCAGATCTCACTCTCGTAAGTGACCATGAAGGGATTGACAACCCCTTTATTGTGTTGGTTGCGACGATTTATTAGTTTGTGTAGGTGCGAGGGACTCGTGCGTGGCCTCCTACTGGATTGATACCTTGGTTCTCAAAACTGAGGGAAATACTTACGCTACTTTGCTGCATCACCCTTTCCTCTTCAAGGGAAAACCAACGCAGTGCTCAAGACGTAGCAAGAAGGATTTCTGGCGTCGTTGCCGGGGAGTCTACGCAAAAGTCAACATACCAAGTAACCATCACAAACCCTTATCTCCCGCATTACATTATTCGCCATTTGCCTCTCGTTTTCCTCTCCCCCACTTCACCCTTGCTGTTTTATTCGCCCCCTCTTTTCCGTTCGCCTCTTTTTCGCTTGCTTCTTGTTTGCTCGTGTGTTGGATTGCTTGTTTGTCACTATGGCTCACGACAATACTAAATTGTGTGACTTCACCAATACCAACAACAATGATTTTCTTAGCACTCCGATTGCTCCTCTTACCGATACTGAATCTTGTGAAAGCAATGCTGCTTTGTTTAATCTTGTCATGAAAGATCAATTCGTTGGCCTTCCTAGTGAAGATGCCGCTACCCATCTAAATAGCTTCGTTGATTTGTGCGATATGCAAAAGAAGAAAGATGTGGATAATGATATTGTTAAATTGAAGCTATTTCCTTTTTCGCTTAGAGATCGTGCTAAAGCTCGGTTTTCGTCTTTGCCTAAAATAGTATTGATTCTTGGAATAAGTGCAAAGATGCTTTTATCTCTAAGTATTTTCCTCCCGCTAAGATCATCTCTCTTAGAAACGATATTATGAATTTTAAGCAACTTGATCATGAACATGTTGCACAAGCTTGGGAGAGGATGAAATTAATGATACGTAATTGTCCTACACATGGTTTGAATTTATGGATGATCATACAAAATTTTGATGCCGGGTTGAATTTTGCTTCTAGAAATCTTTTAGATTCGGCCGCGGGAGGCACTTTTATGGTAATCAGTTTAGGAGAAGCTACTAAACTCCTAGATAATATTATGGTTAATTATTCTCAATGGCACACTGAAAGATCTACTAATAAAAAATTGCATGCGGTAGAAGAAATTAATGTTTTGAGTGGAAAGATGGATGCACTTATGAAATTATTTGCTACTAAAAGTGTTTATTCTGATCCTAATGATATGCCTTTGTCAACTTTGATTGAGAATAATAATGAATCTATGGATGTGAATTTTGTTGGTAGGAATAATTTTGGTAACAACGCGTATAGAGGAAACTTTAATCCTAGGCCATACCCTAGTAATTCCTCTAATAATTATGGTAATTCCTACAACAATTCTTATGGAAATTTTGATAAGATGCCTTCTGAATTTGAGACTAGTGTTAAGGAGCTTATGAATTCGCAAAAGAATTTCAATGCTTTGCTCTAAGAAAAATTGCTTAAAGTTGATGAATTGGCTAGGAACGTTGATAGAATTTCTCTTGATGTTGATTCTTTAAAACTTAGATCTATTCCACCTAAGCATGATATCAATGAGTCTCTCAAAGCCATGAGAATTTCCATTGATGAGTGCAAAGAAAGAACCGCTAGGATGCGTGCTAAGTTGTGGGATTTGCTAGGTTTCCGTGATTTTGATGATTGCTCTTTAAACTTGCACCTTGCGGATTCCACCATTAAGAAACCTATGGGAAGAATTAATGATGTTCTTATTGTTGCAAATAGGAATTATGTGCCCGTAGATTTTATTGTTCTTGACATAGATTGCAATCCTTCATGTCCTATTATTCTTGGTAGACCTTTCCTTAGAATGATTGGTGCAATTATTGATATGAAGGAAGGAAATATTAGATTCCAATTTCAGTTAAGGAAAGGCATGGAACATTTTCCTAGAAAGAAAATAAAATTACCATATGAATCTATCATGAGAGCCACTTATGGATTGCCTACCAAAGATGGCAATACCTAGTTCTATCCTTGCTTTTATGCCTAGCTAGGGGCGTTAAACGATAGCGCTTGTTGGGAGGCAACCCAATTTATTTTTAGTTTTTTGCTTTTTGCTTCTGTTTAGGAATAAATATTTGATCTAGCCTCTGGTTAGATGTGTTTTTATGTTTTAATTAGTGTTTGTGCCAAGTTAAACCTATAGGATCTTCTTGGATGATAGTTATTTGATCTTGCTGAAAATTGCAGAAACTTTCTGTTCATGAAAATAATTGTTAAAAATCACCAGAACGTGATAAAATATTGATTCCAATTCCTGCTGATCAATAAACAAATTTTCTAGGTCTTCCTATTTTGGCTGAATTTTTGGAGTTCCAGAAGTTTGCGTTAGTTACAGATTACTACAGACTGTTCTGTTTTTGACAGATTCTGTTTTTCGTGTGTTGTTTGCTTATTTTGATGAATCTATGGCTAGTAAAATAGTTTATAAACCATAGAGAAGTTGGAATACAGTAGATTTAACACCAATATAAATAAAGAATGAGTTCATTACAGTACCTTGAAGTGGTGTTTTGTTTTCTTTCGCTAACGGAACTCACGAGATTTTCTGTTATGTTTTGTGTTGTGAAGTTTTCAAGTTTTGGGTAAAAGATTTGATGGATTATGGAACAAGGAGTGGAAAGATCCTAAGCTTGGGGATGCCCATGGCACCCCAAGATAATCTAAGGACACCAAAAAGCCAAATCTTGGGGATGCCCCGGAAGGCATCCCCTCTTTTGTCTACTTCCATCGGTAACTTACTTGGAGCTATATTTTTATTCACCACATGATATGTGTTTTGGTTGGAGCGTCTTGTATGATTTGAGTCTTTGATTTTTAGTTTACCACAATCATCTTTGCTGTACACACCTTTTGAGAGAGACACACATGATTCGGAATTTATTAGAATACTCTATGCGCTTCGTTTATATCTTTTGAGCTATATAGTTTTTGCTCTAGTGCTTCACTTATATCTTTTAGAGCACGGTGGTGGTTTTGTTTTATAGAAACTATTATTCTCTCACACTTCACTTATATTATTTTGAGAGTCTTAAACAGCATGGTAATTTTCTTAAATAATCCTAATATGCTAGGTATTCAAGACTAGTAAAAACTTTCTTATGAGTGTGTTGAATACTAAGAGAAGTTTGATGCTTGATGATTGTTTTGAGATATGGAGGTAGTGATATTAAAGTTGTGCTAGTTGAGTAGTTGTGAATTTGAGAAATACTTGTGTTGAAGTTTGCAAGTCCCGTAGCATGCACGTATGGTAAACGTTATGTAACAAATTTGAAACATGAGGTGTTCTTTGATTGTCCTCCTTATGAGTGGCGGTCGGGGACGAGCGATGGTCTTTTCCTACCAATCTATCCCCCTAGGAGCATGCACGTAGTGCTTGGTTTTTGATGAATTGTAGATTTTTGCAATAAGTATGTGAGTTCTTTATGACTAATGTTGAGTCCATGGATTATACGCACTCTCACCTTTCCATCATTGTTAGCCTCTTCGGTACCGTGCATTGCCCTTTCTCACATTGAGAGTTGGTTCAAAGTTCGCCGGTGCATCCAAACCCCGTGATATGATACACTCTTTCACACATAAAACTCCTTATATGTTCCTCAAAACAACCACCATACCTACCTATTATGGCATTTCCATAGCCATTCCGAGATATATTGCCATGCAACTTTCCACCGTTCCGTTTATCATGACAAGTTCATCATTGTCATATTGCTTTGCATGATCATGTAGTTGACATAGTATTTTTGGCAAAGCCACCATTCATAATTCTTTCATACATGTCACTCTTGATTCATTGCATATCCCGGTACACCGCCGGAGGCATTCATATAGAGTCATACTTTGTTCTAGTATCGAGTTGTAATCATTGAGTTGTAAATAAATAGAAGTGTGATGATCATCATTTTCTAGAGCATTGTCCCAAGTGAGGAAAAAAAGATCAAAAAAATGAGAGAAAAAGAGAGAAGGGACAATGTTACTATCCTTTTTACCACACTTGTGCTTCAAAGTAGCACCATAATCTTCATGATAGAGAGTCTCTTGTTTTGTCACTTTCATATACTAGTGGGAATTTTTGATTATAGAACTTGGCTTGTATATTCCAACAATGGGCTTCCTCAAATGCCCTAGGTCTTTGTGAGCAAGCAAGTTGGATGCACACCCACTTAGTTTCTTTTGTTGAGCTTTCATGCATTTATAGCTCTAGTGCATCCGTTGCATGGCAATCCCTACTCCTTGCATTAACATCAATCGATGGGCATCTCCATAGCTCATTGATTAGCCGCGTTGATGTGAGACTTTCTCCTTTTTTGTCTTCTCCACATAACCCCCATCATTATATTCTATTCCACCCATAGTGCTATATCCATGGCTCACGTTCATGTATTGCGTGAAGGTTGAAAAAGTTTGAGATTACTAAAGTATGAAACAATTGCTTGGCTTGTCATCGGGGTTGTGCATGATCAGAGCATTCTTGTGTGACGAAAATGGAGCATGACTAAACTATATGATTTTGTAGGGATGAACTTTCTTTGGCCATGTTATTTTGAGAGGACATAATTGCTTAGTTAGTATGCTTGAAGTATTATTACTTTTATGTCAATATTGAACTTTTATCTTGAGTCTTTCGGATCTGAATATTCATACCAGAATTAGGAGAATTACATTGAAATTATGCCAAGTAGCATTCCACATCAAAAATTCTGTTTTTATCATTTACCTACTCGAGGACGAGCAGGAATTAAGCTTGGGGATGCTTGATACGTCTCCAACGTATCTATATTTTTTGATTGTTCCATGCTATATTATATTCTGTTTTGGACATAATTGGGCTTTATTATACACTTTTATATTATTTTTGGGACTAACCTATTAACCGGAGGCCCAGCCCAGAATTGTTGTTTTTTTGCCTATTTCAGAGTTTCGCAGAAAAAGAATATCAAACGGAGTCCAAACGGAATGAAACCTTCGGGAACGTGATTTTCGGAACGAACGTGATCCAGAGGACTTAGACCCTACGTCAAGAAAGCTACCAGGAAGGCACGAGGTAGGGGGGCGCGCCTACCCCCCAGGGCGCGCCCTCCACCCTCGTGGGCCCCACGTTGCTCCACCGACGTACTTCTTCCTCCTATATATACCTACGTACCCCCAAACTACCAGATACGGAGCCAAAAACCTAATTCCACCGCCGCAACCTTCTGTACCCGTGAGATCCCATCTTGGGGCCTTTTCCGGAGCTCTGCCGGAGGGGGCATTGATCATGGAGGGCTTCTACATCAACACCATAGCCTCTCCGATGATGTGTGAGTATATTACCTTAGACCTGCGGGTCCATAGTTATTAGCTAGATGGCTTCTTCTCTCTTTTTGGATCTCAATACATTGTTCTCCCCTTCTCTCGTGGAGACCTATTCGATGTAATCTTCTTTTGCGGTGTGTTTGTTGAGACCGATGAATTGTGGGTTTTTGATCAAGTTTATCTATGAACAATATTTGAATCTTCTCTGAGTTCTTTTATGTATGATTGGTTATCTTTGCAAGTCTCTTCGAATTATCAGTTTGGTTTGGCCTACTAGATTGATCTTTCTTGCAATAGGAGAAGTGCTTAGCTTTGGGTTCAATCTTGCAGTGTCCTTTCCCAGTGACAGTAGGGGCAGCAAGGCACGTATTTTATTGTTGCCATCGAGGATAACAAGATAGGTTTTATATCATATTGCATTAGTTTATCCCTCTACATCATGTCATCTTGCTTAAAGCGTTACTCAGTTCTTATGAACTTAATACTCTAGATGCATGCTGGATAACTGTCGATGTGTGGAGTAATAGTAGTAGATGCAGGCAGGAGTCGGTCTACTTGTCTCGGACGTGATGCCTATATACATGATCATACCTAGATATTCTCATAACTATGCTCAATTCTGTCAATTGCTCAACAATAATTTGTTTACCCACCGTAATACTTATGCTCCTGAGAGAAACCTCTAGTGAAACCTATGGCCCCCGGGTCTATTTTCCATCATATTTAATCTCCCGACAACAAGCTATTTCTGGCGCCGTTTTTATTTTGTTTTCTCTACTTTGCATCTTTATCATCAAAATACCAAAAATATTATCTTATCATATCTATCAGATCTCACTCTCGTAAGTGACCGTGAAGGGATTGACAACCCCTTTTATTGTGTTGGTTGCAAGGATTTATTTGTTTGTGTAGATGCGAGAGACTCGTGCGTGGCCTCCTACTGGATTGATACCTTGGTTCTCAAAAATTGAGGGAAATACTTACGCTACTTTGCTGCATCACCCTTTCCTCTTCAAGGGAAAACCAACGCAGTGCTGAAGAGGTAGCAAGGCGCACCAGGGAGACCAGGGTCGTGTCATGGTGGTCTCTTGTGTCGTACGGACGCTTAGCACCCAGCCACCCACCCCCTCCCTCCCCCTCCCCCCAAGAAAAGAATGACAACAAAATAAGTTCGCGCTTCCAAGTTTCGGATTGAAATATTTGGCGGCCCCAATTCCAGCCCTGCAAAATCTCCCTTCTCCATCCCCCCTTCCGTGCCCAGATTGCTCAAATCCCTGATTCGCCGCCAACCCAAGCAAATTTCACATCGCCCCTCGTCTCGTCTCTTTCCCCACCTCTGTGCCAGACGACGACGACGAAGACGACGGTCAAGCTTCACCACCGCACCGGAGCTACCTCATCTACGCCATCGTCCACCGCACCGGGTGGTCCACCGATAATGTCTGCCGCCGCAACCGACGTGCCTCACAGACACCGACTTCCACTGCATCAGGTGTGATACGTCTCCATCGTATCTATAATTTTTTATTGTTTCATGCCAATATTATACCACTTTCACATACTTTTGGCAACTTTTTATATGATTTATTGGAGTAACCTATTGATCCAGCGCCCAGTGCCAGTTCCTGTTTTCTGCATGTTTTTTGTATCGTAGAGTATCCATACCAAACGAAGTCCAAATGCAATAAAATTTCATGGAGAATTATTTTGGAATATATGTGATTTTTGGGAGTTGGAATCACCGCAAATGGAGGCCCACACAGCCCACAAGACACCAGGGCGCGCCAGAGGCCCCTGGCGCGTGGTGGAGGGTTGTGCCCTCCTCAACCGTTGGTTGGAGCTCTACTTCGGGCGCAAGGAAGCTTATATCCAGAAAAAAATTGTGTTAACATCTCAGCGCAATCGGAGTTACGGATCTCCGGGAATATAAGAAACGGTTTTCGGCCAGGTCTGGGGACGCGAAGCAGAAGAGGACAGAGAGGGAGATCCAATCTCAGAGTGGCTCCCGTCCCTCCACGGCCATGGAGGCCATGGACCAGAGGGGGAACTCTCCTCCCATCTAGGGGGGAGGCCAAGGAAGAAGAAGAAGGAGGGAGGCTCTCCGCCCCGATCTCCTGGTGGCGCCGGTGTGGCGCCGGGGCAACGATCAGGACGGCGATCTACATCAACAATCTTGCTACCGTCCACACCAACTTTCTCCCCCTCTATGCAGCGGCATAACACCTCTTCCCCCCGCTGCAATCTCTACTTAAAGATGGTACTCAACCCCATATATTATTTCCCAATGATCTATGGTTATCCTATGATGTTTGAGTAGATCCGTTTTGTCCTGTGGGTTAATCGTGACCTTGGTTGGTATGATTGTATATTTTATTTATGGTGCTCTCCTGCGGTGCCCTCCGTTCTCGCGCAAATGTGAGGGGCCCCCGCTGTTGGGTGTTGCAATATGTTTGTGGTTCCCTTATGGTGGGTTGCGAGAGTGACAGAAACTTAAACCCGAGTAGGTGGGGTATGACGTATGGGAATAAAGAGGACTTGATACTTAATGCTATAGTTGGGTTTCACGACCTTAATGATCTTTAGTAGTTGCGGATGCTTGCTAGAGTTCCAATCATAAGTGCATGTGATCCAAGTAGAGAAAGCATGTTAGCTCATGCCTCTCCCTCATATAAAATTACAAGAATGATTACCGGTACTTGTTATCGATTGCCTAGGGACAAATAACTTTCTTGTTGACAAAAGCTCTCTATTAAAACTAACTTAGTTGTGTCTTTATCTAAACAGCCCCTAGATTTTATTTACGTGCTCTTCATTATCTTGCAAACCTATCCTATCACACATACAAAGTACTTCTAGTTTCATACTTGTTCTAGGTAAAGCGAACGTCAAGCGTGCGTAGAGTTGTATCAGCGGTCGATAGAAGTTGAGGGAATATTTGTTCTACCTTTAGCTCCTCGTTGGATTCGACACTCTTATTTATCAAAAAGGCTACAAACGATCCCCTATACTTGTGGGTTATCAAGACCTTTTTCTGGCGCTGTTGCCAGGGAGCAATATCGTGGGGTGAATATTCTCGTGTGTGCTTGTTTGCTTTATCACTAAGTAGTTTTTATTTCCTGTTCTAAGTTGTTCTCTATATTTAGTTATGGATATGGAACACGAAACACCAAAAAATTAGTTGTAGTTGCTACTCATGGAGATGGGGAACCTCCTAAAACCCTCGATGCTCGTTATGTAAAGATATTATGCACTACTTTGATAATCCTGAGAAAACTACATTCAACTATATAATGGGAGTAACGTTGGATCAACGTGAATACTTTAGGTATTATCGCTTGACTCATAAAGGGAAATTGTTATGGGATCAAATTCATATGTTGCATTGGTATGCTCGGGAGCTATGCCTGAGATATGATTTTACTTGTTGCTCTAGGATGATGCTCCACATCTTCCCTTTTCATGTGAATTTAATGATAATGAAACCTTGGCTTCTTATGCTAGAGTTATATGTGATTACTATGATGTGGAACGAATAGAAGAATTTGTTATTTTAAGGGTGCTTATGAAATTGAATCTTTGTTTGAAAAATATGAAGCTTTTGATGATGATAGTTGTAGACCTGAAAATTTTGCCATCCTTAAATATTGCTATGATAATTATAAATTCAATTCCGATATTGATGAATTTATTGAGAAAGTCTCCGCTGTCCAAGAAGAGACTAATATTTCGCTGAAGTCTATGGAAGAAGGAATTGATGAAACTGCGAGCTCATTGGATGAAAAAGATGATGAGGAGAGCGAAGAACAAAAGGAGGAAGATCAGATTAGCTACCCATGCCCACCTTCTAATGAGAGTAACTCTTCAACTCATACATTATTTAATTTCCCTTCATGCTTACCGAAGGATGATTGCCATTAATTGCTATGATCCCGTCGATTCATTTGAAATATCCTTGTTTGATGATGCTTGCTATGCTTGTGTCCATGATTCCAATATGAATGATGCTTATGGAGATGAACTTGATATAGTTCCTTATGTTAAGAATGAAATTGTTGCTATTGCACCCACGCATGATAGTCCTATTATCTTTTCGAATTCTCCAAACTACACTATATTGGAGAAGTTTGCTCTTATTAAGGATTATGTTGATGGGTTGCCTTTTACCGTTGCACATGATAATTTTGATGAATGTAATATGCATGTGCTTGCTGCTCCTACTTGCAATTATTATGAGAGAGGAACTATATCTCTGCCTCTTTATGTTTCCAACAAGAAAAAATTGCAAGAAACTGCTTATGCTATGTATTGGCCTTTACTTGATGTTCATGAATTATTCTTGTATGACATGCCGATGCATATGAAGAGAGTTAGACTTCGTCATTTCTTGATATATGTTGCTTTGTGCTCACTACTAAATGCTAAATCATTGTTAATTAAAATTGGCTTTGATATACCTTGGGATCCGGGTGGATTCATTACTTGAGCACTTTATGCCTAGCTTAATGTCTTTAAAGAAAGTGCTACCAGGGAGACAACCCGGAAGTTTTAGAGAGTCATTTATTTCTGTTGAGTGCTTTTATAAAGTTTAAAAACAGAAAAAATATAGAGGGGAACTTAAAACTTTTCACAAAATAGAAGCGATTGGAAGTTATGCATTGGAGAAGTGAGGGTCGACCTTGAACACTCGTGGTCATGCTCATGGAAACAATGTAGAGCTTTTAATGAAGATTCTCACAAAAATAATTATCCCCTTGTACAATTCCATTGTATTATAAAAATAACGTGCCAAGGTTTGCCTTTAGGATGTTTAGATTGCTTGTTGGTTTGTGCGGTGCAAAACAGAAACTTTAGCTGTAGTGCGCGATTTTATGTCAAACGGTTCTGAAACCTTTTGCACTGTATTTCGATACAAACTGTTTATTTTTCCTAATTGTTTCAGAATTTTTGGACTACCTTAAGTATGGTGAATGTTCAGATTACTACAGACTATCCTGTTTAAGACAGATTCTGTTTTTGATGCATTGTTTTGCTTGTTTTGATGAAACTATTGATTCTATTAGTGGATTAAGCCATGAAAAAGTTATATTACAGTAGCTACAATGCAAAAACAAAATATGAATTAGTTTGCAACAGTACTTAGAGTAGTGAATTGCTTTATTATACTAACGGATCTTACCGAACTTTCTGTTGAGTTTTGTGTGGATGAAGTGATCAAAGATCGAGGAGGTCTCGATATAAGGAGAAGGAGGAGAGGCGAGAGCTCAAGCTTGGGGATGCCCAAGGCACCCCAAGTAAATATTCAAGGAGACTCAAGTGTCTAAGCTTGGGGATGCCCCGGAAGGCATCCCATCTTTCTTCAACAAGTATCGGTATGTTTTCGGTTTCGTTTCCTTCATGTGATATGTGCAAATCTTGGAGCGTCTTTTGTTTTTATTTTTCCCTTTTTCTTTTATGCACCATGCTGGTATGAGATAGTCCATGGTTCATTTATACAAGGCTCATTGCACTTCACTTATATCTTTTGAGTATGGCCTTGTAGAATGCTTCATGTGCTTCACTTATATCATTTGAAGTTTGGATTGCCTGTTTCTCTTGACATAGAAAACCGTTATTTGAAGAATGCTCTTTTGCTTCACTTATATTTATTAGAGCATGCATGGTCTTTTATAGAAAGAATTAAACTATCTTTCTTCACTTATATCTATTTAGAGAGTCAAAAGGAATTGGTCATTTGCATGGTTAGTCATAAAATCCTACATAAAACTTATGGATCACTGAATATGATATGTTTGATTCCTTGCAATAGGTTTGCGATATAGAGATGGAATATGTGGGAGGTACTAGTAAATGGTTGTGGTTAGTAAGAAGCATGCACGTATAGTCTCTCGTTATGCTATGAAGTTGGAGCATCATTTATTATTGATTGTCTTCCTTATGAGTTGCGGTCGGGGACAAGTGATGGTCTTTTCCTACCAATCTATCCCCCTAGGGGCATGCGTAGTAGTACTTTGCTTTGATGGCTAATAAACTTTTGCAATAAGTATATGAGTTCTTTATGACTAATGTGAGTCCATGGATTATACGCACTCTTACCTTTTCGCAATTTGCTAGCCTCTGCGGTACCGTGCATTGCCCTTCCTCACATCGAGAGTCGGTGCAAACTTCGCAGGTGCATCCAAACCCCGTGATATGATACCCTCTATCACACAAAAGCCTTATTATATCTTCCTCAAAACGGCCGCCATACCTACCTATTCTGACTTTTCCATGGCCATTCCGAGATAAATTGCCATGCAACTTCCACTGCTTGCCAGATGTGGGGTTCTGGCAAAACCTTAATTTTTGAACACTGGGGTGCGCGCGAAGTCTTTCCCTCCTACCGATCTACGCCCTAGCTCACTAAGATCTCGCGGACGAACTCGACGAACTCACAACACAGAGAGACACGAGGTTTATACTGGTTCAGGCCACCGTCGTGGTGTAATACCCTACTCTAGTGTGGTGGTGGTGGATTGCCTCTAGGGCTGATGATGAACAGTACAAGGGAAGAACAGCCTCCTAAGGTTGAGCTGTTCTTGTGGCTAGGGTAGGCTCTCGATCAGATTGGATCAAGCTAAGATGAGCTGCCCCTACTGTGGTGGCTAGTTCTACTTATATAGGCCCTGGTCCTCTTCCCAAATATTGAGCGGGAAGGGAGCCAACAACGGCGGGCAAATTTAAAGGGGGACAACTAGTACAAGCTATCCTGACAAAAGTGGTCTTCGCCTGCGAAATGCTCTGGTGGTGACGCCGTCTAGGGCTCCATGATGACCTCTGTCTTGCCGTCCTCCTAGTCTTGGTCTCGTTGCACCAATATAGCAACCTTTCCCTGATGCCTCGGTACTCCTCGCCTGCGCTGGCCTCCTTAGCACCAAAGAGGAAACAAGGACGCTGCGCACGCTGGCGCCCGCCTGGTGTCGATCGTCACGGCTCACGTCACGAGAGCCTCGTGAGGTTTTGCCCCGCCTTGATATCTCTGCTCCTCGTGAGCCTGCCTGGCTAGGCCACAACTGAGGAGGTCTTGCATCGTCCGCCTCGCGAGGCTTGGACCCTCGCGAGGGTCTTGGATGCCCCGTTGATGAAGATGGGCCGTACGGCCTACTGGCTTAGCCACGCCGTGGGCCGTAGGCAGGCAAGTCTGGGGACCCCCGTTCCCAGAACACCGTCAGTAGTCCCCGGGCCCAATGTGCGCTCGGGCTTGGCTTCGCGGCGAAGCCAAGGGTCAAGTTCGGAGCACCGCGGGCCCCAAAAGCCTGTGGCCTCGGTTGACGCATGGCGGTTGATCGGACGTGGGAGTCTCCGCTTCCCCACGCTGCCTCGGCAACTGCTTGACCTGACAAAAGGCCGGCGCGGGTAGTTCTTGCCTTCATTGCTTCTTCATCGCCCCGCTTCAGATCCCCTTTCTTGCTCCTCGTCACCGCCACCTTCAGGTCCGCTCCTATCTCACTCTGCATCCGCAATCCATGGCGCCGCGCAAGGTCAAGACTTCCCCAGCACCGGCCTAGTACGAGCCGGCCCTTGAGGCGCCCTCCGTCACGGAGAAGAGCCTCGCCTCCATGCGCCTGCTGACAGCGGGTGAGAGCAATGAGTGGGGGGAGACCGAGCTCCGGCTTGCCTCCGACGTGCCGGAGCCTGAGGGAAGCACCTTCTTCCCCTTCTTCTCAAGCAGCGTTGCCATCGGGTTGGTTCCTCCCTTCTTCGATTTCTTTTATGAAGTCCTTGACCACTACGGTCTGCAGGCGTTGCATCTCCATCCCAACTCTGTCCTCCTCCTGTCCATCTTCGCCTACTACTATGAGGCGTACCTGGGCGTGATGCCGTCCGTGGCATTACTGCGCCATTTCTTCTTCCTTCATGTCAGCAAGGGTCACATCTCCGGATGCGCTAACTTTGTCGCAGCCGGCAAGGCCAATTCGATCTCAAGCACCGGGAAGAGGGCCGACAACATTCGATCCAAATGGGTCATGATGGACGCCAAGCGCGCCGATCCGCGTCTGGCGTTGCCAACAGCGGCGCCCTCTTCCAACGGGGAATGGCCCAAGGCAGAGCTTGCCGATGAGCGGGCATCGTTAGTGTTGGGGCAGATGGTGACCGACTTGAAGTCGGGCAATGCGAGGGCGGCCAAGGTGACATGGGTCATGCTCCTGAGGGAGTTCTTGACGCTGCGAATCGCCCCGCTCCAGGCGCGCGCATGCCCCCTGTGGGAGCTTGAAGAAGAGGGAAACAAGGCCCGCCTGAGGCCGGGGGCCCTGCCTGAGGATGAACTGGTCGCTGTTCTGCGCCTCATAGTTGGGGACAACCAGGAGTACCCGCCAAGCGCCTTCGTTCCCCTGTTCCAACGCCGAGACCGGGAGGAATTCGTCGCCTCCAGGCCAACCTTTGACGCGCGTGGGCTGGTGCCGCCGGCGCTTCCGGGAGCCCCTGTGGCACAGAAACCAGTGGAGGTGTCCTCCGACGAGTCCTGCGGGGAAGGGGAAGAGGAGGTGGACTCGGAGAAGACTCTGGAAGAGGTGGGGGAGACTTCTCCTCTGAACAAGGCCGAGATTCTCCGCGCCCTTCCTAACGATGCCGAGGCCGACGCCCGCCAAGGGGAGAGGGAGCAGTCCCTCATCCCGACGAGGGGTAGGTCGTCGCTGGTCCCTCGGGATGCTGCCCCCGTCTCGACGCCGCCTGAAGCTACCTCCAGCCCTCCTACTGCGCCGTCCTCTGCCCCCGGGATCCGTGCGCCTATTTCCCGGCCTCCACAACTTTCGGGCTTCAAGCTCCCCAAGCGGAAGGTGGAATACGTCATGATGGATCGGTAAGTGCCTTGAGTTTCATCTTGTCCCCTCTTGTTCTTGTCATTTCCTGATTCTCGCCCTTGGTTGATCAGGCCGACGTCTTCGGCGAAGAAGAGGAAAGAGGATACGATGGCCTGCCTCCCTCCGCGGAGAAAGGAGGCAGCAACGCCCGCATCTCCCCAGCCCGGTCATCCTCGCGAGGCCAATAGGAGCATCGCCGCGTGGAATCAGCCCCCATGGCCCCGCTGGCTCCGGAGGTGTCGGCGCTTGGCGCGGCTGATGAAGTCCCAGCTGCTCTAGAACCCATGATCTCCCAGGCCCGAGTGACGATGTAGCTTCCTCCTACTGCTGCACCTCCGCTCCCTGGTTCCTCTGCTCCCGCTGCTGCTCTGGAACGTGCTCTTTCGGAGATGACCCAGCTGCAGGCGGATCTCCTGAGCGCATGCCCACTCCTTGTGGCCGGGCGCTTGGAGCTGGCCTCAGGCTGGCTCCACTCCGACTTGGCTGTTCACGCGGCGCTGGGCCAGGCCGCTGCAGCTTCTGAGAAGGATTAGCAGAGTGCCACCAACGCCGCAGCCGATCGCGAGGCGGCGTTGAAAGACGCCAAGGCCGCCCGTGATCGCTGCCAGGTGCTGGAGGACGAGTTGCAGAGCCTGCGCGACAAGCATGCCGAAGAAGCACGCTGCCGCCAAGCGAAGGAGGAGGAGATGAACGCCCGGGAGGACGCCGTCAAGAACGGTGATGCTGAGCTGGCGGAGTTGGGGAGGACGCAGGCCGCCGAGCGCAACCGGTTGGAAGAACTGGAGCGGAAGGCGACGGCGAGGGAGGCCGATCTTGATGCCAAGGCGCGAGTCCTGGCCGAAGACCGCGTGGCCTTCGCCGATCTCGAGAAGAGATCTTGTAGGCGCTGAAGACGCTCTACGAGCACGGCCTGGAGAAGTCGCTGGCCACTGATGAGGACGGCCCCGCCCAGCTGCTTCCTCTCTTGGTGGAGGCGCTAGAGGAAGTCGTTGACGGCCTTGGTCTCATGGCGAAGGCGGAAGCTCGCGTCCTGTCTTCGGCTGCACTGACTCGCGTTTTTAGCCATCTGCACCTTCGCGGCCCCAATGCTCGTCTTGACGAGCTACTGGAGCCTGTGGCGGAAGATCACTTCGAAGCCGCCGCCGCAGCTGTACAAGGTCAAGTGGAGGCCTTGCTAAAGAAGTTCCGCGGCTTTGTCTCCGCTCCTCTGTCCGGCGACGCCGCCGATCCTGCGGCTGGTGGTGAAGGTGGGAACATCGTTGTCCACGGGGGAGCTCCTTCCGCAGGCGATGGCGACGTCCAGGGGTGACCTGCGGCTATTCCTCCCGTTTCGTTCCTGCAACATGTATCAGGCCTCGTGGAGGCGTTTAGACTTTCATTTGGTATTGTGAGGACAATGTGCTTGTAATATTTGCTTTGAGATTTTGCGATTTCCTTCCTATTTGCTTTGCGTTCTGTGTCGGCAGAGCCCGGCCCCGCGCATACCTCAACCGCCATTGGGCCGACCGGAGACCAGGACGGACCAAGGAGTGAGGGGCTACGTGACAAGTTAGGCTCCTGAGTCGCGATGCTCAGGAGTCCCCCTTGACGCGCAAACAGCTTATAGGGAGAGTTCGCGAGGATAGATTAATGTTCTATGTCGGCAGAGCCCGGCCCCGCGCATACCTCAACTGCCATTGGGCCGACCGGAGACCAGGACGGACCAAGGAGTGAGGGGCTACGTGACCAGTTAGGCTCCTGAGTCGCGATGCTGAGGAGTCCCCCTTGACGTGCAAACACTTTCCATACCTGCCCTCGTCGAGGCCTCAGGAGGGGCGCGCGACGCCCAGGTCCGGGAGACCTGGTTGGGTGGCGTGCGCTTGGGCGTGACCCGAGCGCAGCCCCCGTGTCCATCCCCCTCGCGTGGCTCTCCGGTGAGGCTGGACGCTGAGCTCTGGGCTCCCTGAGGTTGGTATGACCGTGGGGCCGCCCTCAGTTGTTTATCACCAGCGCGGAGCATAGTGCTTCCGCTTGTGCATGGGCATAACCGCTCCTCGGCAGTGTCGACAACCAGCACGGAGCATGGTGCTTCCACTTGTGCGTGGGATGGGGTCCCCCCTCCGGGAGGAGCCCCCGGGGCGTGTACAGCCCCGCCCTGACACGTGGCTTGCACGGTAGGGCTGCGAGGTGTATCTGCGCACTCGTGAGCCAGCGCGGGACTCACGAGGCCCTACCTCAAGGCGGGTTGCGCCTGGTCTTGAGTCTTGGTGACTGTGTGTTCCTGTAAGGCGGTTAGATGCAAGCACTCTACATCCTCAGGTCCCGGCCCTCGAGCGAGCTCAGCCGCCGCTGGTATGCCAGGTCACGATGTCATGGTCAAGGCCAGGGGGTGAGGGCTGGAGAGCCAGTAAGACCTCCTGAGTCGCGATGCTCAGGAGCCCCCCTTTTAACGCGCAAGCGGATTGCACGGGGTGAATGGACCCGCGGCGGGTGGCGATCGAGCAGGCGATAGCCGTAGGCAGGTTAAGCATGGAAAGCAGATCAACTTGGATAAATGCAGGAAGATACATGCCACCGGGTCCGGCCCGAGCGGCTTGGGGATGATGCAGCACGAGGGGCGCCCCCAGCGAGGTAAGCTAAAGACATGAGCAAAAGGGATACATGCCGTAGGGACGGACCCGCGCGGCCTGGGAATAATGCAGCTCGAGGGGCGCTCCCAGCTGAACGAGCTTGGAAGATGTCACCTGGTTCTGTAGACGAAGTAGAGTTGGTCCAGCTGAAGGCGTGCATTGAAGAATGACTCCTCATGAGCCACCAGAGCCCTGAGCCTCGGGATGCTCTGGGGGCTCGGGAGGTTCCCTGAAGACCGTCTCCATCTCCTCCAGGACGGCATGGTACCTGGCCTCCTGAGCCGCCAGGACACGCCGCATGTTGCGCTGATAGGCTGACGCCACGCTCAGCAAGCCGAAGGGCATGCGAACGTAGCTGTGTGGCGGACCCTCGTAGCGGCCCACACGTGAAGGCCAGAAGCGCTCCTGAGTTGCGGCCCTGTTGAGCCCTGGGACGTCGATGTAGACACGCAGCCCAGTATCCTCGCCAGGATGGGGAGCTGCGCCTCGTGAGCAGCTGTCGCCGCGCATGGCTCTTGCGTCTTGCAGTTCCTGGGTGGCCTTGGTGATGAACTCCTGAGTGGTGGGCACTCCTTGCCCGTGCTCTCCTGAGGAACATGTGCCACGAAGCACGCTTCCAAGTGGTGCCCAAGCGCCTCCCTCATGAGGTTGGCAAGGTCTGAGGCCCTCCAGAAGGGAGCCACCGAGCCCTGCCTGAGGAGGGCACCGGGCGCGCCTTCCTATGCGATGGAGGTAGGCGCCCCTGGGACGGATGCTGATCCTGATGAGGCTCCTGCCGCGACGCCATCCTCCTGAGGTCCTGCGCGGCGCAGCTGCTTCTTCTTTGGGATGGCCTCCGGAGGGCCTTCACTTCGGCTGTCGGGGTCGTCGATTGCTGCATCTTGGAAGGCGGGCTCGAGGGAGCACACCGCATCCCTCTCTTCACATGGGACCATGATGATTCCTCCGCTTCCTGGCATCTTGAGGACGTTGTAGCCATGATGGGTGACTGCCATGAACTTGGCCAGGGCTGGATACCCGAGGATGGCATTGTACGGCAGGCGGATGTGCGCGATGTCGAAGTCGATGAGCTAGGTGCGGTAGTTCTTGCGCTCTCTGAAGGTGACAGGTGGGCGGACCTGCCCTATCGGTGTGGTGGAACCGTCGGTCACTCCTGAGAATGGGCTTGGTAGGCTGGAGCTGCTCATATGGCACTTGGAGGTTGTCGAACGTGTCGACAGACAGGACGTTGAGCCCTGCGCCACCGTCGATGAGGGTCTTGGTAACCTGCACATTGCTGATAACTGGGGAACACAACATCGGGAGGGCACCGGCGGTGGCCGCGCACTTGAGCTGATCTGCCGGGTTGAAAGTGATGGCGCACTGGGACCACTTGAGCGGGTGTGTGGCCTCGAGCTTGGGGAGCACCGCGTTCACCTCGTGAGCGAACTGTTTGAAGATGCGCTGAGAGGCTGGGGCCTGGGCGCCACCCAAGATGCACGCGATTGCACGCGGCTCCTGGAAGCCCCCAGCCCCCTCGTCCTGGTGGTGGTCGTCGTTCCTCCTTGGTGGTGGTAGTGGGGGAAGACCGGCGTTGCCTTGGGGGCGATCCTCACGAGGCGGGTCCATCCAGGCACCCTTGCGAGGTTGGTCCTGCCAGCGGTCCTCGCGAGGCCTGTCGCGCCATGCCTGGCGCGGGCCACGGTCGTCCCAGCGTCTGCCTCCATGTCCTCCTCCGCGGCCGTAGCCCCGGTCGCTCCGCTCGGGGCATCGACCGAAGCGTCCTTCTCGTATGGCTCTGAGCTCTTGAGAGTCGCTGGTGTTGTGGGTGTTCAGGTTGTGGAAGGCGCAGAATGGTCGGCTGTTCTTGGAAGACTCGGGCTGATCTCTGCCCTGCTTGGTGTCGGGCTCTGCGGCGAGCACAGCTGCCTCCTTGCGCTTCACGTCCTTGGCCTTGGCCTTCTTCTCTTCAGCACCCGCAGCTGGCAGCTCAAGAAGAGAGAGGTGCCCCTCCTCAGCTCTTGTGCACTTGGTCGCCAGGTCGAACAGCTCCTGAGAGGTGCAGAGCTCCTCATGGATAGCGAGCTCTTCCTTCATCTTGACGTCACGGACGCCGTCAGAGAATGCGGAGATGATGGCCTCGTCTGTGACATTGGGGATCTTGAGGCGGGTGTTGTTGAAGCACTGGATGTACTTCTGGAGGGTCTCTGCTGGTTGTTGCTTGATGTGGCGCAGGTCACCCGCGGCCGGCGGGCGGTCGCGAGTGCCCTGGAAGTTGCCGACGAAGCGGTCGCGCATGTCGTCCCAAGAGGAGATCGAGCCGTGCTGCAGGTTCAGGAGCCAGGAGCGAGCTCCATCCTTGAGAGCCATGGGAAACCAGCTCGCCATGACTTTCTCATCGCCGTTGGCTGCTTCGATGCTCAGCTTGTAGAGCTACAGGAATTCCGCAGGGTCGGCGGTGCCGTCGTAGCGAGGAGGCAGATCCGGCTTGAACTTGCCTGGCCAGGCGACGCTTTGCAACTCGGGGGTGAAGGCGCGGCAACCAGCCGTGGTTGCTGGGGCCCGCTTCGGAGGTGGAGCTTGGTCTTGGCGAGGTCCGCGCGGCCCCGCTGCGGGCGGCGCGCAGTCTTGACGAGGTAGCGCGGGAAGCGTGGGTGCAGCTTCTCGCGGCCGAGGGATTTCCTGGCAGCTTCTCTCTTCGCGCGCGGGCACCGGGCGTGGTGGATCACGCCGCGCGCCTTGGTGCCAAGGCACCGTCTTGAGCCAGTGGTGGTGGAGGCATGCCATGAGCCTCGTAGCCCGTGGCTGGTTGTGGGGGAGGTAGAGAGAGGGACAGCGCCGGGGAGCCCCCTGCGGCGCGGACGAGCTCAGCGACGCGATCGAGCCATTCCTCGTAGAGGTCGTCGACGGGGCGGTAGCGCAGGAGTTCGTTCGCCGCAAGGAGCGTGGCCCGCGCCTCCATGAGAGTGCGGCGCGCGTGAGAGGAAGAACCGGCCGGGGTCAGCGACAGAGTGGCGGTGCGGCCGTCCTGCCGCACCGAAGGATGCCTGTTCCTCGTTCCCCGCTGGGCCGGTGGCAGCGTTGGCGGCGGTAGACGGAGAACGACGAGGTGGCCTGCCGACAGGAGCCGTCTGAGCGACGCGGGCGATGAGGGCAGCCCGACGCTCAGCCCGAGCACGGCGAGCGTCTGCCATGGAGACGACGGAGCGACGGAGCGACGAACTGATGGAAGGGAAGCTACGGCGCACCCCTACCTGGCGCGCCAAATGTCGGATGTGGGGTTCCGGCAAACCCTTAAGGTTCAAACACTGGGGTGCGCGCGAAGTCTTTCCCTCCTACCGATCTACGCCCTAGCTCACTAAGATCTCGCGGACGAACTCGACGAACTCACAACATAGAGAGACACGAGGTTTATACTGGTTCGGGCCACCGTTGTGGTGTAATACCCTACTCCAGTGTGGTGGTGGTGGATTGCCTCTAGGGCTGATGATGAACAGTACAAGGGAAGAACAACCTCCTGAGGTTGAGGTGTTCTTGTGGCTAGGGTAGGCTCTCGATTAGATTGGATCAAGCTAAGATGAGCTGCCCCTACTGTGGTGGCTAGTTCTACTTATATAGGCCCTGGTCCTCTTCCCATATATTGAGCGGGAAGGGAGCCAACAACGGCGGGCAAATTTAAAGGGGGACAGCTAGTACAAGCTATCCTGACAAAAGTGGTCTTCCCCTGCGAAAGGCTCTGGTGGTGACGCCATCTTGGGCTCCACGATGACCTCCGTCTTGCCGTCCTCCTGGTCTTGGTCTCATTGCACCAATATAGCAACCTTTGCCTGATGCCTCGGTACTCCTCGCCTGCGCTGGCCTCCTTAGCACCAAAGAGGAAACAAGGACGCTGCGCTCGCTGGCGCCCGCCTGGTGTCGGTCGTCACGGCTCATGTCACGAGAGCCTCGTTAGGTTTTGCCCCGCCTTGATATCTCCGCTCCTTGTGAGCCTGCCTGGCTAGGCCACTCCTGAGGAGGTCTTGCGTCGTCCGCCTCGTGAGGCTTGGACCCTCGCGAGGGTCTTGGATGCCCCGTTGATGAAGGTGGGCCGAACGGCCTGCTGGCTTAGCTACGCCGTGGGCCGCAGGCAGGCAAGTCTGGGGACCCCCGTTCCCAGAACGCCGACACCGGTTCCATTTGATGACTTGAGCATTCATTGTCATATTGCTTTGCATGATCATATAGCTGACATAGTAGTTGTGGCTCAGCCACTGTTCATCATTTTCCATAGATGTTACGCTTGATCCTTGCACATCCTGGTACATTGCCAGAGGCATTCATATAGAGTCATATTTTGTCATAGGTATCGAGTTGTAATTTTTATTTATTTTGAGTTATAAGTAAATAGAAGTGTGATGATCCCCCCGGTGAGGAAAGGATGATGGAGACTATGATTCCCCCACAAGTCAGGATGAGACTCCGGACAATGAGAGAAAAATATAAAAATTAAAAAAATTAAAAAGTAGAAAAAAGAAAAAAGAAAAGAAAAAAAAAGAAAGAAAGAAAAAGAAGAAAACAAAGAGAGATGGGGCATTGTTAGTACCCTTTACCACACTTGTGCTTCAAAGTAGCACCATGTTTTTCATATGAAGAGTCTCCTATGTTGTCACTTTCATATACTAGTGGGGATTTTTCATTATAGGATTAGATGCACACCCACTTAGTTTTCTTATTGAGCTCTCATACACTTATAGCTCTTAGTGCATTCGTTGCATGGCATCCCTACTCGTCACGTTGATATCAATTGATGGGCATCATCATAGCCCGTTGGTTAGCCGTGTCGATGTGAGACTTTCTTACTTTTTGTCTTCTTTATGTTTACCCCTATAATCATACTCTATTCCACCTGTAGTGCCATATCCATGGCTTGCGCTCATGTATTGCGTGAGGGTTGAAAAAGCTGAAGCACGTTAAAAAGTATGAACCAATTGCTCGGCTTGTCATCGGGGTTGTGCATGATAAATACTTTGTATTAAGAAGACAGAGCATGACAAAACTATATGATTTTGTAGGTATAACTTTCTTTAGCATTGATATTTTGAAAGACATGATTGTTTGTTGGGATGCCTGAGTATTGATGTCTTTATGTCAAATTATAGACTATTGCTTTGGATCACTTATGTCTTAATATTCATGCCATGATTAGATATATGATCAAGTTTATGTTAGGTAGCATTCCACATCAAAAAATTTCTTTTTTATCATTTACCTGCTCGAGGACGAGCAGGAATTAAGCTTGGGGATGCTGATACGTCTCCGTCGTATCTGTAATTTTTTATTGTTTCATGCCAATATTATACCACTTTCACATACTTTTGGCAACTTTTTATATGATTTATTGGACTAACCTATTGATCCAGTGCCTAGTTCCAGTTCCTGTTTTCTGCATGTTTTTTGTATCGTAGAGTATCCATATCAAACAAAGTCCAAATGAAATAAAATTTCACGGAGAATTATTTTGGAATATATGTGATTTTTGGGAGTTGGAATCACCGCAAACGGAGGCCCACACAGCCCACAAGACACCAGGGCGCGCCAGAGGCCCCTAGCGCATGGTGGTGGGTTGTGCCCTCCTCGAACGTCGGTTGGAGCTCTACTTCGGGCGCAAGGAAGTTTATATCCCGGAAAAAATCGTGTTAAAATCTCAGCGCAATCGGAGTTACGGATCTCCGGGAATATAAGAAACGGTTTTCGGCCAGATCTGGGGACGCGAAACAGAAGAGGACAGAGAGGGAGATCCAATATCGGAGGGGCTCCCGCCCCTCCCCGGCCATGGAGGCCATGAACCAAAGGGGGAACTCTCCTCCCATCTAGGGGGGAGGCCAAGGAAGAAGAAGAAGGAGGGGCTCTCTCCCCCTCTCTCCCGGTGGCGCCGGAGTGGCGCCGGGGCAACGATCGAGACAACGATCTACATCAACAATCTTGCTACCGTCCACACCAACTTTCTCCCCCTCTATGAAGCGGTGTAACACCTCTTCCCCCCGCTCTAATATCTACTTAAAAATGGTGCTCAACGCCATATATTAGTTCCCAATGATCTATGGTTATCCTATGATGTTTGAGTAGATCCGTTTTGTCCTGTGGGTTAATCGTGATCTTGGTTGGTATGATTGTATATTTTATTTATGGTGTTGTCCTATGGTGCCCTCCATTCTCGTGCAAACTTGAGGGGCCCCCGCTGTAGGTTGTTGCAATATGTTCATCGTTCACTTATGGTGGGTTGCGAGAGTGACAGAAACTTAAACCCGAGTAGGTGGGGTATGACGTATGTGAATAAGGAGGACTTGATACTTAATGCTATGGTTGGGATTCATGACCTTAATGATCTTTAATAGTTGAGGATGCTTGCTAGAGTTCCAATCATAAGTGCATATGATCCAAGTAGAGAAAGTATGTTAGCTCATGCCTCTCCCTCATATAAAATTACAAGAATGATTACCGGTACTTGTTATCGATTGCCTAGGGAGAAATAACTTTCTTGTTGACAAAAGCTCTCTACTAAATCTAACTTAGTTGTGTCTTTATCTAAACATCCCCTAGATTTTATTTACGTGCTCTTTATTATCTTGCAAACTTATCCTATCACACCTACAAAGTACTTCTACTTTCATACTTGTTCTAGGTAAAGCAAACGCCAAGCGTGTGTAGAGTTGTATCGGTGGTCGATAGAACTTGAGGGAACATTTGTTCTACCTTTAGCTCCTCGTTGGGTTCGACACTCTTATTTATCGAAGAAGGCTACAAATGATCCCCTATACTTGTGGGTTATCAAGGTGCGCTTCACCGACGCCGTCTCCCACCTCACCGGGGCTACTTCACCGAGCACTTCGTCGCACCTCCGGCCCCCGAGGCCGTTGGGGCTTCACCAACGGTCTCGTCCACTGCATCTTAGCGCTCTGCTGCCACTCAAGATATGCATCCGTGCGCGGCCAGCCAACGCCAGCGCATCACCCTCAACGGCTCTGAGGTGACCCGCACTCTAGCTAGGCGAGCATGCCCAAATGCCGGCCCGAACTAGGTATCCACACATCACTCCCTTGTGCACTGTTCCGACGATGTTTGGATATCCTTTCGCTACTCTCGTAGCTTACATGCCTATGCAACTCTGACTTTAGCTCTTGTTTCTTCTGGAGATATCACCTGAAACAAGCAAAACCATTTTTTAGCAAAGCATTACGGCGCTACGGGACCTAGTACACATCCTGCACACCCGTATAACCTTGTAAGTATCTGTCCTCCGGTACAACAGCAAGGTCGATTCCTCTTATTTGATCAGCGATTCGCCGTGTCAAAAATGCAGAGGGGGATGCAAGGAGCACAAGGCCTGCACATCCAAGCAAGTGGTAACATGGACTTGTACATGGAACATCCCAAGCGCAAGTAGAGCTGCAGTGAGCCTGTACAACAAGCTAGCGTAAGTCCCTGCATTTCATTTAATTTTTACTGGCCTGCGTGTATGATTTGTGTGCAGTGGCGGATCCACGAATTCAAGTTACCAGGGGCGAACATTTAACTTAAAAAATACGAAGGCACTTGCACTCCAGAAATCAACATAACTTGAGAAGTGTGAAGCTACATGCACTTTAAAAACCAGCTAATGATCCAAAAGTAGTCCAGATTATAAAACACTAAATGATGCAAGCACCAAAAAAACACAAAATGCAACATGGTGTACAAGGACTACTAACATGGTCTGTACCTGCTTGAATTATTCGTTCTCTGGCTGAAAATATCGAAGTGTAATTGCACCTATAACCAGTGCGCAAACTGCATATCAATATATCTATCCTGCACAAGTATGCCAATAGTTTCAAACAACAGATTAGAAAAGTATTTATGCTAGGTTGTCATGATACGGGGACTTTTTGGTAGATGGCCTCGACGTTTCCTCAAGCCATGAAAATGTACTATAGTTTGCTTGTCATCAATGCCTGCAAATCTCTATGTCTCTCTCAACATAGCAGATCATCATTAGACACTAAATCCTTCAATGGGAGCTTGCAAAATGCTTGCATTAGATCCCTCATTAGACACTAGATGTTCATCACCAGGAGCATGTAAAATGTTTGCATCAAATCCTTTATTAGCAGTCTGTTCATTAGACACTTCAGGCTCAAGAACAACATGAGCTTGTATGTTTGCACCGGAAACTTGATTAGATACATCACATTCAGTCAGTTCAGTATTGATTGGGGGAGTTATATAATAAGTAGAAATTGATTTCATTTTCTCATAGATTCCCTACATACAAGCAGTTTTACAACACCGTTAGGTTTAACTATTGGCCAGAAATTGAATAGTTGAATTAGATATAATCAGGGATGTGATGTACCTTCTCGTTGCGCATGCTGCTCTTGCAAGCTGCGACTATTCGTTTGCGCAAGCTTGATGCCATGCCCGTGCTGCCGCCGCTGCCTCCCACGCAGGCTACACCCAGGGTTGGATCTTCATCTTCTTGTCCTTCCATTCGCTTGAAGCCCGGCGACCGCCCTCCAACAAGGGCGCGAGGAAGTGCTGTGTCGGTCTGTCCAGCGGCGGCTAGGTTAGGAGCGAACCAGACTAGAGGCTGGAGCGAAGGAATTGGGATTTTTCCTGCTGTCGATCAATATGGGAGGCGCTCGTTTGGGCCGCGATCCTGCTATAGGGCCTGCCTTGTACTTACGTTATTGGCCCATCCAAATTGAAACGTTTTTCTTCATTTTTTACATTGCCTGCTGTCGGTGGAAAACAACACCTATGGGATCACAAGAATCCCTACTACGGTTGGCGGGGCGCGGGGTCGTGAGAAGAGCAGGTCTAACAGGAAGCACACAGATCGTTTACCCAGGTTCGGGCCGCGAGGATGCGTAATAACCTAGTCCTGCTTTGGTGGATGTATTTGAGTGTCCTTGTGTTCTTGAGCTAGCTACGGGGTGTAACTTGCCCAAAAGAGCCGAATCCCCCTCTAGTATGCCATGGGCCTCCTTTTATAGTTGAAAGGGGCTGCCACAGTGGACACAGGAGGTGGAAAGGTCTACAGTGCTGCGAGCTTATCGCCCGTATTACAGGACAAGACGCATTTAATGCATCGCTTAGGTGTCCCTTAGCTTTATCGGGGAGGGGAACAAGGCCCGTCCCGTCCGTTGCCGCCTCGCCTTGCTTCGACACGCGCCCAGGCCAGCGATGCATGCGGCGCCATGTAGGCAGGCAGGCAGCTGAGGTGGCACGGTGGTAGGGTCTTCACGAAGATCTGCATGCCACCACGCAGGTGCTTGCTGAGTTGGCGTAGAGGCCACCCATCGCCACGCAGGTGCCTGCCCAGCTGGTTGAGCTAGCAGCTGCTTGGGGACGGCGGTGGAGTCTTGGTCGACACGGGCCTGGCTGTGGCCCCGCTGACACCCTCGACAAGGGCCTTGTCGGGGGCCCGGCAAGGGTCTTGCCGTGGCGTTGCAGTCGTCCTCGACAAGGCGCTTGCCGGGGGTCTTGCGGATTCCCTCGGCTGGGATCCCGCCGAGGGTCGCCGTCTTCTGGTCCCCATCTGATCTCATATGTTTATGATCTTGACAAAGATCTGCATGCCACCACGGAGGTGCCTCCCGAGCCCTGGTCCCAACATAGTTGGTTGGGTCGGAACCCGTGGGCACAAGGGTGGCTCGCTCTGTTGGCATCGGCCAAGTTGCCTCGGCAAGGCTCTTGCCGGGGCCGCGGAGGCCGCCCCGGCAAGGGCCTTGCCGGGGGAGTCCACCTCGCCCTCTTGCTCTTTGGTGTTTCTGGTCTTGGCGTTGCCTTGGGCTTTGGCTTCTCTCCGGCTACCCTCCTCTGCCCTGCCTAGTGTGGCTGTGGCACGCAGCTCCGACTGCCCGTGCACAAGTAAAGGGGTACAAAGGAGTGCCCCTACTTTTGTACACCGACACCTGCTCGTGCGTTGGGACGAACAAAACTAGCCTGGGCCAACCTAGATGACTCAAACTAGGTGCACACATTCCAGCCACCCGAGGCGGCCGCCCATACCAGCCCCTATAGTGGTGTCGCCCCTTTTAGCGTGTATGATTGGGGTAGTGAAAAATATTCCAGTGGCGCTTTTGATTTACCGACAGAATGGTTGAATTTCTTGTTTCTATGAACTGAGTTTGCCAATAATGTGAAGGATGCCAGTCTTTTCATCCTATTGTAGATTGCTTAGATCTGGATATGCCATATGTAATCGCATGAAATATACAGTAAAAGCCAGTGTGATGTGTGTGGCTACAACTAGTCTGACTACACGTCCTCATATAACATATCAAGGACACACCATCTTACCAGATTAACCATTCGACTTACCAATGCAGTGTGGGAAAAAGTATTGGGACTGCGTATCCAAGCAATTGATGCCATGGACTCCTTCGTAGAACCTTGTAAGCAAAAAAGAAGTTGCAGTGTGCCTGTACAAAGAGCTAGCGTAAGTTCAGTTACCTGCTTCTCGGAATTTTAGTTAGCCATTTATTGCAAAATTGTTCAATTACATTGCTTGGCTTAATTTAGTTTGCTACTGATTACATAATGCCATAGCCTATTAATCCTATTATAGACTGCGCCTATTTATGTGTTTGGTACTTACTGTTAAGAATTACCTGATTGCCTGAACTTAAATAGCTACTTAAGCACGTAGATAGCTGGTCATATGTACTTCTAGGGTGCAGCAGAATTCACGTGCAATTTATGTTCTGATACCCTGCTTGTTTAAATGGTTTGCTGTTATCACTTGTAGCACTAGTAATGTTTGCATGTTCATAGATAGGCAACTGTCGGGTTTATATGAGGGACACCTTCTTTTTGATTTATATATGTGTTGGAATCATTTTGCTTACATCAAAGAAATTTATAGATGTCTGTGTTGCTGGTAACGGTACCGACTTGTTACTTTAATACGTTGCCAAGAACTTGTTACTTTTACTAGTTCATGTGTACTTAAATACGTTGCCAAAACTGGTTAGTTTTACTAGTTTGATGTTAGTTTCTTATGGCTCTTGCAAAACTTTATTTATTGATTGCTAACATTCAAGTTTGCAGGATCCAACTGAAACTCCGTTGGCACAACAGGTATGTTTTCAGAAACTTCCTTGTTTACCTGGTTTGCTACTGTAACTTGTTGCTGTAATCATCTTACCAACTTCAAGTTTTCAGGATCCAATTGGAAGTCCAATTGCACAGCAGGTACATTTTCAAAAAATATTTGTGTAACAGCTTTGCTGCTGTAACTTGTTGCTCTAATCAAGTTACTGACTACTCAACTTTTCAGGATCCAAGAGAAACTCCAATGCCACAACAGGTTCCATTTGCAAAGCTTGTTTGTTTAACTGCTTTGCTGCTGCAACCGGTTGCTCTAATCACGTTATTGGCTACTCAACTTTTCAGGATCCAAGAGAAACTCCAGTGCCACAACAGTTACCTTTTGCAAAACTTGTTTGTTTAACTGCTTTGCTGCTGCAACTGGTTGCTCTAATCACGTTACCGGCTACTCAACTTTTTAGGATCCAAGAGAAACTCCAATGCCACAACAGGTACCTTTTGTAAAACTTGTTTGTTTAACTGCTTTGCTGCTGTAACAACCAGTTACAATGATGTTAATAACTACTTTTCAGCATCCAATTGAAACTCTACAATTCCTTGTTTGTTTAACTGGTTTGATGTTATAACTCCTAGTTGAGATGTTTTGCTAACTTCAACTTTTCGGAATCCAATCGGAACTTTAATGGCAAAACAGGTTAGCCCAAGATCAAAGAGCGAGGTCCCCATGGACGTTGTATCATCCCACAACAGTGGCACCGGCCCAATCGTGCATCATGAATTGCCAACTGCTGATGCTCTAGAGGCTAAACTAGTGGTAGAAAGAGATTCTGCTTCTGCACTAAGAGATGAAGTTGACATGTTGAGGAAGCAAACAACACAATCACAAGCAGTACTCAAGACAACCATTAAATATTTGGTGGATTTCAAAACGAAGCAAGCTGAGACTGACTGCATTGTTAAGGTCCTGAAGGAAAAAAGGAAATTAAATTCCCACTTGGTAAATCATAGGTGAAATGTTCTTTCCATTGTTGAATAACCTTTGTGTTGTTTGTTCATGTAGTCGATCAAACCATTTGTTTTAGAGATCATGTAATAATTGTTTTTTGTTTTTTGGTTTGTAACTTTATTTGAGCACAAGTCTGTATTAATTTTTTTTTGAGGAAGAGCGACAGTGGGAGAGGCTCCCACTGACTTTGTATTACTCACAAAGGAACAATTACATATGTATTACAAAAGGGTTTTGAGCCCCCCCGGCCATGCTAGCTATCCACGGTCTTAGTGGCCCAAGTTTACAATGTAATTAGACAGGAAAGGATGAAGATCCTCCCGGCAGTTATGTGTTAGCAGCTCCAAGAGATGCTTGAATCTAGCTAGCCATGCTCCATGAGAGTGCTGAATCCCTCTAAAGTGTTGATTGTTTCTCTCCATCCAAAGACTCCAAGCAGCCAGGAGAAAGATATCCATGAAGAGGGGTTGTCTCCAACTACCCCTACCTCCATGCAGAAGAGCCAGTCTGTTATCAGCTGTCGGCCATGTCACTCCAACTACATCCCAGCAGCGTTGGCTAAAGGGGCAGTTGAAGAACAGATGTTCCACCGTTTCCTCTGGAGGGTTTTGACAGAACATGCATGCATAGTTGCCCCCCATGACAACAAAGTGTCTGCGTTTGAGCATATTCCTGGTATTCAGGCGATCAACTAGGAGTAGCCATCCAAACATCTTGAATTTGATCGGGCTTTTAGCTTTCCAGAGCCATCCAAACGCCTCGTCTGCCACCACCTGTTTGTAGCAGTGATTATAGAACTTCTTGGATGAAAAACGCCCGAGCAAGCATTCCCAGACATCGCTGTTATCGACGGCCAGTCGATTTTGCGGCAACCCCTCCTGGATCTCTTTGATTTCTTCTCTCGCCTGGGTCGAGAGAGGTAGACTAAAAATCGTGGATGGGTCAGTTGCAGCAAGAACCTTAGCAATGGAATCGTCCTCATTCAAACAAAATGAAAAGGCTCGTGGGTATATATCCATTAGCGGGGAGCCTTGAGTACTATCAAACCAAGCATCTTTCCAGAACAGAGCACTAGAGCCATTCCCCGGGGTGACTTTAGTGATCCCTCGGAATATCCCACTGAGTTGCATCACATCTCTCCACCAGAAAGAACCAACCGCCTCAGATGCATGCGGTATCTTGTTTCTGTAGTAGGCATCCCAAACAAGCTCCACCCAGGGAACATCTTCATGATTATAGAATTTGAAAAGATACTTTAGGAGGAGGGCTGCATTCTGTGTTTTAAGATCAATAACACCAAGGCCTCCGCAGCGTTTTGGGCGGCAGACCAGCTCCCAGGCCGCAAGAGAGTTATTTTTGATCCCGTCGTCAGAGTTTTTAGCCCAGAGGCAATGTCTACGCAGCTTATCCAGATGTTCAATCACCTTTGGGTGTATCTTGATCGTGCACATTGCGTATATCAGCATCGAAGTCACCACTGAATTGACCAAGGTTAGTTTAGCTCCGGATGACATCAGTGACAGAGCAGTGGATGTCTTCCGTTCAACTGCATGAACCAGTGGCATAAGATCAAGGACACTGGGCCTCGTTGTGCCCATTGGCAGGCCGAGGTATGTGAAGGGCATGGAACCAACAGAGCAACCAAAAACCCCAGCCAGTTCACAAGCATGTCGGTGATCAATGTTAATGGGTATGAGAGTTGATTTCTGAAAATTGATCTTCAGTCCAATGGAAGTGGCATAATCTTCTAGGATAGCTTTCATACGAGCAGCCTGCACGGGACATGCCTGCATAACTAAAATCGTGTCATCAGCGTATTGGACAACCGGGAAATCACCCGCCCTGTCACGAGGGAGAGGAAGATCAAGCAGCCCACGAACAAAAGCATCATTAACTGCTGCTTGGAGGAGATCAGCCGCAAGGACAAAGATCAATGGTGAGAGAGGGTCCCCCTGGCGCACTCCACATTTACAGTTGAATTTTCGACCAGGGACTCCATTAAGAAGTACCGAAGAAACCCCCGAACCAAAGATCGTGTTCATCCATCCAAGCCATTTGTCATCAAAACCCATGTGTTTCATAATTTCCATCATGGGGGCGTGCTCAATAGTGTCAAACGCCTTGGCAAAGTCTAGCTTAAGGAGGATGTTTTCCCTTGCTGAAGTATGGCATTGATGTATGTATTCAAACGACCACGCTAGGCAATCCTGGATAGTCCTCCCTTTGAGAAAACCGTACTGATTTCTGTGAATGATCTTGAGGATGACTTTCTGTAGCCGATTTGCCAATATCTTAGTGATGATTTTCAGACAACAATTCAACAAAGTAATTGGTCTATAATCATTTGCAGTTTCTGGAGAGGAGTTCTTTGGGATCAATGTGATATACCCCTCACTAATACTGGTTATATCTAGCCCTCCGGCATGAAATGCATGGCACAACTCATAGAAGTCTGACTTGATGATCGACCAGCAGCTCTTAAGGAAGCAACCATTAAAACCATCAGGACCTGGAGCCCGATCACTAGGCATTTCCTTAATAACAGTGTCAATCTCTTCATTGGAAAAAGGTGCCGACAAGTGCTCCAGTCCCTCAATCCGACGGATGATTCTGGAAAGATC
Source organism: Triticum aestivum (assembly GCF_018294505.1). Taxonomy (NCBI): domain Eukaryota; kingdom Viridiplantae; phylum Streptophyta; class Magnoliopsida; order Poales; family Poaceae; genus Triticum; species Triticum aestivum. The sequence continues at coordinate 266,158,840 of NC_057799.1, read as the reverse complement.
AAAGCGCATGTGAGTGGGTTTAGAGGAGCCCAACCGTTCCTTATAGGTTCTGAACAATACCCCTTCCTTGCCAGCATGGTCATGTATTTCCACATCGCCATCACGAAGCATGGCGATAGAATTATGTCTGTATCTCTCCGTGGCCAGTGATTGAAAGAGTTTGGTATTTTCATCCGCAAATCTGAAGAATCGGATCGTGCATCTTTTCCTCCAATATTCATTCTGAAACTGCAACAATGTCTGCAAGTGAGATTTCAAAATTTTCCGGAAGTTTGATTCCTGGATAAATAGAGGTCTTTTGTCCTCGAGATTATCCATCGTAACTAAAGCTTCATTACAGTTTTGAATGATGATTTTCAGCTTTGAGATATCCCTGCTCCATCTCTTGAGATCATACCTCAGAGTTTTCAGCTTTTTACAAATGCGGGCGGCAGCGTTCGGTGCATGGCATGCCTTGGACCAGGAAGCGGCCACCACCTCCATAAATCCAGAATGGTTAATCCAAAAGTTCTCAAAACGGAAGAGTTTGGACTTGGGAATAGAGGACTCAATTGTAACCACACAGGGAATATGGTCTGATACCGGTTTTCCTAGTGGCAAGACCATTGTATTTGGAAACGAAGTGGTCCAGCAAGAGGACGAGAAGAACCAGTCAAGCTGTTCAAGTAAGGGATCGTCTTGCATATTACTCCAGGTATATGTTCGACCCTTCACAGGTAACTCCATCAGAGACTGCGCTCTAATGATTTCATTAAAAAGCAACATGTCCGCAGCGTCGCCCCCAGGTTTGTTTCTGTTATTCGTGGAACGAATAAAATTGAAATCCCCGAGGATCAACCAGTTCTCATCATCAGGTATGTGTAGGTCAAATAACCAATTAGTAAAATCCACCCGACGCTGACCAGAACATGGACCGTAGACATTGATCAATTTCCACGAGTCATTGGACTGTGTAGCAACAAAAGAAACACCCACAGCAAACGAATCAACGTACCAAGGGGTGCCCACAAACACGGAGCTATTCCAGATAATAATAAGACCACCCGAGGCACCCACAGATGGAGCAAACACAAATTTATCAAACCGCTTAGGGCAGAAAGTTTTAATAAACGCCAGATCAAAAGATTCACGCTTTGTTTCCTGGATACAAATCACAGAGCAACCACTAGTGTCAATAGTATTTCGGAGCGCCAGAGTTTTAGCATCAGAGTTGATGCCCCGGATGTTCCACGACAAAACATTCCAAGATTTATTCATGAACCAGCAGAAGTTCAGTCTCCGGCACCCGTGGACGAGCGCTGATCATCCAGCAGCTTCTCGGGGGAAAGAGCCTCCTGCGCCATCCCGCAGCGTTTGCCCATCTGTTGAAGATCTTCAATCGTCATAGGAGGGGGGCAATCATCAGACCGAACCTGCACGGGGGCAGCAGCCAAAGAAACAGCTGTGATAAAAGAAGTTTCACGTGGTTTCACCCGTGACTTAGAGCGTTTGATGTCAGAGACTTGGTTGATCTTGAAACCATCATACTTAGTAGAACGAGTACTTCTTCTGACAGTAGTAGTGTCAAGGGGCACAAGCACATTGCGGGACTGAGGTGCATTATAAAGAGAAGAAGAAGCAATCACCTGAAGAGCCGACTCTTGAACAGACAAGATCACTGGATGTAACGCTGCATCGTGGGGGGCAAGTCTTGAAATCTCCTTAAGACCAGGAGAACAAGCCGCCCTTCCCCACGCAGAATCAAACGCTGAAGATCGGCATTCAGTGGCCTCCTGCAGCCAAGACGACGGGATGATGGCAGCCCCCATCTGAAAGATTGAACTGAACACCTCTGTCAGAACATCATGCTCTGGGACTATGCCCTCCAGCCAGGTAGATACAGCAACATTCAACTGGTTCTGCAGAAACTTGAAAGGATTGAGAGGAAACATAACAGCCTCAGAAGTCTGAAAGGCTAGAGCTGGCGTATATATGCGTTTAAGCATCCCTCCCATCCAAAGCAACAGATCATGATCGACAGTCACAAAGAAACTAGCTGAGTTTCCTCCAGCTCTGACAAACGCAAGGCGTGCAGTAGGATTCCCGAGCACAAAACCATCCGCCAGTGCTTCCACCGCTTGAAACTCTAAGTCAGAAGACCAAACATCCGACAGATTATCCTGGATATTGATTTCAGGATCCACCCCATCCATCAGAGACGGTCCATCGTACTGGAAGAATGTTCTGAAGCTGAACCCTGTGTACGGTGGAGGAACCACAGGCCACAAAGGCCAACCATTATCCTGGAGTTGCACCTGGGCCGGTTCTGGGGCATGCCATGCTGCTTCATTCAGAGCCTCTTGTGCAGCCATCTCATCAATTCGTGCTTGCTGCATGAGGGTGTAGTAGGGAAGCTCATAAGGGTGGGGTGATGCATTCAGAAGCGGAGGAGCATCCTCATTGCCAACCAAATTAGGAATAGTATTCCTGCCATTCAGAACATACACTGGCACAGACCAGGATCGAGCAAGCCCTGGCAGCAAACCAACCCTGGTAACTAACAAACTATGTGGCACTTCAGCCACATCTTTGATATGGCATTTAACCAGAACTCGAGCTTTGTTGAAACCCGGACGTGGCCACACAAGGAGCTTTCCAAAGTTAGAAACGGCCTTGTGGATATAGTGCTCAGTCTGGTAATCCATAGGGAAAGCTAGGAACATAACCCAGACCTCATATTCAAAAGCAGGCATGCGCATATTGAGACCTTCATCGTGAGGTACCAGAGAAAAAGTAGAATCCTCAGACAGAGCGTGAGGTCCCTCCCTAATTGCAGCATCCCGACTCTCCATATCCGCAAAAACCACACAGCCAATTCCTAATGGGTAAATAAAATCATCCACCAAATCATACTCTAGATCCCCAGTAATGATGCGACAGACCTCGGCCAACCAGAGCTCCTTTTGATGATCAGGGACTGGAGGATGGACGGAAACAATGGCATACCTGTCATGGTTGAGGAGCGGATCATCGACCACCATGACATGGCGCTGAACGCGATGAGCAGGGCCACGATCGAAGGTTGATCCAACCGGGGCGAAGGCGAACGGGCGCACTGGAAAGTTCGCCATAGCTGGAGCTGTCGGAGGTGTGGAATCCACCGAGAGGGGAATCGCCGATGACGGACAGCAAGAACTCGGTGGGAGCAGGGGCAATGAAGGCTGGGGTGGTGAGCTCGAGGACGCCGGCTGTCGCGATTGGGGTTTTTGGCAGGCTGAAGTGACAACACCTTGACCAGGGAGACGTATCGTCAAGCGTTGAGCGGTGGCCACTTCCGAGGAGCGTGGGATTTTCTGTTTCTGTTTCCAAATCCAACGGGCCCGCGTATCCCTCGCCACACGGGCCATACCAACAACCATAGAATTACCAAACACAGACGCCACCAGCTCACCCCGAGGCAGGATCCTCTCAGATTTTGTTACTGGTAAAGATTTTTGTGCCCAAACCAAATGAGGTAAAGCATGGCAATAGCTGGGCTTACGGGCCACATGACCCAAGCGGTGGCAGAACGGGCAGCGACGAAGCCCAGGACAAAGGCTAGTCATGTGATCCAATGCAGAACACGCATTGCATGGATGACCTAGAGGGTCCGGGCCCACCTTGCATGGCATATGAAATTGAGCTTATTACGTGGAGAAGCACAGGAACCACGCACAGAAACATCCCCACAAGGCTGATAAAAAAACTCAGTGCAACAATCAGCAACATGACCAAGCCGATCACATAAAGAACAAAGCTTAAGCCGCTTGTATATATAATCTTTAGTGGGAACTGAAGATATTTGTACCATTTGCTGAACACTGTCATTATCATAACCTGCCTGCCATCCATCCAATATGGAATAAAGAATATCATCCGGAATGGAATCCCATAAACCCCGAACAAACAACTCACCTCGAAAAGAAGGTAACTTGGCCGGAATATCGGAGGGAATAGGTACAGATATGGATCCAAACCGAAAATTATCCTGAGAAACCGGAGCCCGAAAACTACCAAAAGAAAGCACGGTCGGGGGCTTGCCGGAATGCAAATCCGTCGGCGGCGGGATCAAACCCAGTTTCTGAAACACTGGAATAGATGCAGGATCCATATTCATATTTTGTTGGGATGATAACCATTTAGATTTGATCGCCGGACCAGGTGAAGAAGCCAAGCCAGTCAACTCAGTATCCGTATGCCATGATTGAATCCTTGGGCATTTGTTCATACCACGATGCAAATGAAAATGACAAATAAAGTCCGGCCAAATACGGTCCCGTAGCCCAAAGATGAAATGTCCCACTCGATTAGATGCCACAGAGAACCGGAAATGACGATCACCCAAGCGAATAACATTGAAACCCTGACCAAGCCCTCCAATACAAGACTGAAGAGCCAAACCAACCGAATCCACCGAGAGGGGAAAAGAGGCCGAGGAGAAGGAAACTTCAAGGAAGAATTCCTTGGAGCCGGAGTTGGGGACGAAGTGGACCGTAGATCCAAACCTTGCACGCACCTGAGACATTTCATTTTGATTGTTGTGCCAGACCTACAAATATGCCAATCGGGCTGAATGTGCATTCAACAATAATAGTAGTATAGATGGACCATAAGTGGCACCCATCGAAAAGGGCCAAGATGTTGTACTAGCTTCGCTAAAAAAATGATGCTCTTCTAGTAAAAAAAGTACAACGGCCTGGCTTATGTATGTTAGTTGATATTATTGATCCATATACTCTATAAGTGTTTATATGTCTGTTAGTTTTGTACATTATTGGTTGATTGACTCGGTATTTGAATCTTGATACATAGCTTGTGTACATATCTAAATGGGAGTACACATTATGCTGCGTGTGACATTTGAGTTGGACATAAAGTGTTCAAATATTCGAATTCACCTTAAACTGGATTCTAGCTTCTGAATTCGAGTATCGGCATTTGTATATCATATTCATATATGACAGTGGAATACATCTTTGTCGTGCTTTTGAAGATATATAAAAACACATAGAATGATTTATAAAGATTCGTATAGGAATACAAAATGGATTCGAATTTAGTTGCCAGCGTAAACATGGATGCTTATTGTCCCAAAATTCGAAAGAAGCGGCAAAATGTCCACTCCCACGTCGGCTGCCCGAAGCCAGTGTTTGGGAGATGGAAATTACTGTCTACCCCCTACACGGACAATCCATTGGCCCGATTTCACTGCTCTCAATAGGGGTAGGTTAGTAACTTCAATTAGACGTGACACGACCGCCTCTGAGTCTATTCCAACACGGTGGGCACCAAATATGGGCGGCAAAACACACTTGATTCAAGCTCGTCTGAAAGACCTCTGTTTCTCCCTCCATTTCCCCATTCATACATGGTGGGAGGCAAAACAAATTGGACTCGGCCGAAATCGATGTAGGCAAATATTTTCAATAGGGGCAGGTTTGTAACTTCACTCAGACGTAACACAACCGCCCTACCTGTCAGCCCCGTTCATACACCGTGGGCGCCAACCATGGGCGCCAAAACACCCTCTCCTCGCCCGAAATCGCTCTGGGCAAATATTGGCGAGATGCGAGATTACCGTCCTATCCCCAACCGACGAGATGTCCAAATTTTAAACGGGGGCTAAGTTCATAACTTTCCCATATTTCAGACAGGCACGTCCCAAAAACATGGTTCGATGTACCTCTCCCTCTATTTTCCCATTCATACACCATCCACGCTAGAACACCATCCCCACACCAGCCTCCGCCGTCCGCCACCCCATCCATCGCCACCGTCCTCAACCATGTCAGAGCGCCTACCAAGACCGTGTTGTCCACTGCTAGAGATGGACGTTTCTCATACACGGCGACGGACCAAGAGCCTTGCATCATGTCCTCTCGGTTCATCGGCGCCGTCGTCCTCTTTGCCGGGGCCGCTCACACGACCTTCTCTTCCACCGCAACGGGACTTATCCCCCGATGCACCCGTCTACCGTCGCAGATCTGCTTCAACGCCACTGACAGCCATCGCACCCCCGATGCCTACACGGCGCCGCAAGAGAGGTGGTACTTCATATCTCCTCAACTTTTTGATCTCAACCAGAAAATAGATCGTAACTTGGTTACTATACTTTCTTTTCAGCTAGAATTTAGTTCTTAGTTCGAAGCAAACAATGGATGCTAAATAGCATTTCCCTGGTTTGCAGCTTTTAATCTGTCATGGCACAGTCATAATAGGGTTTAATTGATCATGCTTAGGGTTTAATTGATCATGTTGGTTCCGTGGTGGTTTCTTTAATAGAAATCGGAGGGGAAACCCTCTTTTGCTCAAAAAAATGCTTAGGGTTTCCCCCTTTTATGATCACTATACGATCAGCATACGTGCTTCCTGTCATAATAGCACTGCTCCACCCATCAAGCTAAACAAGCTTAGTTGTTCAAATACGAATCTGATATATTATTAAAACATATTTAATTGGTCAGCTAAATGTTCCTAATTTAGTTTCGAAAATGCATGTTCTCCGCTCAGATGTGTATCTCTACAGGGTGCCCACGGTGGGCCACGACCCACCGTGGGATTTTGGGTCGGCCCAGGCCCGCTTCCCCTCTGTTCTGCTGCGCGCTTCTGATCTCTACTCGCCTCTAGCCGCCTGCCTCGCCGACGAGTTGCCTTCCCCAGACGGCATGACTCTAGGAGGAGACGTCGGACTAACAGGAGGTCAGGAGCCGCTCGCCCAACAGCGTCACCGCTGCCCGGGCGCGCCGCCGTGCCTACCTTCCTAGTCCGTTCAGGGCTCAGGTGTGCAGCACCCACTAAGCCAAGCCAATTTATCCTGAGATACGTCCTCAACGCTCAGCAGCCACTCCTCATCACCCATTTTCTAACTGATTGATTACTCATTAGGCAGGACTGTCATTAGGGTTTGTTGTGTGCTGATTGCTACCTACACTTAGTGGTTCAGATGTATTTCAATAATCTTTAGTACCAGGGTTTTAAAATTCTGGCCCTAGGAACAGACACTAGTCATTTTGGATTGTTGGTCGTAGTGACATTGACCCAGATTACTACTGCAGGCTAGGTTTGTTGACAATTTTACTTGTCTTTCTTACTCATTCGATATGATACCCAATTATTCATGTCGATTAGTTGCAAACAATAAGTGCTAGACGAACTTCTTGATTCGGATTTTGGACGGTCTCTTACTGCAGTTACAATTATGCATACTTGTCCTAGTAAGCTCAAAAGTAAATGATTGACTCACTACATCTATTCTTGCCTTGTCATATTTGTTGTCAATATTCTTTTAGGGTCGACCACCCTATTTCAAAATACTAGAACCGTAGACATGAGTGAATAGTATTTCTCTGTGTGATCTCTTCCATCATGTGTGGGCAACGAACACTGCATTGTATAGAAAGAAAGTGTCATTCTAGCTTTTACATAGACTACGATCTTTTACATGGAATACAATCTGCCTACTTGCTTTGTGTCGCAGTACCAGCACTCCACCCTTGAAGCTAAACATTATGCCACTGATAATTCCTTAGTTTAATTGTTCAAATACAAATTTGATATGATTCTAATGTTCCTACTTCAGTTTTGAAATGTGTGTCTGCCTGTTATAGAGACATAAGAGGTTTGTATTTCTGTGTGTGGTTTGTTCAGCATGGTTGGGGGTGAACTTTGCATATGCAGGGGTTTATAGGGAGACACTCTTCTAGTTGAATCCGCAATGCATTCCATAGATAATCTGACTACTTTTTATGTTTTCATGAATCTCAGATCCTGAACAGCATCATAATGATTATGAGCTTGCGTGCATGAAAAGAATAGAGCAGAACAATGCCATGGCTGTCAAACTTGGCATTAAGGGACTGAAATTGAGTCTGGTTGCAATGCAATGCAAACGCTCTCCACCTACAGATTCATGCTCAAAATATGATCCTAACAGTGATTCTGAGCTAGAGGGAGACCTAAGTCAATGTAGCTCCCTAGTGGAGGAGTCAAAGGTAGATGCCCTATCTTATTCACCCATCAAGGTGCTTGCTCTAACTTTCCAAGGTTATATTGGTCGCACATATCTTGCAACTGATGCTTTGCATTGCTTCTACTTTGTTGCACTGCCATTAGCTTAGTTTACACATCGTGTATGTGAATACGCCCTGCCTATCCATTTTCAGTACATATTCCATCTGTCATCATACCATATTTATCCATTCAAATGTTGTTCTTGTGTATCAGACGTTCAAAAGGAAGAGGGCGATTGCTGATCGCGGAGGAGCATGAGCAAAGTATTTGGAAAAGGTAGTGACACCTTATAAATCAAATAGCCCATTAGGTGTAGTTGCAATATCACCTGACCCACAAAACACCCCAACTCTAGTAGACTCTAGCCCTACTACACTCGTCATTTCTGATGCCCCAACTCAGCAGACCTCAACTGCAGCAAATAGTATGATGATGCCAATTGACATAGCACCAGCTCTACGACGCAAAACCCCCATTCCAGCAAAGAGTACACCAAATCCAGTTGCCAAATCCCTTTCCGAAACAGAGAGAGCCACAATTGTAGCAAATAGGACCCCTGTTCCATTTCTTCCCAGTTTAGAAGATGAAGCTTATATTGTTGTCAGGAATTGTGCGCATCTTTCCTTCATGGAAAGATTATACAGCAGAAACAGAACATTTTCCAGTCTTCCTCCGCAACTTACGCGTAAGTAATGTACTAATGTTATTCGTGGTAATTACTGCATATGTTTCTGCTGACAGAAGACACAAGATTTCATTCTTTTAAATACGCGAGGACCAAACTGGATTGTCAAGACGAGCAAGGGTTGGTTGCGCTTTTCAAGCACTCGTTGATGAAGTATCATTCCTACCTGAGGCAAGCGCACTTCGATGGCAAGCCTCTAAATGAAGTTTCTGTACAGTCCGGTGCTACATTTATCAAACAGTGACTGGGATAATCTTGTTACACATTGGTCTCGTCTGCAGCGTAAGGTACTGTCTATGATATCACATCACTATTTGAACTACATTTCTGCATTTGCCTTAACGTCTCATTTGTACGAAAACTATTAGCAGAAGAATATTCATTTCTCAGGGGACCACAGAATCTCGCAACTATACTGCACACTGCATTGCTCTTGTGAGTACCTCTTGCCCTGTATGACCATACTTACTTTCATAGCTGTTTGATTATGTAGCATCACTGAACATGTTAGCCTCGTTATCGTCCATTTGGTGGACATTATAAGATCCGTATGGACTCTTAGATAAATTTAGAATCAACCCAATGCTTTTGAAGAGGTTTAGCTCTGCAGTCCTCCTATAAGGACTGAACATCCTCTATGACTGTACTTACATTAATAGCTACTCCCTCCGTCCCATAATATAAGAACGTTTTATACAGTACACCAGTGTTCAAAACACTCTTGTATTATGGAGAGAGGGATTGGTTCATTGTGTAGCATCCTGCATCTTATCTCCCTCACCCGCCATTTACTAAAAAATATCATATCTATATTTAATCTTACCAAAATGTTGAATACATAGACAATGCCAGTGTAGAAGTGTAGCCCATTGCTCTTGTCAGTACATTTTGTCCTGTAACGCTTGTACTTCTAGGGATTGGTAGTTGATTATGTAGCATCAATATGCATCTTATCTTCATTGTCCTCTATCCCTTCCCGTATTATCATATCTGTAATTACTCTCTACAAAATGTAGAGTACATGCAATGCTTATGAAGAAGATTCTGTGCTGAAATTCTTGAGTTATCCTTCCCTTGACACGGAGAAGGGAATTATAAAGCCGGTGTTAACTGTTAATGTAAGTCAGTCCTTCTAAAGCCTTTATCCTCAACTGCTGTTTAATTTGCTCATACTCCCTATCGTTTACTGCTGTTTAGTTTGTTGTTTCTATCAAAATGCATGTTCGCAACAACCGTAAGTTCCAAGTTTTACTTGTAAAACCAAATTCCTTATTCATATCATGCACATTACTCAATACTCCCTATATGTATGTTGTTTTTGTGGATCCATAATCCAGTTTGTGGTGAAGCAGCCCACATTTGCACCTTGTCATCTCCTGTTTTATCTTACTGATGTGGCTGATGATATGAACAACATGCCATGCACATTAACCAAAATAGATAAAATGATTGTCTTTGCCCTTCATCTATGCTTGTTATGTTGACATTGTAATCCAGTAGTGTGGTGAAGCTCCCCGCATTATGAACAATGCCAAATCATGCTATTGATATTTTGAACTTACTCTTTATTTTCTAATTTGAAATTATATCAGCACAGTTATCATATCTGTTTATACACGTGCAAAACCTGCCATCTCTCTGCTTATTTCAGGGTGATATGCCTGATGGCGTGCACAAGTCTACTGAAGGCTGTGAGACAAACCAAACATATATTGCAGCAAAGAAGGCAAAACATCCTGAAGATAGCGAGACAACCCCAAAGTCTTGTCTTGATGCAGTGTTCAAGTTACTTGAGACTAGTAGTCAGACAAGCTCACAGAATTCGCTGTCTGAATCAGTTCGACTTCTTCAGTGCCATGTTTTAGCAGAAAGGCATTCTGCAACTCAACTTCGACTTGAAGTCCTATCTCTAAGAAAGATTGCGGAGAACACTAATGAGAACCTCATTGCTAAACAGCTACACCTGGAAGCTATGACCGACATACTAGGCCGGTCTCACAGCCTTGCTCAGCAACTTGTGCAGTAGTTCCCGCTCAAGGCTAACCTTTCTTGAACTGTCTTGGAAGTGGTCTCGGTTCAGTATTATTTTGTTATGCTACGATGGTGCCCAGTTTTTGTAATCTGCTTCTTCGTTGCGCTTTATGATCACTGGTGGCGAACTTCGATGCCCGGTGGATGTAATATACCATAAATCCTTTATTGTATAGTGTAGGTTTATTCTAAGTTACTATGTCGTAATTTCTTTATTGTATAGATTAAGTTTGTTCTTATTCCTACTAGTTGCTGCCATCATTCGCTATCTGAAAAAAATCTGATGTAGTCGACCGGGCCGAAACATTCGCCTCTAACGGGCCTGGTTTTTAGCGGGCCACAATCGGGTCGGCGTGCATCTTTCTTGGGCCCGAATGGCCATTGGGGACTTCACACTTTGCGCCAGGCCCACAACTTACTCCGGCCTATATTCGGCCCAAATTTTAGTTGGGCCTTTTGTGGACCCAACGCTTAGTTTGGCCCATGTAACATTGGGCCATTAATAGGCTAAATTCTGCTGGTCTGTTATGGCCTAGAAGAAACCATGGGCCTTTAGCAGGCCGAAATTCATGTTGGGCCTCAATTTTCACTAGTCGTCGACGGGCCTTTAGCAGGCTGAAATGTAGACCGGGCCTTTTTTGGCCCACTTATATGACGGGCCGTTACCAGGTCGAAACATATCTCGGGCCTTAGTTGGCCCACTGATATCATGGGCCTTTAAGAGGCCGAAAGCTTAGTACAGGCATCAATGGGCCGAATTATACGATAGGCCTTTAACAAGCCCAAAGTCACGTTGGGCTGAACTGTTGCCACCTTTATCATGGGGCGTTAGTGGGCCGGATGTCGCGTCACACCATATATGGCCCATGGGCAGCACGGGCCATTCCCAGGCCGAAAGACACACCGGGCTAAAATGGGCCCATGTCTACATCGGGCCTCTAATAGGCCAAAAGTCACTGGGCCGTAATTGGGCCCAAATATTTGGCGAACAATTAACGGGCGAGATCTGGCTTCAGGATGTAAATGGGCCTTTATTAAACAGGTCGTTATTGGGCTGGCCTACTAGTACCTGAGTAAGTACTACGGGCCTTTGACTGGGCCTGCCTTTTTAACCTATATGGTCCTCCATTGGGCCCTGCCACGTGTCGACGTGTCATAGGCATGTCTCCTCCAATGGACGGACGACATCTGGCCCACCGAGGAGCAAACACTTGTTTCCTCCGGCCAATGAGAATTTTACACGTGGAAAATCCCGATTGGTCCAGGCTGTTAACGGGTTATCGGATCCAAAACCGGACCCAATAGCTTAACGGTGACCCGTTATGGTCGATGCCACGTGTCGGTCACCCTTGACGAAAGCACTTCTATGATGCGCGATTTATCGTCATGGAAGTGGACACTTCCGTGATGATAATTTTGGTAATGTCATGGAACACTTCTACGACAGCACAGGTATGACTATCTTGATTTTGTCATTAAATCGTCATGGATGTACATGCATGACAGAAAACGTGACCTACTGTGACAAACACGTATCATCACGGAAGTGTATTTTTTTGTAGTGATACTTAGTGCAAAATGAAGGATAGCAAAAGATTGAGAAGCGACCAACCAAGAAACAGATAATTTCATAAGCGAGCATTAAGCATAATTAACACCGAATAATGCACCACAAGTAGGATATAATTTCATTGCATAATTATTGACCTTTCTGCTTGCATAGAGAATCACAAACCTTAACAACAATATTCTTACTAAAGAATAATTACTCATCAACATAACTCACATATCACATCATCATATCTCAAAACTATTACTAAGAATCAAGTTTATTTTGTCCAATGATCTTCATGAAAGTTTTTATTATATCCTTCTTGGATATCTATCACTTTGGGACTAATTTTTATGTGTTGCTTTTGATAAGCTTAAACAAATATAAGTGAAGATCATGAGCATAATATTTCTTTCTTTCTCTCAAATTAATTTAAGTGAAGCAAGAGAGAACTTCTTGAAAATTTTACTAACTCTCAAATAAATCTAAGTGAAGCAAGAGAGCATTTCTTCAAAAATACTAAAGCACACCATGCTCAAAAAGATATAAGTGAAGCACTAGAGCAAGTCCATAGCTCATAAAAATTTAAGTGAAGCATAGAGAGCAATTCTAACAAGTCATGACATAATTTTGGCTCTCTCAAATAGGTGTGTCCAGCAAGGAATCAAGACTTAAAACACAAAATAAAACAAGCAAAGACTCATATCATACAAGACGCTCCAAGCAAAACACATAGTATGTGACGAATAAAAATATAGCTTCGAGTAAAATACCGATGGTCGTTAGAAGAAAGAGGGGATGCCACTCAGGGCATCCCCAAGCTTAGTTGCTTGTTCTCTTTTGGATAATAGCTTGGGATTCCAGGGAATCCCCAAGCTTAGGATCTTCTTACTCCTTATTCCTTCATCCATCATAAGATAACCCAAAACTTGAAAACTTCAATCACACAAAACTCAACAAAACCTTCGTGAGATCCGTTAGTAAAAGAAAGCAAATCACTACTATAAGTATTGTAGCAAACCAATCCATATTTTATTTTTGCATTATATCTACTGTATTCCAACTTTTCTATGGCAAAAGCTCATCAAAGAAAACCATAGAGCAATCAAAATAAGCACACAACGCAAAGAAAACAGAATATGTCAAAATAGAACAGTCTGTAGCAATCTGACTATTTCGAAAAGTTCTGGAACTCCAAAATTTCTGAAAAATAGGACGACCTGAGAAATTTGTATATTAATCTTGTACAAAATAATTGGCATTTTATCACGCTCTGGTAAAAAATGAGAATTGTTTTTGTGAGCGCAAAAGTTTTTGTTTTTCAACAAGAACAAACAACTATCACCCAGGAAGATCCTATAGGTTCTACTTGGCATAAACACTAATTAAAACACACAAAAACACAATCATAACAATAGCATAATTGTGCTAACACTCAAGAACAGAAAGCAAAAAGGAAAAATAAATTTTGTTCATTGGGTTGCCTGCCAACAAGCGCTATAGTTTTACGTCCTTAGCTAGGCATAAAGCAAGGATCTAAGTTTTGTCATCTTTGTTCAACTCTTCAATTAAACACTTAGAATCCTTTAGAGATTTAGCATAGAGATTTTCAATAACAATACTCCTAGGAACAAATTTAAAGAATTCATTCTTGCCAAAGGGATTTTTATAACTTCAACAAAATCCGGGTGGATACTAATCATCTTAAGATCCTCTTTACTAGAAGTTGCACCCTTGCTCTTAGTGTTTTGGGTAGTTTTGCCAAGTTTTACGGGAGTTCTCTCAACAATTTTAGCGGAAGCAAAGGCCGTACTCAAATTACTAAAGATTTCTTCCAGTTTATCAATCCAAGACGGGCTCTCTTCAATTCTTTCATGAATTATAGTTCCCTTTTCTTTTAACAACTTAAAAACTTCCCCCGCTTTTGTCCCAATTTTAGTGGCAAAATTATGCATCTTTTTATCCAAATTTTCAATATGCTCTTCAGTAAGCAATTTCTTTTCAATAGCATTTAATCTTTCCATGACATGCTCAAGAGTCAGAGTTGTTTCGTTAATCATAAGAGGTGGTGACCCTACTAAATTTCCCATAGCATTAAAAGCATCAAGAGAGGGACACATCAAGAAATTTCCACCGGTAATCGTATCAAGGACGAATCTATACCAAGTGGTGATGCCCACATAAAAACAACGAAGAAGAACAACAGTAGATTGCTTTTGGATAGATCTATTATGAGCATTGCAAATTCTATACCAAGCAGCTTTCAAATTTTCTCCTCCCCTTTGTTTAAAGTTGAGAACTTCGTTCTCGGGAGTGCACGCAATAGAGGAAGAACTATCCATGACGATGATAACGACAAACAAAATTGCACACAAAAACAGATCCGACAAGAAAACGACGAACGGAATAAGAGAGGCGAATAAAATGAAATTTTTTTGTGAAGTGGGGGAGAGGAAAACGAGAGGCAAATGACAAATAATGTAAATTGCAAGGAGATGAGATTTGTGATTAGGAACCTGGTATATGTTGAGGCTCCTCCCCGGCAACGGCGCCAAAAATTCCTTTTGATGCGGCTTGAAACTACGTCGGTTTTTTCCCAAAGAGGAAGGGATGATGCAGCACAGCAGCGGTAGGTATTTCCCTCAGATGTGAAACCAAGGTTATCGAACCAGTAGGAGAACCAAGCAACACAACGTAAACAGCCCCTACACACAGATAACAAATCCTCGCAACCCGACATGTTAAAGGGGTTGTCCATCCCTTCCGGGTACGGTGCCTCAAGATATGCAATGTGAGATAAATTGTAGTAGATTGATAGATCGAACGCCAAATAAAATAAATAAGAATAAATTGCAGCAAGGTATTTTTAGTTTAATAGATCTGAAAATAAATGCAAAGGAAAATAGATTGCAAAGGCAAATAATATGAGAAAGAGACCCAGGGGTCGTAGGTTTCACTAGTGGCTTCTCTCGAGAAAAATAGCAAAGGTGGGTGAACAAATTACTATTGTGCAATTGATAGAACATAAAATAATCATGACGATATACAGGCAATGATCATTACACAAGCATCACGTCCAAGATTAGTAGACCGACTCCTGCCTGCATCTACTACTATTACTCCACACATCAACCGCTATCCAGCATGCATCTAGTGTATTAAGTTCATGGAGAAACGGAGTAATGCAATAAGAACAATGACATGATGTAGACAAGATCTATCTATGTAGAGATAGACCCCATCGTTTTATCCTTAGTAGGAATGATATATACGTGCCAGCTCCCTTTCTGTCACTGGGATCAAGCACCGTAAGATCGAACCCACTACGAAGCACCTCTTCCCATTGCAAGATAAATAGATCAAGTTGGCCAAACAAAACCCAAATATCAGAGAAGAAATACGAGGCTATAAGAAATCATGCATATAAGAGATCAAAGAAACTCAAATAACTTTCATGGATATAAAAAGATAGATCTGATCATAAACTCAAAGTTCATCGATCCCAACAAACACACCGCAAAAGAGTTACATCATATGGATCTCCAAGAGACCATTGTATTGAGAATTCAGAGACAGAGAGAGGAAGCCATATAGCTACTAACGACGGACCCGAAGGTCTACAAAGAACTACTCACGCATCATTGGAGAGGCACCAATGAAGGTGGGGAACCCCATCCGAGATGGTGTCTAGATTGGATCTGGTGGTTCTGGACTCTGCGGCGGCTGGATGAATATTTTGTCGACTCCCCTAGGGTTTTGGGCATATTGGGGTATTTATAGAGCAAAGTGGCGGTCCGGGGGCACCCGAGGTGGGCACAACCCACCAGGGCGCGCCAGGGCCTCCAGGCACGCCCTGGTGGGTTGTGCTCTCCTCGGAGCACCCCCAGGCACAGCCAGGGCCCATTAGGTGTCTTCTGGTCCAAAAAAATCTCCGTGTAGTTTCGTTGCATTTGGACTCCGTTTGGTATTGATTTCCTGCGATGTAAAAAACATGCAGAAAACAGCAACTGGCACTTGGCACTATGTCAATAGGTTAGTACCAAAAAATGATATAAAATGACTATAAAATTATTATAAAACATCCAAGATTGATAATATAATATCATGGAACAATCAAAAATTATAGATACGTTGGAGACGTATCATGTACTACGCTCCACCACCATCGTTTCCCCCATCAATCCACCAAAGTAGGAGTAGAGTTTTACGCCTCACGGCGGCCAGAACCTGGGTAAATTGCTTGTGTGATCCCTGTCGCACTGCCCCACGCTCGTCTGCTCTTTGTGCAACGCGTCACCCCCTGTCGAACCAGCAAGGGGCCTCTTGGTCCCAAAATTGTGATGACTTGATTTCCCTTGCACATCATAATGAACTTAGTCACCCATTTTCTAATTGATTGATTACTCATTAGGCAGGACTGTCATTAGGGTTTGTTGTGTGCTGATTGCTACCTACACTTAGTGGTTCAGATGTATTTCAATAATCTTTAGTACCAGGGTTTTAAAATTCTGGCCCTAGGAACAGACACTAGTCATTTTGGATTGTTGGTCGTAGTGACATTGACCCAGATTACTACTGCAGGCTAGGTTTGTTGACAATTTTACTTGTCTTTCTTACTCATTCGATATGATACCCAATTATTCATGTCGATTAGTTGCAAACAATAAGTGCTAGACGAACTTCTTGATTCGGATTTTGGACGGTCTCTTACTGCAGTTACAATTATGCATACTTGTCCTAGTAAGCTCAAAAGTAAATGATTGACTCACTACATCTATTCTTGCCTTGTCATATTTGTTGTCAATATTCTTTTAGGGTCGACCACCCTATTTCAAAATACTAGAACCGTAGACATGAGTGAATAGTATTTCTCTGTGTGATCTCTTCCATCATGTGTGGGCAACGAACACTGCATTGTATAGAAAGAAAGTGTCATTCTAGCTTTTACATAGACTACGATCTTTTACATGGAATACAATCTGCCTACTTGCTTTGTGTCGCAGTACCAGCACTCCACCCTTGAAGCTAAACATTATGCCACTGATAATTCCTTAGTTTAATTGTTCAAATACAAATTTGATATGATTCTAATGTTCCTACTTCAGTTTTGAAATGTGTGTCTGCCTGTTATAGAGACATAAGAGGTTTGTATTTCTGTGTGTGGTTTGTTCAGCATGGTTGGGGGTGAACTTTGCATATGCAGGGGTTTATAGGGAGACACTCTTCTAGTTGAATCCGCAATGCATTCCATAGATAATCTGACTACTTTTTATGTTTTCATGAATCTCAGATCCTGAACAGCATCATAATGATTATGAGCTTGCGTGCATGAAAAGAATAGAGCAGAACAATGCCATGGCTGTCAAACTTGGCATTAAGGGACTGAAATTGAGTCTGGTTGCAATGCAATGCAAACGCTCTCCACCTACAGATTCATGCTCAAATATGATCCTAACAGTGATTCTGAGCTAGAGGGAGACCTAAGTCAATGTAGCTCCCTAGTGGAGGAGTCAAAGGTAGATGCCCTATCTTATTCACCCATCAAGGTGCTTGCTCTAACTTTCCAAGGTTATATTGGTCGCACATATCTTGCAACTGATGCTTTGCATTGCTTCTACTTTGTTGCACTGCCATTAGCTTAGTTTACACATCGTGTATGTGAATACGCCCTGCCTATCCATTTTCAGTACATATTCCATCTGTCATCATACCATATTTATCCATTCAAATGTTGTTCTTGTGTATCAGACGTTCAAAAGGAAGAGGGCGATTGCTGATCGCGGAGGAGCATGAGCAAAGTATTTGGAAAAGGTAGTGACACCTTATAAATCAAATAGCCCATTAGGTGTAGTTGCAATATCACCTGACCCACAAAACACCCCAACTCTAGTAGACTCTAGCCCTACTACACTCGTCATTTCTGATGCCCCAACTCAGCAGACCTCAACTGCAGCAAATAGTATGATGATGCCAATTGACATAGCACCAGCTCTACGACGCAAAACCCCCATTCCAGCAAAGAGTACACCAAATCCAGTTGCCAAATCCCTTTCCGAAACAGAGAGAGCCACAATTGTAGCAAATAGGACCCCTGTTCCATTTCTTCCCAGTTTAGAAGATGAAGCTTATATTGTTGTCAGGAATTGTGCGCATCTTTCCTTCATGGAAAGATTATACAGCAGAAACAGAACATTTTCCAGTCTTCCTCCGCAACTTACGCGTAAGTAATGTACTAATGTTATTCGTGGTAATTACTGCATATGTTTCTGCTGACAGAAGACACAAGATTTCATTCTTTTAAATACGCGAGGACCAAACTGGATTGTCAAGACGAGCAAGGGTTGGTTGCGCTTTTCAAGCACTCGTTGATGAAGTATCATTCCTACCTGAGGCAAGCGCACTTCGATGGCAAGCCTCTAAATGAAGTTTCTGTACAGTCCGGTGCTACATTTATCAAACAGTGACTGGGATAATCTTGTTACACATTGGTCTCGTCTGCAGCGTAAGGTACTGTCTATGATATCACATCACTATTTGAACTACATTTCTGCATTTGCCTTAACGTCTCATTTGTACGAAAACTATTAGCAGAAGAATATTCATTTCTCAGGGGACCACAGAATCTCGCAACTATACTGCACACTGCATTGCTCTTGTGAGTACCTCTTGCCCTGTATGACCATACTTACTTTCATAGCTGTTTGATTATGTAGCATCACTGAACATGTTAGCCTCGTTATCGTCCATTTGGTGGACATTATAAGATCCGTATGGACTCTTAGATAAATTTAGAATCAACCCAATGCTTTTGAAGAGGTTTAGCTCTGCAGTCCTCCTATAAGGACTGAACATCCTCTATGACTGTACTTACATTAATAGCTACTCCCTCCGTCCCATAATATAAGAACGTTTTATACAGTACACCAGTGTTCAAAACACTCTTGTATTATGGAGAGAGGGATTGGTTCATTGTGTAGCATCCTGCATCTTATCTCCCTCACCCGCCATTTACTAAAAAATATCATATCTATATTTAATCTTACCAAAATGTTGAATACATAGACAATGCCAGTGTAGAAGTGTAGCCCATTGCTCTTGTCAGTACATTTTGTCCTGTAACGCTTGTACTTCTAGGGATTGGTAGTTGATTATGTAGCATCAATATGCATCTTATCTTCATTGTCCTCTATCCCTTCCCGTATTATCATATCTGTAATTACTCTCTACAAAATGTAGAGTACATGCAATGCTTATGAAGAAGATTCTGTGCTGAAATTCTTGAGTTATCCTTCCCTTGACACGGAGAAGGGAATTATAAAGCCGGTGTTAACTGTTAATGTAAGTCAGTCCTTCTAAAGCCTTTATCCTCAACTGCTGTTTAATTTGCTCATACTCCCTATCGTTTACTGCTGTTTAGTTTGTTGTTTCTATCAAAATGCATGTTCGCAACAACCGTAAGTTCCAAGTTTTACTTGTAAAACCAAATTCCTTATTCATATCATGCACATTACTCAATACTCCCTATATGTATGTTGTTTTTGTGGATCCATAATCCAGTTTGTGGTGAAGCAGCCCACATTTGCACCTTGTCATCTCCTGTTTTATCTTACTGATGTGGCTGATGATATGAACAACATGCCATGCACATTAACCAAAATAGATAAAATGATTGTCTTTGCCCTTCATCTATGCTTGTTATGTTGACATTGTAATCCAGTAGTGTGGTGAAGCTCCCCGCATTATGAACAATGCCAAATCATGCTATTGATATTTTGAACTTACTCTTTATTTTCTAATTTGAAATTATATCAGCACAGTTATCATATCTGTTTATACACGTGCAAAACCTGCCATCTCTCTGCTTATTTCAGGGTGATATGCCTGATGGCGTGCACAAGTCTACTGAAGGCTGTGAGACAAACCAAACATATATTGCAGCAAAGAAGGCAAAACATCCTGAAGATAGCGAGACAACCCCAAAGTCTTGTCTTGATGCAGTGTTCAAGTTACTTGAGACTAGTAGTCAGACAAGCTCACAGAATTCGCTGTCTGAATCAGTTCGACTTCTTCAGTGCCATGTTTTAGCAGAAAGGCATTCTGCAACTCAACTTCGACTTGAAGTCCTATCTCTAAGAAAGATTGCGGAGAACACTAATGAGAACCTCATTGCTAAACAGCTACACCTGGAAGCTATGACCGACATACTAGGCCGGTCTCACAGCCTTGCTCAGCAACTTGTGCAGTAGTTCCCGCTCAAGGCTAACCTTTCTTGAACTGTCTTGGAAGTGGTCTCGGTTCAGTATTATTTTGTTATGCTACGATGGTGCCCAGTTTTTGTAATCTGCTTCTTCGTTGCGCTTTATGATCACTGGTGGCGAACTTCGATGCCCGGTGGATGTAATATACCATAAATCCTTTATTGTATAGTGTAGGTTTATTCTAAGTTACTATGTCGTAATTTCTTTATTGTATAGATTAAGTTTGTTCTTATTCCTACTAGTTGCTGCCATCATTCGCTATCTGAAAAAAATCTGATGTAGTCGACCGGGCCGAAACATTCGCCTCTAACGGGCCTGGTTTTTAGCGGGCCACAATCGGGTCGGCGTGCATCTTTCTTGGGCCCGAATGGCCATTGGGGACTTCACACTTTGCGCCAGGCCCACAACTTACTCCGGCCTATATTCGGCCCAAATTTTAGTTGGGCCTTTTGTGGACCCAACGCTTAGTTTGGCCCATGTAACATTGGGCCATTAATAGGCTAAATTCTGCTGGTCTGTTATGGCCTAGAAGAAACCATGGGCCTTTAGCAGGCCGAAATTCATGTTGGGCCTCAATTTTCACTAGTCGTCGACGGGCCTTTAGCAGGCTGAAATGTAGACCGGGCCTTTTTTGGCCCACTTATATGACGGGCCGTTACCAGGTCGAAACATATCTCGGGCCTTAGTTGGCCCACTGATATCATGGGCCTTTAAGAGGCCGAAAGCTTAGTACAGGCATCAATGGGCCGAATTATACGATAGGCCTTTAACAAGCCCAAAGTCACGTTGGGCTGAACTGTTGCCACCTTTATCATGGGGCGTTAGTGGGCCGGATGTCGCGTCACACCATATATGGCCCATGGGCAGCACGGGCCATTCCCAGGCCGAAAGACACACCGGGCTAAAATGGGCCCATGTCTACATCGGGCCTCTAATAGGCCAAAAGTCACTGGGCCGTAATTGGGCCCAAATATTTGGCGAACAATTAACGGGCGAGATCTGGCTTCAGGATGTAAATGGGCCTTTATTAAACAGGTCGTTATTGGGCTGGCCTACTAGTACCTGAGTAAGTACTACGGGCCTTTGACTGGGCCTGCCTTTTTAACCTATATGGTCCTCCATTGGGCCCTGCCACGTGTCGACGTGTCATAGGCATGTCTCCTCCAATGGACGGACGACATCTGGCCCACCGAGGAGCAAACACTTGTTTCCTCCGGCCAATGAGAATTTTACACGTGGAAAATCCCGATTGGTCCAGGCTGTTAACGGGTTATCGGATCCAAAACCGGACCCAATAGCTTAACGGTGACCCGTTATGGTCGATGCCACGTGTCGGTCACCCTTGACGAAAGCACTTCTATGATGCGCGATTTATCGTCATGGAAGTGGACACTTCCGTGATGATAATTTTGGTAATGTCATGGAACACTTCTACGACAGCACAGGTATGACTATCTTGATTTTGTCATTAAATCGTCATGGATGTACATGCATGACAGAAAACGTGACCTACTGTGACAAACACGTATCATCACGGAAGTGTATTTTTTTGTAGTGATACTTAGTGCAAAATGAAGGATAGCAAAAGATTGAGAAGCGACCAACCAAGAAACAGATAATTTCATAAGCGAGCATTAAGCATAATTAACACCGAATAATGCACCACAAGTAGGATATAATTTCATTGCATAATTATTGACCTTTCTGCTTGCATAGAGAATCACAAACCTTAACAACAATATTCTTACTAAAGAATAATTACTCATCAACATAACTCACATATCACATCATCATATCTCAAAACTATTACTAAGAATCAAGTTTATTTTGTCCAATGATCTTCATGAAAGTTTTTATTATATCCTTCTTGGATATCTATCACTTTGGGACTAATTTTTATGTGTTGCTTTTGATAAGCTTAAACAAATATAAGTGAAGATCATGAGCATAATATTTCTTTCTTTCTCTCAAATTAATTTAAGTGAAGCAAGAGAGAACTTCTTGAAAATTTTACTAACTCTCAAATAAATCTAAGTGAAGCAAGAGAGCATTTCTTCAAAAATACTAAAGCACACCATGCTCAAAAAGATATAAGTGAAGCACTAGAGCAAGTCCATAGCTCATAAAAATTTAAGTGAAGCATAGAGAGCAATTCTAACAAGTCATGACATAATTTTGGCTCTCTCAAATAGGTGTGTCCAGCAAGGAATCAAGACTTAAAACACAAAATAAAACAAGCAAAGACTCATATCATACAAGACGCTCCAAGCAAAACACATAGTATGTGACGAATAAAAATATAGCTTCGAGTAAAATACCGATGGTCGTTAGAAGAAAGAGGGGATGCCACTCAGGGCATCCCCAAGCTTAGTTGCTTGTTCTCTTTTGGATAATAGCTTGGGATTCCAGGGAATCCCCAAGCTTAGGATCTTCTTACTCCTTATTCCTTCATCCATCATAAGATAACCCAAAACTTGAAAACTTCAATCACACAAAACTCAACAAAACCTTCGTGAGATCCGTTAGTAAAAGAAAGCAAATCACTACTATAAGTATTGTAGCAAACCAATCCATATTTTATTTTTGCATTATATCTACTGTATTCCAACTTTTCTATGGCAAAAGCTCATCAAAGAAAACCATAGAGCAATCAAAATAAGCACACAACGCAAAGAAAACAGAATATGTCAAAATAGAACAGTCTGTAGCAATCTGACTATTTCGAAAAGTTCTGGAACTCCAAAATTTCTGAAAAAATAGGACGACCTGAGAAATTTGTATATTAATCTTGTACAAAATAATTGGCATTTTATCACGCTCTGGTAAAAAATGAGAATTGTTTTTGTGAGCGCAAAAGTTTTTGTTTTTCAACAAGAACAAACAACTATCACCCAGGAAGATCCTATAGGTTCTACTTGGCATAAACACTAATTAAAACACACAAAAACACAATCATAACAATAGCATAATTGTGCTAACACTCAAGAACAGAAAGCAAAAAGGAAAAATAAATTTTGTTCATTGGGTTGCCTGCCAACAAGCGCTATAGTTTTACGTCCTTAGCTAGGCATAAAGCAAGGATCTAAGTTTTGTCATCTTTGTTCAACTCTTCAATTAAACACTTAGAATCCTTTAGAGATTTAGCATAGAGATTTTCAATAACAATACTCCTAGGAACAAATTTAAAGAATTCATTCTTGCCAAAGGGATTTTTATAACTTCAACAAAATCCGGGTGGATACTAATCATCTTAAGATCCTCTTTACTAGAAGTTGCACCCTTGCTCTTAGTGTTTTGGGTAGTTTTGCCAAGTTTTACGGGAGTTCTCTCAACAATTTTAGCGGAAGCAAAGGCCGTACTCAAATTACTAAAGATTTCTTCCAGTTTATCAATCCAAGACGGGCTCTCTTCAATTCTTTCATGAATTATAGTTCCCTTTTCTTTTAACAACTTAAAAACTTCCCCCGCTTTTGTCCCAATTTTAGTGGCAAAATTATGCATCTTTTTATCCAAATTTTCAATATGCTCTTCAGTAAGCAATTTCTTTTCAATAGCATTTAATCTTTCCATGACATGCTCAAGAGTCAGAGTTGTTTCGTTAATCATAAGAGGTGGTGACCCTACTAAATTTCCCATAGCATTAAAAGCATCAAGAGAGGGACACATCAAGAAATTTCCACCGGTAATCGTATCAAGGACGAATCTATACCAAGTGGTGATGCCCACATAAAAACAACGAAGAAGAACAACAGTAGATTGCTTTTGGATAGATCTATTATGAGCATTGCAAATTCTATACCAAGCAGCTTTCAAATTTTCTCCTCCCCTTTGTTTAAAGTTGAGAACTTCGTTCTCGGGAGTGCACGCAATAGAGGAAGAACTATCCATGACGATGATAACGACAAACAAAATTGCACACAAAAACAGATCCGACAAGAAAACGACGAACGGAATAAGAGAGGCGAATAAAATGAAATTTTTTTGTGAAGTGGGGGAGAGGAAAACGAGAGGCAAATGACAAATAATGTAAATTGCAAGGAGATGAGATTTGTGATTAGGAACCTGGTATATGTTGAGGCTCCTCCCCGGCAACGGCGCCAAAAATTCCTTTTGATGCGGCTTGAAACTACGTCGGTTTTTTCCCAAAGAGGAAGGGATGATGCAGCACAGCAGCGGTAGGTATTTCCCTCAGATGTGAAACCAAGGTTATCGAACCAGTAGGAGAACCAAGCAACACAACGTAAACAGCCCCTACACACAGATAACAAATCCTCGCAACCCGACATGTTAAAGGGGTTGTCCATCCCTTCCGGGTACGGTGCCTCAAGATATGCAATGTGAGATAAATTGTAGTAGATTGATAGATCGAACGCCAAATAAAATAAATAAGAATAAATTGCAGCAAGGTATTTTTAGTTTAATAGATCTGAAAATAAATGCAAAGGAAAATAGATTGCAAAGGCAAATAATATGAGAAAGAGACCCAGGGGTCGTAGGTTTCACTAGTGGCTTCTCTCGAGAAAAATAGCAAAGGTGGGTGAACAAATTACTATTGTGCAATTGATAGAACATAAAATAATCATGACGATATACAGGCAATGATCATTACACAAGCATCACGTCCAAGATTAGTAGACCGACTCCTGCCTGCATCTACTACTATTACTCCACACATCAACCGCTATCCAGCATGCATCTAGTGTATTAAGTTCATGGAGAAACGGAGTAATGCAATAAGAACAATGACATGATGTAGACAAGATCTATCTATGTAGAGATAGACCCCATCGTTTTATCCTTAGTAGGAATGATATATACGTGCCAGCTCCCTTTCTGTCACTGGGATCAAGCACCGTAAGATCGAACCCACTACGAAGCACCTCTTCCCATTGCAAGATAAATAGATCAAGTTGGCCAAACAAAACCCAAATATCAGAGAAGAAATACGAGGCTATAAGAAATCATGCATATAAGAGATCAAAGAAACTCAAATAACTTTCATGGATATAAAAAGATAGATCTGATCATAAACTCAAAGTTCATCGATCCCAACAAACACACCGCAAAAGAGTTACATCATATGGATCTCCAAGAGACCATTGTATTGAGAATTCAGAGACAGAGAGAGGAAGCCATATAGCTACTAACGACGGACCCGAAGGTCTACAAAGAACTACTCACGCATCATTGGAGAGGCACCAATGAAGGTGGGGAACCCCATCCGAGATGGTGTCTAGATTGGATCTGGTGGTTCTGGACTCTGCGGCGGCTGGATGAATATTTTGTCGACTCCCCTAGGGTTTTGGGCATATTGGGGTATTTATAGAGCAAAGTGGCGGTCCGGGGGCACCCGAGGTGGGCACAACCCACCAGGGCGCGCCAGGGCCTCCAGGCACGCCCTGGTGGGTTGTGCTCTCCTCGGAGCACCCCCAGGCACAGCCAGGGCCCATTAGGTGTCTTCTGGTCCAAAAAAATCTCCGTGTAGTTTCGTTGCATTTGGACTCCGTTTGGTATTGATTTCCTGCGATGTAAAAACATGCAGAAAACAGCAACTGGCACTTGGCACTATGTCAATAGGTTAGTACCAAAAAATGATATAAAATGACTATAAAATTATTATAAAACATCCAAGATTGATAATATAATATCATGGAACAATCAAAAATTATAGATACGTTGGAGACGTATCATGTACTACGCTCCACCACCATCGTTTCCCCCATCAATCCACCAAAGTAGGAGTAGAGTTTTACGCCTCACGGCGGCCAGAACCTGGGTAAATTGCTTGTGTGATCCCTGTCGCACTGCCCCACGCTCGTCTGCTCTTTGTGCAACGCGTCACCCCCTGTCGAACCAGCAAGGGGCCTCTTGGTCCCAAAATTGTGATGACTTGATTTCCCTTGCACATCATAATGAACTTAGTTTGCTTATGGGTTATGAAGAAATGAAACGTATAACTAAGGATATGCCAGAATTTGTCCTTGATAAAGTTCTTGATTTTGATCTAGAGGAAATTTATATGTATTGTGCGGTGAATTGCATTGAAAATCCTTATATTGCTAATTACATAAAGACAAGAAAACAAATAGAAGATGAAGAGAATACTAATGAAAGGGAAGAGATTTCCCAATATCCTCCTATTCTTTCTTATGATGAATCAGGTAACGAGGAGGAGCTTTCTATTCAACCAATCTCATTAATAAGGAGCTCCAAAAAGAGGATTAAACCCACACATGATGTGAAGAAGAAAAAGAAAAGACGGAGAAGCAAAGATAAAAAGGTATCCCTCGCAAATGATGTTGCTCCTATTACTCATTGTGATGATGATAATTGCTATACTATTGGTGCTATCCACACTATTAATGATGAGAGTGATTATGATTATGATATGAAAAGGACCAAGCTTTGGGATGCCATGTTTGATGAGAATGACAAGTTTGAGAATTTATTTGCTGCGATTAATGATTGTCCCAAGCTTGGGGATGCTATGTTTTACGAAGATGATATGTTTAACCTCCCAAGTTTTGACGATCAAATTTATTATGATGAAAGCATGCCTCCTATTTATGATGATTATATTGATGAAAGTGGGTTTGGAAGAGTGTAAATTTTAGGAAGCAATGATCCCACTATTTTGGAGGATTTTGAATATTATTGTGATAATTGTGAAAGTGGATTTGGAGAGGTCATGACTATATTTAGTGATGAATCCACTACTTCGGAAGAGGTTCCAATTGATTATGAAAACAAAGTTGCTATCTATGATGATTATTGTGATGACATGTATGCTATAAAGAACAATGATAACTATGAAACTTGTCATCATGCTTTTAATTTTCAAGTGGATTATGCCTCACTTGATAGTTATTTTGTTGAATTTGCTTCCACTACTATTTATGAGAAGAAATTTGCTTATGTGGAGAGTAATAAAAATTCTATGGTTGTAGATCATGAAAAGAATGCTTTATGTGATGGTTATATTGTTGAATTTATTCAGGATGCTACTGAAAATTATTGTAAGGGAGGAATATATGCTTGTAGTAATTGCAACAATATCAAGTTTCCTCTCTATGTGTTAAAAGTTTTGAAGTTATGCTTGTTTTGCCTTCCTATGCTAGTTGATTATTGTTCCCATAAGTTGTTTGCTCACAAAATCCCTATGCATAGGAAGTGGGTTAGACTTAAATGTGCTATTCATATTCTTCATGATGCTCTCTTTATGTTACAATTCTTATCTTTTATGTGAGCATCATTGAAATCATCATGCCTAGCTAGGGGCGTTAAACGTTAGCGCTTGTTGGGAGGCAACCCAATTTTATTTTTGTTCTTTGCTTTTTGCTCCTGTTTATTAATAAACAATTCATCTATCCTCTGTTTAGATGTGGTTTTATGTTTTAATTAGTGTTTGTGCCAAGTAGAACCTTTGGGAAGACTTGGGTGAAATCTATGCGACCTTGCTGTAAAAAAACAGGAACTTTTGCGCTCACGAGATTAGCTGCCATTTTTGACTGGAGAGCGATTTTAGGTTGATTCTTTTTGCAGATGATTAATATACAAATTCCTCACGTTTACCAATTTATTTCAGAATTTTTAGAGTTGTAGAAGTATTCGAACAAATCAGATTACTAAGACTGTTCTGTTTTTGACAGATTCTGTTCTCATTGTATTGTTTGCTTATTTTGATGAATCTATGAGTAGTATTGGAGGGTATGAACCATAGAGAAGTTGTAATACAGTAGATATTACACAAATATGAATTTAGAATGAGTTCACAACAGTACCTAAGTGGTGATTTATTTTCTTATACTAACGGAGCTTACGAGTTTTCTGTTGAGTTTTGTGTTGTGAAGTTTTCAAGTTTTGGGTAAAGATTCGATGAACTATGGAATAAGGAGTGGCAAGAGCCTAAGCTTGGGGATTCCCAAGGCACCCCAAGGTAATATTCAAGGACAACCAAGAGCCTAAGCTTGGGGATGCCCGGATGGCATCCCCTCTTTCGTCTTCGTTCATCGGTAACTTTACTTGGAGCTACATTTTTATTCACCACATGATATGTGTTTTGCTTGGAGCGTCATTTTATTTTCTTTTGTTTTGCTTGCTATTTGAATAATATCCAAAGATCTGAAATTCTTAAATGTTAGAGATTCTTCACATAGTTACATAATTATTCAACTACTCATTGATCTTCACTTATATCTTTCGGAGTAGTTTGTCATTTGCTCTATTGCTTCACTTATATCCTTTTAGAGCACGGCGGTGGTTTTATTTTGAAGAAATAGATGAACTCTCATGCTTTACTTATATTATTTTGAGAGTCCTAAACATCATGGTAATTTGCTTTGGTTATGAAACTATTCCTAATATGATAGGCATCCAAGATGGGTATAATAAAAACTTTCATATAGAGTGCATTAAATACTATGAGAAGTTTGATACTTGATAATTGTTTTGAGATATAAAGATGGTGATATTAGAGTCGTGCTAGTTGAGTAATTGTGAAATTGAGAAATACTTGTGTTGAGGTTTGCAAGTCCCGTAGCATGCACGTATGGTAATCGTTGTGTGACAAATTTGAAGCATAAGGTGTTCTTTGATTGCCTTCCTTATGAGTGGCGGTCGGGGACAAGCGATGGTCTTTTCCTACCAATCTATCCCCCTAGGAGCATGCGCGTAGTGCTTGGTTTTGATGACTTGTAGATTTTTGCAATAAGTATGTGAGTTCTTTATGATTAATGTTGAGTCCATGGATTATACGCACTCTCACCCTTCCATCATTGCTATCCCTACTCCTCGCATGGATTAATGTTGAGT
Organism: Triticum aestivum; assembly: GCF_018294505.1. Taxonomy (NCBI): domain Eukaryota; kingdom Viridiplantae; phylum Streptophyta; class Magnoliopsida; order Poales; family Poaceae; genus Triticum; species Triticum aestivum. The sequence continues at coordinate 266,129,475 of NC_057799.1, read as the reverse complement.
TCATGGATTACACGCAATCCCTACTCCTCGCATTGACATCAATTGATGGGCATCTCCATAGCCCGTTGATTTGCCGCGTTGATGTGAGACTTTCTCCTTTTTTGTCTTCTCCACACAACCTCCATCATCATATTCTATTCCACCCATAGTGCTATGTCCATGGCTCGCGCTCATATATTGCGTGAAAGTTGAAAAAGTTTGAGAATACTAAAGTATGAAACAATTGCTTGGCTTGTCATCGGTGTTGTGCAGGATGGGAGCATTTTGTGTGACGAAAATGAAGCATGGCCAAACTATATGATTTTGTAGGGATGAGCTTTCTTTGACTACGTTATTTTGAGAAGACATAATTGCTTGGTTAGTATGCTTGAAGTATTATTATTTTTATGTCAATATTAAACTTTTGTCTTGAATCTTTTGGATCTGAATATTCATGCCACAATAGAGAAAATTACATTGAAAATTATGTTAGGTAGCATTCCACATCAAAAATTCTGTTTTTATCATTTACCTACTCGAGGACGAGCATGAATTAAGCTTGGGGATGCTTGATACGTCTCCAACGTATCTATAATTTTTGATTGTTCCATGCTATTATATTATCCATCTAGGATGTTTTATATGCATTTATATGCTATTTTATATGATTTTTGGGACTAACCTATTAACCCAGAGCCCAGTGCCAGTTTCTATTTTTCCTTGTTTTTGAGTATCGCAGAAAAGGGATACCAAACGGAGTCCAATTGACCTGAAATTTCACGGAGATTGTTTTTGGACCAGAAGAAGCCCACGGAGTACCGGAGATGGACCAGAAGAGTCCCGAGGCCACCACGAGGGTGGGGACGCGCCCTACCCTCTGGGTGCGCCCCCCTACCTCGTGGCCGCCTCATGGACCCCCCTGACTTGTTCCCGACGCCAACACCTCTTATATATACCCAAACTTCCAGAACATAACCTAGATCGGGAGTTCCGCCGCCGCAAGCCTCTGTAGCCACCAAAAACCAATCGGGATCCTGCTCCGGCACCCTGCCGGAGGGGGGATCCCTCACCGGTGGCCATCTTCATCATCCCGGCGCTCTCCATGACAAGGAGGGAGTAGTTCACCCTCGGGGCTGAGGGTATATACCAGTAGCTATGTGTTTGATCTCTCTCTCTCTCTCGTGTTCTTGATTCGGCACGATCTTGATGTATCGCGAGCTTTGCTATTATAGTTGGATCTTATGGTGTTTCTCACCCTCTACTCTCTTGTAATGGATTGAGTTTTCCCTTTGAAGTTATCTTGTTGGATTAAGTGTTTAAGGATTTGAGAACACTTGATGTATGTCTTGCATGTGCTTATCTATGGTGACAATGGGATATTCACGTGATCCGCTTGATGTATGTTTTGGTGATCAACTTGCGAGTTCCGTGACCTTGTGAACTTATGCATAGGGGTTGGCACACGTTTTCGTCTTGACTCTCCGGTAGAAACTTTGGGGCACTCTTTGAAGTTCTTTGTGTTGGTTGAATAGATGAATCAGAGATTGTGTGATGCATATCGTATAATCATACCCACGGATACTTGAGGTGACATTGGAGTATCTAGGTGACATTAGGGTTTTGGTTGATTTGTGTCTTAAGGTGTTATTCTAGTACGAACTCTAGGATAGATCGAACGGAAAGAATAGCTTCATGTTATTTTACTACGGACTCTTGAATAGATCGATCAGAAAGGATAACTTTGAGGTGGTTTCGTACCCTAGAATAATCTCTTCGCTTGTTCTCCGCTATTAGTGACTTTGGAGTGACTCTTTGTTGCATATTGAGGGATAGTTATATGATCCAATTATGTTATTATTGTTGAGAGAACTTTCACTAGTGAAAGTATGAACCCTAGGCCTTGTTTCAACGCATTGCAATACCGTTTCTGCTCACTTTTATTACTTTTTACCTTGCTGTTTTTGTATTTTCAGATTACAAAAACCTATATCTACCATCCATATATCACTTGTATCACCATCTCTTCGCCGAACTAGTGCACCTATACAATTTACCATTGTATTGGGTGTGTTGGGGACACAAGAGACTCTTTGCTATTTGGTTGTAGAGTTGTTTGAGAGAGACCATCTTCATCCTACGCCTCCCACGGATTGATAAACCTTAGGTCATCCACTTGAGGGAAATTTGCTACTGTCCTACAAACCTCTGCACTTGGAGGCCCAGCAACGTCTACAAGAAGAAGGTTGAGTAGTAGACATCAGAAGGTGACCCTAGTGGGCACAAGACACCAGGGCGTGCCTGGCAGGCTTGCCAGGCGTGCCCAGGTGGGTTGTGCCCACCTCGGGTACCTTACGGACTCCGTTTTTCTTCCGTTTGCTTGTTTCCCAAGATAAAAAAATATTTATATACCCCCCCCCCCGAACCTATTGACCATCGTATCACGGAGAAATCTTATGTTTTATTTTCTTGCTGTTTTCGGTCAGATCTGTTAAGCCAAGTATCATGTCATCTCCCTCCCCCAACAAAGTAGAAGAGGATGCTTGGTTGATGAAGATCGAGATGGAGAGAGAGGAACTCGAAGAACATCTCGAAGGGGGCAAGAGCAAGGAGGCCATCGGAGATCAAGCATCGGTGGTCGAGCAAGCCCTGCCGGCCGAGGAGGAAGAAGAAGATATACTTAAACCTTACTATGCTCATCTTACCCCTATTGAGATTGAAGCCTTTCGGATCATTGAGTTGGTTCGCGTGCAAAATAAATATCTCACTCCTGAAAATATTCTATTGCACGATCATATCATCGCCCTCCAGAGCGTTATCCGTAGATTGGAGAATCCTTTTGATCATGAAGGATAAGATCGCTACTTCATCACCACCACCTCCTTCTTCATCACCAAAGGAAAATTGAGTATTGGGTATGGGCACTCCCCTTGGCTTGGGGGAGGTGCCCCGGTATCATATCACCTCCACTATCCTTTGCCTTTACTTATCTTACTTTGATCCATAACTATCTTTTTCTTTAGATGAATAAAAGTTTAGTTCGATCCTTTCTTTTTGAGAGTTTTTTTAGTGATCGATCCTTTTAATCGTGTGCGATATATATAATAAAGTTTAGTTTGAGTTTTGGTTTCTTTACTTTCATGTTTCAATAAAAAGAAAGGAAATAAATGAAAAAGATCATATGTTAATCTTATGGTAAGTAATGACATCACATAAGGAAGAGTATAAGTACAAAAAAATTATTCGAGATTTACAAACATAGCATTGGTCAATGATGCAATTCATGAAAGAATTAATAAGGGAAGAGAAGATTCACATGCAAATACACTATCTTGGACATCTTTTGTGATTGTGAGGTCCCATCAAATTATTATATGCCAAAATTGTTGACGTTAGACAAGGAAGACAACATAATGATTTATGTTTATTCATATTCACATAGAAGTTATATTGTCATAGATCCTTTAACATGTGGTGCTTGCCCCTATCTTTGCTATCCAAGAATCCGCACTAAGTAGAGATACTACCTGTGCATCAAAAAACCCTTAAACCCAAATCTTATTTTGAGAGTCCACCATACCTACCTAAGGATTGAGTAAGATCCTTCAAGTAAATTGTCATCGGTGCAATAAGGAAATAAAAATTACTTCTAAAAGTGTTGGATCATTTAGTTTAAGAGAAAATTGAGCGTTGTACGAACTTGTGATGGCAAAGAATAAAAGCAACAGACTGCATAATAAAGGTTGCTACCATAACGGGCAATAACATGAGATTCTTTTGCATTAAGAGATTAAGCACACAAACAAATAAGCGCATGGCAACCTCTGCTTCCCTATGTGAAGGGCCTACCTTTTACTCTCATGTATTTACTTTTATGCAAGAGTCAAAGTATTTCTCTCTATTCCTTTTTATTTTATCTTTTGGCAAGCATCATGTGGTGAGGAAAGATCTAGGCACATATATCCAGTTGGATGTGGGTAGCATGAGTTATTATTGTTGACATCACCCTTGAGGTGAGTATGTTGGGTGGCAAAAACTATAAGCCCCTATCTTTCTATGTGTCCGGTTGAAACTTTTTGCTCATGTGTATTAGGTGAGTGTTAGCATTCATAGAAGACTATAAGATGGTTGAGTATGTGGACTTGCCAACAAGGCTCCTGCGACGCCCCCGATTCGATCGTACACTAATCATACATGCAAACATGTACGATCAAGATCAGGGACTCACGGGAAGATATCAAAACACAACTATAAAAAACAAATAAGTCATACAAGCCTCATATTACAAGCCAGGGGCCTCGAGGGCTCAAATACGAGTGCTCGAACATAAACAAGTCAGCGGAAGCAAAAACATCTGAGTACAGACATTTAGTTAAACAGGGTGCCATAAGATGGCTAGCACAAACTGGGATACAGATCAAAAGAGGCGTCGGCGTCCTGCCTGGGACCTCCTAAGTACTCCTTGAAGCCGAACTCCACGTAGAATCATCCTCGGGATCCTCTGGTGTGACGCCCAGATAATTAAGCTACAGTAATCCCCCGCTAATGGTGCCATGTCATCACATTACTTTTGCTAATCCTCACTTGATCCAAATCATGATTCAAATTCAAACTCAAAATTTAAAGTCAAAAATTCAAATTTGCCAAACATGAAAACTAAAATGTTCAAAGTGTGGCCAATAATCCCTGGATATTTTACCTGTTGGAACCAACCTCTTTTGGATTCCGAAAGTGCCCCTGGAAATTATTTAGTGATCGAGCAGCATTTAAAATTGGCCTTTTCAATTTCTAAAAATAGTTAGACAACTACTTTCGGCCTTAAACTTTTTGTGACAGAGGGTTATTTTGCAACTCTATTTGTGGAGCCAATTTTATATTTAGTAAAACTATTTTTTCTAGCTAAAGTAAAAGAAACAGAGGTTTTAAAAGGAAAAACCTAAAGAAATGAAAAAGGGGAAAAGAGACACGCCCCCCTGCCCATGGGCCTTATTCCCCCAGCCGGCCCAGCGACTCAGCTCCCCCTCCTGCGTCGTATTCACTGTGCGGGCGATCGAGCACCCGCGCCCGTGGTCGCCGCCCGACCGGCTCGCCGTTCCCGCACCGCGGCAGTGCCTAGATAAGGACGAGCCCCCTTGGACTCGTCAGCCCCTCCTTACTCCCTAAGATAGTTTCTCCCCTCTCCTCCTCCCTGGTTGCTCTCTCTCTCTTCCAGATCCACAGTGACCGCGCCACCGTCACCATGGCCGTCGTCGATTCATGTGCCCACCATAGACCTCGGGCCCTAGGACCTTGTCCAGAAGAACAGGCACTGTCTGCTACGTCGTTGTGACGCCCGGATAGTTAAGCTACAGTAAACCTCGAATTCGAACGAGGTTGAATCATCGTGAAACTAACAACAGTAATTGTGGTGACGTGGCCTCATTAGCAGAGGTTTACTGTAGCTTAACTATCCGGGCGTCACAATTCTCCTCCACTACAAGAAATCTCATCCCGAGATTTAAGAGGTAGAGTAAGGGGGAAAAGTCTGGTTACAAAATGCTAACGGATCTTCTCGGTCTTGGCTGCTCTTCTTGAAGAAGTTAATCCCTTTCGTTGATGTCTTTATTTCTCTGCTTCAGGTCATCATGGTGAAGTCGGCATTCTTTCTTCGGAAACTCCATCGTACGTACGACAAGGGGTAACTTCGGAAAAACGGACCGCTACAATGTTGCTTATCTGGTTGATAACAGCAGGCAAGGTGGCGGAAAGTAACTCTCGATTTGAAACTTAAGAAAATATCGAGAGCAAAATAAGAAGGTACCATGAGAAGTTCTAACGGGTAGGCAATCGTTCGATGCCTAATCAAAAGGTGAAAGGGTTTCAGAGCATCGAAATAAGTATTGCGGCTAAAACTAGAATAGATCATCTCAAGGAAGGTGGCTTGTGAATTACCTACGAAGCCAAGTGCGAGGAATAATTTCGGTAACTGGGATGTACAGAAGAGTCAGGTTACGATCCTGTGAAACTGTGGGTTATGGGCCCACCATGTGGGTTAAAGGTAGAAACGGCGTTGACATCTTGCACGATCATGTAAGCAAGGCAAGTCAGAGGATAGCCTGTCAGTTATGTCGGCAAGAACATCGGTACCAAGGGCGAGGGACAAAGAGAACCATTTCCTGCTCGTTGAAACGAGGCGGACCAATAGGCAAAGTTCTCGTCCATCGGTGGTTACCAGAATGTCATCAACAAAAGTAACAGGGTCTTACTGACAGAGTGGTACAACGAGGTGTTTACATAAGCAGGGAAATATTACTGCTGATATTACATAGACCACAAGAAGGTTTACACAAACCAATGGAAAGGAAAAGTGATTGTCCGGTTTAAACAGAACAATGGAAAGGAAAATGTGTATACACACATATTTCTGGGGTATATCCTTCCCAAGGACAAACAGAGCATGATATCCATGACAGGATTTAACGTAGAAAATCATTTAGGTAAGGGGAGAGGAAGTTCATGACATTACCCAAACAACGGTGTTTGGATAATTGAGCAAGAAACATTTAGCATTGGGCTTCAAATGTTCATGTTGAAAATCAGAGTACCACAGAAATGCTTCGGGATAGCATTGACATGTTCTTCAAGCAAAGGTCGGACTTTGGATACTCAATGGATTCATCATGAACAACTTATAGAATAAGTCTTTCAATTGCTCATGGAAGAATGGTTAACATTGCTAAAAGGAAGAACTATAACAAAAGGCCCTCCGGGCAGGTGTGTTAGGATGACATCACCTTATCGGGTTAAAGACCAATGTTATAACTCTTGGAAATATGTCCAAACCATCACATCTGACCGAGGTTCAGATCCGATGGGCGTCAGGATACCTCAGACTCAGGATGCCTGAGAAGAAAGGCGCAACACAAATTGTCGAGGCGACATTGTAAGATTCTCGAGGATTAAACCATGGAAGTGAGTTCCGTAACAAGAGTTCATCATTAAATCAAGGAGAGGTGAGGAGGTGACTGATTGACTCAGCGACAATCCATTGACATTTCCAAAAAGGATGGATTTCCACAACTATGTGAACAAGGAGATAACATTAGCCAGATCAAATGACTTAATGATGTATGCTGGAGGAAAACATACACAATTAAACATGGGTTGAAAGGTGCACCCGAAATATGGGCTGGGTTGCACGCCCAACATCGGAATGGCGATTGAGCAACCAACACACTAAATTGGAATTATTGTCCAATAACTCTGAAGCAATAGGGTTGCTAGAGATATTAAATTTGCACAACATAGTTCACTCAACACGGGGACCAAGAAAAGAATGGTGACGGCGAGAAGCATCACTGTATCATGAATTCTTAAGAGGTGGTGTAATTCCCACAACATTGATGACATAAGAGATGGTAATGTTCCAAGGTAAAGAAGAACAATTGCTGGATAGCAAGGAACTCAAGGTATAACACCAAACACGAACAAGCTTGTGTTGGTGGGAAGGCAATAAAGTGGTCGATGATAATACAAATCATCGAGGGCAAGGATGGTATTTCTCATCAAGAATTCGATTGATATTCTGGAAGAGCTTAGAATGCTGATGAGGTTCAAGACACATTTGTCGAGAGATTTCAAGAAAATGTAATCGATAGGCGATGACATCAAGTTAAAGGAATGATGAAGCGAAAGGTTATTGGAACCATGGGTAGGACACAAACTTGAAATCAAGCTTGTTGTTCAAGTTGAACTGATATGACGAGGAAGATCGACGTAAGCTTAGCTCATCGTCGAAAATTTGTGCTCCGGGAAGAAGGACCAGGTAGCACATTTAAAATTTGGCACGATAATGGTATAGCCAATTAGGCTAGGAATGATGTGATCGATTATTAAATTTGTAAGCAATGAAGAGTTCTAATACTTGCTGAATCACAACGCGAACTCGATTCAGTTGTCGGTGTCTTTGAGTGTTTAATAACTCAGAGCCCGTGAAAAATTGAATCAGTGAGAATGTAGTACTTGATGAAGAACTCATAAGAAGTTATGCAGTTTCGTAATAATCTCGAGATACCAGGGGGTAATACTCGACGACAGATCAAAGTAGAGGTTGGACCGGGGTATTGATCCCCAGAAGACAAGTGCTTAAACTTGCGCGAGAAATGGGATCAAAGAAGAACATATGGTCGGAAGCACAATTTCAAAGGATCAATTCACCGATACCAAAGCATATTATCTCAAGGAAATAGTTATTATTACAAGAAGCTTTCATGTTAGGATCTACATCGTGTCCATGGACATGAACACAAAGGTTCAAGGTCGACTCCCACTTCCTCAATGCATAACCTTCCATTCACCTCTCATATTTAGAAAATGACATTAGTTGTTGAAAGTTTTACCTGGTGCAATACCAGATAAGTATGACCCGTGAAATCTTTCGGGTTCACACAGATTAGGGAAGGCGCTGGTTCAACCCATCGGGGCATCTTAGGAACATATACCACAAACTTCGGAGTAAATAGTACATGCTCGAAAGTACAGTATGGTTATCAAAGCAGAGGATACAAATTACCAAAGGCATTATATACCCATGGAAAGGCTCATAAGGTTATTGAATAGGAAGGACACAGTCGGATAATAATCCAACAAGGGGGTCGTGTGGTCTACAACGAAGCTGATGCGAGTATCGGAACTCTATCAGAGGAAGAAGGAACGAAAGGGCATCGGATTAAAGAAATAATTGACTAATTCAAAGCTCAAATGCAAAGGAATTAAGATTTCCAATTCAAGGGATCAGAAGCAAACGCTCTGATTAAGGATGGATAAGTTGAGTAGGCTTAGGGATACAATCGACGACAATTTGATTGGTCGAGATCCAGCTCATGTTTAAAATGACGTCTGAGCCGGAAGGATGAATCCTATGATCTGGTTGAGGATTGCAAGCATTCGCAACATATTGAATCAACAGACTCAAAATGAAAATGACGAGGGATGCCAATAAGATTACGATATTTATGGTATTAACCATAACGCAAGCAAGCAAGAATTTCAGGAGCAATAGGCTGCTCAGGATTTTCGGAAGACCGAATGGTATTTCAAAGAATTTTGCGAAATACATGAATCATCTGGCGATGAGTGGATACTCGATAAGTGCGAGAAATTACTCGTAGGGGTATTCAGGTGGCAAAGAACTGCAAGGCGGTAGGCACAAAGCATTCTCGGAACAATAGAGAGAATTTCGGTGTATCTTGTAATAACAAGATCAACTGGGGTTGAATGTATGAATGACAAATGTAGGTAGTTATCCATAAGGATACATCGGTGGTAGGGAATTGTAAAAGGGATGGCACATAGTCTCGAGAGAACATCGTAGGGTGTCTTCGGAATCTTCTGGTGCAGCAAGCGATCGTTCGTACCGAGAGGCTCTCCGGGAGAAAGTATTTACGAGAACCTAGAGTTAGAGTTAGCAAGATCATTTAACCCGAATAGGAGAGAGATCAGAGTCCCAGAGTATAGACGAGGAGTAAAAGATCCTAATACCACCCAATGGCGACGTGGGTCCATAAGACACACAGCCATGTTAGTAAAAGTTTTGCAATGTCTAGACTCAACTTCGGCCAAGGAGTTTGGAAGGGGGATTCCTACAGGCAGTCGGCTCTGATACCAACTTGTGACGCCCCCGATTCAATCGTACACTAATCATGCACGCAAACGTGTACGATCAAGATCAGGGACTCACGGGAAGATATCACAACACAACTCTAAAACATAAATAAGTCATACAAGCATCATAATACAAGCCAGGGCCTCGAGGGCTCGAATACAAGTGCTCAATCATAGACGAGTCAGCGGAAGCAACAATATCTGAGTACAGACATAAGTGAAACAAGTTTGCTTTAAGAAGGCTAGCACAAACTGGGATACAGATCGAAAGAGGCGCAGGCCTCCTGCCTGGGATCCTCCTAAACTACTCCTGGTCGTCGTCAGTGGCCTGCACGTAGTAGTAGGCACCTCCAGTGTAGTAGGAGTCGTTGTCGACGGTGGCGTCTGGTTCCTGGGCTCCGGCATCTGGTTGCGACAACCAGGTAGAAGGGAAAGGGGGAAAAGAGGGAGAAAAGCAACCGTGAGTACTCATCCAAAGTACTCGCAAGCAAGGAGCTACGCTACATATGCATGGGTATATGTGTAAAGGGCCATATCGGCGGACTGAACTGCAGAATGCCAGAATAAGAGGGGGATAGCTAATCCTGTCGAAGACTACGCTTCTGGCCACCTCCATCTTGCAGCATGTAGAAGAGAGTAGATGGTAAGTTAACCAAGTATCATCGCATAGCATAATCCTACCTGACGATCCTCTCCTCGTCGACCTGTGAGAGAGCGATCACCGGGTTGTATCTCGCACTTGGAAGGGTGTGTTTTATTAAGTATCCGGTTCTCGTTGTCATAAGGTCAAGGTACAACTCCGAGTCGTCCTTTTACCGAGGGACACGGCTATTCGAATAGATAAACTTCCCTACAGGGGTGCACCACATAACCCAACACGCTCGATCCCATTTGGCCGGACACACTTTTCTGGGTCATGCCCGGCCGCGGATCAACACGTCGCAGCCCCACCTAGGCACAACAGAGAGGTCAGCACGCCGGTCTAAATCCTATGCGCGCAGGGGTCTGGGCCATCGCCCATTGCTCACCCGCATGTTGCGTACGCGGCCGGAAGCAGACCTAGCCTAGCAGGCGTTCCAGTCCAATCCAACATGCGCCGCTCAGTCGCTGATATCACGAAGGCTTCGGCTGATACCACGACGCCGAGTGCCCATAACTGTTCCCACGTACTTGGTTAGTGCGTATAGACGAAATGGCCAGACTCAGATCAAATACCAAGAACTCGTTAAGCGTATTATTTTAAAGTAACCGTGAACGCCGACCAGGGCCAGGCCCACCTCTCGCCTAGGTGGTCTCAACCTGCCCTGTCGCTCCGCCACAAAGATCCACTCGCGGGTACTCCTACAAGCCGACCCGACTTTAGTCACCACATGTATCATGTATAGTATATAAGTATATACCCGTGATCACCTCCCGAGTGATCACGGCCCGATAGTATAGCATGGAAGACGGACAAGAATGTAGGGCCACAGATGGAATACTAGCATCCTATACTAAGCATGTAGGATTGCAGGTAAGGATAACAAGGGTAATAGCAAGAACAGGCTATGCATCAGGATAGGATTAACGGAAAGCAGTAACATGCTACACTACTCTCATGCAAGCAGTATAGAGAAGAATAGGTGATTTCTGGTGATCAAGGGGGGGCTTGCCTGGAAGCTCAGCCGAGAAGGAGGGGTCGTCAACAACGTAGTCAAACGGGGCAGCGGCGGCGGCGGCAGTCTCGGTGTCTAACGGGAGAAGAGGGGGAAGAAACAATAAATACAATGCAAACAAATGCATGACAATGCATGACATGACAAAGCGTGATGCTAGGTGTGCCCAATCGCGGTAGTAGGTGATACCGGCGAAGGGGGGAAACATCCGGGAAAGTATTCCCGGTGTTTCGCGTTTTCGGACAGATGAACCAGAGGTGAAATGTTGCAGGTTCGCTATGCTAGGGACGCGTGGCTGACGAACGAGCTGTGTATCCGGATTCGCCTCGTCGTTCTGAGCAACTTTCATGTACAAAGTTTTTCCATCCGAGCTACGGTTTATTTCATATGATTTTGTAAAGTTTTAAATCAATTTAAGAATTTATTTAATTAATTTAATTCAACATTACCCAGAATAGTGTTTGCTGACATCATCATGACGTCAGCAGTCAACAGAGGTGTTGACTGGTCAAACTGACGTGTGGGTTCAGTGGGACCCACTTGTCATACACTATTTAGGTTAATCAGGGTTTAGTTTAATTATTTAGGCTTAACTAGTTAACTAAAATGATTAGTTTAAACTAATACAAAATTAATTAAGTTAGTTAATTCTTTAATTAATTAATTAATTAACTATTATTTTATTTATTATTATTATTTATTTATTTTAAATACCTTTTTTTATAAAACCGTTCTGGGCTGGGCCCCGTTTGTCATAGGGCCCTGGGGGCCTTAGCGGGCACCGGGCGGTGGATGCAGGCGCGTGGGCGCTCGTCACGGCGCTCGCCCAGGGGCGCGGGGGGCGGGGCGCATCTGGCTGCAACCAGCGGGCGCTGTGAGCCGGCCGGCCGGAGTTGCGCCCAGCGGTGGGCGGTGGGAGAGCGGGGCGTGCAGGTGCTGCAGGGCAAGGGGACGGAGTGCGGGGCCGGCGACGAGCAGGCCCGCGAGCGGCAGAGGAGCAGCAGCAGGGGGTGGACGCGGTCAGGGGCGGGCGTGGAGGCCAGGGAGCGTCGGGCGGGGCGCCCGTGGGATGCGCCGGGCGTGAGCGGGGGATGGTGCGTGAGCGCGCACGGCCAGGGCGCAGGACGGAGCGGGAGAAGGTGGGCGAGGTGCGCGGTCCAGGCACGACGCGGGGAAGGAGGCCACGGGCGCGGACGGCGCGGGCGTGCAGGGCAGGGGCGCGCGGCAACGAGCCTGGGCGAGGGGGAGAGGCCCGACGAGGTGCCCCGGTATTGGGTATGGGCACTCCCCTTGGCTTGGGGGAGGTGCCCCGGTATCATATCACCTCCACTATCCTTTGCCTTTACTTATCTTACTTCGATCCATAACTATCTTTTGCTTTAGATGAATAAAAGTTTAGTTCGATCCTTTCTTTTTGAGAGTTTGTTTAGTGATCTATCCTTTTAATCGTGTGCGAGATATATAATAAAGTTTAGTTTGAGTTTTGCTTTCTTTACTTTCATGTTTCAATAAAAAGAAAGGAAATAAATGAAAAAGATCATATGTTATTATTATGGTAAGTAATGACATCACATAAGGAAGAGTATAAGTACAAAAAAATTATTCGAGATTTACAAACATAGCATTGGTCAATGATGCAATTCATGAAAGAATTAATAAGGGAAGAGAAGATTCACATGCAAATACAATATCTTGGACATCTTTTGTGATTGTGAGGTCCCATCAAATTATTATATGTCAAAATTGTTGACGTTGGACAAGGAAGACAACATAATGATTTATGTTTATTCATATTCACATAGAAGTTATATTGGCATAGATCCTTTAACATGTGGTGCTTGCCCCTATCTTTGCTAGCCAAAAATCCACACTAAGTAGAGATACTACCTATGCATCCAAAAACCCTTAAACCCAAATCTTATTTTGGGAGTCCACCATACCTACCTAAGGATTGGGTAAGATCCTTCAAGTAAATTGTCATCGGTGCAATAAGGCAATAAAAATTACTTCTAAAAGTGTTGGATCATTTAGTTTAAGAGAAAATTGAGCGTTGTACGAACTTGTGATGGCAAAGAATAAAAGCGACAGACTGCATAATAAAGGTTGCTATCATAACGGGCAATATAACATGACATTCTTTTGCATTAAGAGATTAAGCATACAAACAAATAAGTGCATGGCAACCTCTGCTTCCCTCTGTGAAGGGCCTACCTTTTACTTTCATGTATTTACTTTTATGCAAGAGTCAAAGTATTTCTCTCTATTCCTTTTTATTTTATCTTTTGGCAAGCATCATGTGGTGAGGAAAGATCTAGGCACGTATATCCAGTTGGATGTGGGTAGCATGAGTTATTATTGTTGACATCACCCTTGAGGTGAGTATGTTGGGTGGCAAAAACTATATGCCCATGTCTTTCTATGTGTCCGGTTGAAACTTTTTGCTCATGTGTATTAGGTGAGTGTTAGCAATCATAGAAGACTATAAGATGGTTGAGTATGTGGACATGCCAACAAGGCTCCTGCGACGCCCCCAATTTGATCATACACTAATCATACACGCAAACATGTATGATCAAGATCAGGGACTCACGGGAAGATATCACAACACAACTATAAAAAACAAATAAGTCATACAAGCCTCATATTACAAGCCAGGGGCCTCGAGGGCTCAAATACGAGTGCTCGAACATAAACGAGTCAGTGGAAGCAAAAACATCTGAGTACAGACATTCAGTTAAACAGGGTGCCATAAGATGGCTAGCACAAACTGGGATATAGATCGAAAGAGGCGTCGGCGTCCTGCCTGGGACCTCCTAAGTACTCCTCGAAGCCGAACTCCTCGTAGAATCATCCTCGGGATCCTCTGGTGTGACGCCCAGATAATTAAGCTACAGTAATCCCCCGCTAATGGTGCCATGTGATCACATTACTGTTGCTAATCCTCACTTGATCCAAATCATGATTCAAATTCAAACTCAAAATTTAAAGTCAAAAATTCAAATTTGCCAAACATGAAAACTAAAATGTTCAAAGTGTGGCCAATAATCCCTGGATATTTTACCTGTTGGAACCAACCTCTTTTGGATTCCGAAAGTGCCCCTGGAAATTATTTAGTGATCGAGCAGCATTTAAAATTGGCCTTTTCAATTTCTAAAAATAGTTAGACAACTACTTTCGGCCTTAAACTTTTTGTGACAGAGGGTTATTTTGCAACTCTATTTGTGGAGCCAATTTTATATTTAGTAAAACTATTTTTTCTAGCTAAAGTAAAAGAAACAGAGGTTTTAAAAGGAAAAACCTAAAGAAATGAAAAGGGGGAAAAGAGACACGCCCCCTGCCCCTGGGCCTTATTCCCCCAGCCGGCCCAGCAACTCAGCTCCCCCTCCCGCGTTGTATTCACTGTGCGGGCGACCGAGCACCCGCGCCCGTGGTTGCCGCCCGACCGTCACGCCGTTCCCGCACCGCGGCAGTGCCTAGATAAGGACGAGCTGAAGGAAATATGCCCTAGAGGCAATAATAAAGTTATTATTTATTTCCTTATTTCATGATAAATGTTTATTATTCGTGCTAGAATTGTATTAACCGAAAACATAATACTTGTGTGAATACATAGACAAACAGAGTGTCACTAGTATGCCTCTACTTGACTAGCTCGTTGATCAAAGATGGTTATGTTTCCTAGCCATAGACATGAGTTGTCATTTGATTAACGGGATCACATCATTAGGAGAATGATGTGATTGACTTGACCCATTCCGTTAGCTTAGCACTTGATCGTTTAGTATGTTGCTATTGCTTTCTTCATGACTTATACATGTTCCTATGACTATGAGATTATGCAACTCCCGTTTACCGGAGGAACACTTTGTGTGCTACCAAACGTCACAACGTAACTGGGTGATTATAAAGATGCTCTACAGGTGTCTCCGAAGGTACTTGTTGGGTTGGCGTATTTCGAGATTAGGATTTGTCACTCCGATTGTCGGAGAGGTATCTCTGGGCCCTCTCGGTAATGCACATCACTTAAACCTTGCAAGCATTGCAACTAATGAGTTAGTTGTGGGATGATGTATTACGGAACGAGTAAAGAGACTTGCCGGTAACGATATTGAACTAGGTATTGAGATACCGACGATCGAATCTCGGGCAAGTAACATACCGATGACAAAGGGAACAACGTATGTTGTTATGCGGTCTGACCGATAAAGATCTTCGTAGAATATGTCGGAGCCAATATGAGCATCCAGGTTCCGCTATTGGTTATTGACCAGAGACGTGTCTCGGTCATGTCTACATAGTTCTCGAACCCGTAGGGTCCGCACGCGTAACGTTTCGATGATAGTTATATTATGAGTTTATATGTTTTGATGTACCGAAGGTTGTTTGCAGTCCCGGATGTGATCACGGACATGACGAGGAGTCTCGAAATGGTCGAGACATGAAGATTGATATATTGGAAGCCTATATTTGGATATCGGAAGTGTTCCGGGTGAAATCGGGATTTTACCGGAGTACCGAGGAGTTACCGGAACCCCCCCGGGGGCTTAATGGGCCATAGTGGGCCTTTGTGGATAAGAGGAGAGGCGGCCAGGGCAGGGCCGCGCGCCCCTCCCCTCTAGTCCGAATAGGACAAGGAGAGGGGGGCGGCGCCCCCCCCTTTCCTTCCTCTCTCCCTCCTCTTTCCCCTCCACTCCTAATCCAACTAGGAAAAGGGAGGGAGTCCTACTCCCGGTGGGAGTAGGACTCCACCTGGCGTGCCCCTCCTGGCCGGCCGCACCTTCCCCCTTGATCCTTTATATACGGGGGCAGGGGCACCCTAGAGACACAACAATTGATCGTTTGATCTTTTAGCCGTGTGCGGTGCCCCCCTCCACCATAGTCCACCTCGATAATACTGTAGCGGTGCTTAGGCGAAGGCCTGCGTCGATAGAACATCATCGTCGTCACCACGGCGTCGTGCTGACAAAACTCTCCCTCAACACTCGGCTGGATCGGAGTTCGAGGGACGTCATCGGGCTGAACGTGTGCTGAACAAGGAGGTGCCATGCGTTCGGTACTTGATCGGTGGGATCGTGAAGACGTACGACTACATCAACCGCGTTGTGCTAACGCTTCCGCTTTCAGTCTACGAGGGTACGTGGACAACACTCTCCCCTCTCGTTGCTATGCATCACCATGATCCTGCGTGTGCGTAGGAATTTTTTTGAAATTACTGCGTTCCCCAACAGTGGCATCCGAGCCAGGTTTTATGCGTTGATGTTATGTGCACGAGTAGAACACAAGTGAGTTGTGGGCGATACAAGTCATACTGCTTACCAGCATGTCATACTTTGGTTCAGCGGTACTGTTGGATGAAGCGGCCCGGACCGACACTACACGTACGCTTACGCGAGACTGGTTCTACCGACGTGCTTTGCACACAGGTGGCTGGCGGGTGTCAGTTTCTCCAACTTTAGTTGAACCGAGTGTGGCTACGCCCGGTCCTTGCGAAGGTTAAAACAACACCAACTTGACAAACTATTGTTGTGGTTTTGATGCGTAGGTAAGAACGGTTCTTGCTAAGCCCGTAGCAGCCACGTAAAATTTGCAACAACAAAGTAGAGGACGTCTAACTTGTTTTTGCAGGGCATGTTGTGATGTGATATGGTCAGGACGTGATGAGATATAAGTTGTTGTATGAGATGATCATGTTTTGTTGAAGTTATCGGCAACTGGCAAAAGCTTTATGGTTGTCTCTTTATTGCATAAGATGCAAGCGCCAAATAATTGCTTTACTTTATCGCTATGCGATAGCAATAGTTGCAAGAGCAATAGTTGGCGAGACGACCATGTGACGACACATTGATATAGATCAAGATGATGGAGATCATGACCATGCTTTGGAGATGGAGATCAAAGGCACAAGATGATGATGGCCATATCATGTCACATATTATGATTGCATGTGATGTTTATCTTTTATACATCTTATTTTGCTTAGTTCGGCGGTAGCTTTATAAGATGATCTCTCACTAAATTTCAAGGTATAACTGTTCTCCCTGAGTATGCACCGTTGCGAAAGTTCTTCGTGCTGAGACACCACGTGATAATCGGGTGTGATAGGCTCTACATTCAAATACAACGGGTGCAAAACAGTTGCACACGCGGACTACTGAGGTTAAACTTGACCAGCCTAGCATATAACAGATATGGCCTCGGAAC
This sequence comes from Triticum aestivum, assembly GCF_018294505.1. Taxonomy (NCBI): domain Eukaryota; kingdom Viridiplantae; phylum Streptophyta; class Magnoliopsida; order Poales; family Poaceae; genus Triticum; species Triticum aestivum. The sequence goes on along the minus strand of NC_057799.1, from coordinate 266,112,001 downwards.
ACTGAGACCGAAAGGTCGAGCGTGAATCATATAGTAGATTTGATCAACATAAATGATGTTCACCATTGAAACTACTCCATCTCACGTGATGATCGGACATGGTTTAGTTGATATGGATCACGTGATCACTTAGAGGATTAGAGGGATGTCTATCTAAGTGGGAGTTCTTAAGTAATATGATTAATTGAACTTTAATTTATCATGAACTTAGTCATGGTAGTATTAGCATATCTATGTTGTAGATCAATAGCTCGCGATGTTGCTCCCCGTTTAAATTTTATATGTTCCTAGAGAAAACTAAGTTGAAAGATGTTAGTAGCAATGATGTGGATTGGATCCGTGATCTGAGGTTGATCCTCATTGCTACACAGAAGAATTATGTCCTTGATGCACCGCTAGGTGACAGACCTATTGCAGGAGCAGATGCAGACATTATGAACGTTTGGCTAGCTCAATGTCATGACTACTTGATAGTTTAGTGCACCATGCTTAACAGCTTAGAATCGGGCTTCAAAGATGTTTTGAACATCATGGACCATATGAGATGTTCCAGGAGTTGAAGTTAATATTTCAAGCAAATACCCAGAGATATGAAGTCTCCAACAAGTTCTATAGCTAAAAAATGGAGGAGAATAGCTCAAGCAGTGAGCATGTGCTCAGATTGTCTGGGTACTACAATCGCTTGAATCAAGTGGGAGTTAATCTTCCAGATAAGATAGTGATTGACAGAATTCTCTAGTCACCATCACCAAGTTAGTAGAACTTCGTGATGAACTATAGTATGCAAGGGATAACGTAGACGATTCCCGAGCTTTTCATGATGATGAAATCAGAAATCAAGAAAGAGCATCAAGTGTTGATGATTAACAAGACCACTAGTTTCAAGAAAAGGGCAAAGGGAAAGAAAGGGAACTTCATGTAGAACAGCAAGCAAGTTGCTGCTCAAGTGAAGAAGCCCAAGTTTGGACCTAAGCCTGAGACTGAGTGCTTCTACTGCAAAAGGACTGGTCATTGGAAGCAGAACTACCCCAAATAATTGGCGGATAAGAAGGATGGCAAAGTGAACAAAAGCATATTTGATATACATGTTATTGATGTGTACTTTACTAGTGTTTATAGCAACCCCTCAGTATTTGATACTGGTTTAGTTGCTAAGAGTAGTAACTTAAAACAGGAGTTGCAAAATGAATAGAGACTAGTTAAGGATGAAGTGATGATGTGTGTTGGAAGTAGTTCCAAGATTGATGTGATCATCATCGCACAATCCATATAACTTTCGGGATTAGTGTTGAACCTAAATAAGTGTTATTTGGTGTTTACGTTGAGCATGAATATGATTGGATCATGTTTATTGCAAAACGGTTATTCATGTATGTTGGAGAATAATTGTTGTTCTGTTTACATGAATAAAACCTTCTATGGTCATACGCCCAATGAAAATGGTTTGTTGGATCTCGATCGTGGTGATACAAATTTTCATAATATTGAAGCCAAAAGATGCAAAGTTAGTAATGATAGTGCAACTTATTTGTGGCACTGCCGTTTAGGTCATATTGGTGTAAAGCGCATGAAGAAACTCCATGCTGATGGACTTTTGGAATCACTTGATTATGAATCACTTGATGCTTGTGAACCATGCCTCATGGGCAAGATGACTAAGACTCTGTTCTCCGGAACAATGGAGCGAGCAACTAACTTATTGGAAATAATACATACTGATGTATGCGGTCCGATGAGTGTTAAGGCTCGCGGCAAGTATCGTTATTTTCTGACCTTCACAGATGATTTGAGCAGATATGGGTATATCTACTTGATGAAACACAAGTCTAAAACATTTGAAAAGTTCAAAGAATTTTAGAGTGAAGTGGAGAATCATCGTAACAAGAAAATAAAAGTTTCTACGATAAGATCGCAGAGATGAAATATTTGAGTTACGAGTTTGGCCTTCAGTTAAAACAATGTGAAATAGTTTCACTACTCACGCCACCTGGAACACCTCAGTGTAATGGTGTGTCCGAACGTCATAAGCGTACTTTATTAGATATGGTGCGATCTATGATGTCTCTTACCAATCTACCACTATCATTTGGGGTTATGCATTAGAGACAGCTGCATTCACGTTAAATACGGCACCATCTAAATCCGTTGAGACGACACCGTAAGAACTATGGTTTGGCAAAAAACCTAAGCTGTCATTTCTTAAAGATTGAGGTTGCAATGCTTATGTGAAAAAGTTTCAACCTGATAAGCTCAAACCCAAATCGGAGAAGTGCGTCTTCATAGGATACCCAAAAGAAAATGTTGGGTACACCTTCTATCACAAATCCATAGGCAAGATATTCGTTGCTGAGAATGGATCCTTTCTAGAGAAGGAGTTTTTCTCGAAAGAAGTGAGTGGGAGGAAAGTAGAACTTGATGAGGTAACTGTACCTGCTCCCTTATTGGAAAGTAGTTCATCACAGAAATCTGTTCCTGTGACTCCTACACCAATTAGTGAGGAAGCTAATGATGATGATCATGTAACTTCAGATCAAGTTACTACCGAACCTCGTAGGTCAACCAGAGTGAGATCCGCACCAGAGTGGTACGGTAATCATATTCTGGAGGTCATGTTACCTGACCATGACGAACCTACGAACTATGAGGAAGCGATGATGAGCCCAGATTCCGCGAAATGGTTTGAGGCCATGAAATCTGAGATGGGATCCATGTATGGGAACAAATTATGGACTTTGATTGACTTGCCCAAATGATAGGCGAGCCATTAAGATTAAATGGATCTTCAAGAGGAAGACGGACGCTGATAGTAGTGTTACTATCTACAAAGCTAGAATTGTCGCAAAAGGTTTTCGACAAGTTCAAGGTGTTGACTACGATGAGAGTTTCTCACTCGTATCAATGCTTAAGTCTGTCCGAATCATGTTAGCAGTTGCCGCATTTTATGAAATCTGGCAAATGGATAAACAAAACTGCATTCCTTAATGGATTTATTAAAGAAGAGTTGTATATGATGCAACCAGAAGTTTTTATCGATCATAAAGGTGTTAACAAAATGTGCAAGCTCTAGCGATCCATCTATGGACTGGTGCAAGCATCTCGGAGTTGGAATATATGCTTTGACGAGTTGATCAAAGCATATAGTTTTATACAGACTTGCGGTGAAGCCTGTATTTACAAGAAAGTGAGTGGGAGCACTACAACATTTCTGATAAGTATATGTGAATGACATATTGTTGATCGGAAATAATGTAGAATTATTCTGCAAATCATAAAGGAGTGTTTGAAAGGAGTTTTTCAAAGAAAGACCTCGGTGAAGCTGCTTACATATTGAGCATCAAGATCTATAGAGATAGATCAAAACGCTTGATAAGTTTTTTCAATGAGTACATACCTTGACAAGATTTTGAAGTAGTTCAAAATGGAATAGTCAAAGAAAGAGTTCTTGCCTGTGTTACAAGGTGTGAAATTGAGTAAGACTGAAAGCCCGACCACGACAGAAGATAGAAAGAAAATGAAAGTCATTCCCTATGCCTCGCCATAGGTTCTATAAAGTATGCCATGCTATGTACCAAATCTATTGTATACCCTACACTGATTTTGGCAAGGGAGTACAATAGTGATCTAGGAGTAGGTCACTGGACAGCGGTCAAAATTATCCTTAGTGCAATAAGGATATGTTTCTCGATTATGGAAGTGACAACAGGTTCGTCGTAAAAGGGTTACGTCGATACAAGTTTTGGCACTGATCCAGATAACTCTAAGTCTTCATCTGGATACATATTGAAAGTGGGAGCAATTAGCTAAATTAGCTCCGTGCAGAGCATTGTAGACATAGAAATTTGCAAAATACATACGGATCTGAATATGGCAGACCCGTTGACTAAACTTCTCTCACAAGCAAAACATGATCACACCTTAGTACTCTTTGGGTGTTAATCACATAGCGATGTGAACTAGATTATTGACTCTAGTAAACCCTTTGGGTGTTGGTCACATGATGATGTGAACTATGGGTGTTAATCACATGGTGATGTGAACTATTGATGTTAAATCACATGGCGATGTGATCTAGATTATTGACTCTAGTGCAAGTGGGAGACTGAAGGAAATATGCCCTAGAGGCAATAATAAAGTTATTATTTATTTCCTTATTTCATGATAAATGTTTATTATTCATGCTAGAATTGTATTAACCGGAAACATAATACTTGTGTGAATACATAGACAAACAGAGTGTCACTAGTATGCCTCTACTTGACTAGCTCATTGATCAAAGATGGTTATGTTTCCTAGCCATAGACATGAGTTGTCATTTGATTAACAGGATCACATCATTAGGAGAATGATGTGATTGACTTGACCCATTCCGTTAGCTTAGCACTTGATCGTTTAGTATGTTGCTATTGCTTTCTTCATAACTTATACATGTTCCTATGACTATGAGATTATGCAACTCCCGTTTACCGGAGGAACACTTTGTGTGCTACCAAACGTCACAACGTAACTGGGTGATTATAAAGGTGCTCTACAGGTGTCCCCGAAGGTACTTGTTGGGTTGGCGTATTTCGAGATTAGGATTTGTCACTCCGATTGTCGGAGAGGTATCTCTGGGCCCTCTCGGTAATGCACATCACTTAAGCCTTGCAAGCATTGCAACTAATGAGTTAGTTGTGGGATGATGTATTACGGAACGAGTAAAGAGACTTGTCGGTAACAAGATTGAACTAGGTATTGAGATACCGACGATCGAATCTCGGGAAAGTAACATACCGATGACAAAGGGAAAAACATATGTTGTTATGCGGTCTGACCGATAAAGATCTTCGTAGAATATGTGGGAGCCAATATGAGCATCCAGGTTCCGCTATTGGTTATTGACCGGAGACATGTCTCGGTCATGTCTACATAGTTCTCAAACCCGTAGGGTCCGCACGCTTAACGTTTTGATGACAGTTATATTATGAGTTTATTTTTTGATGTATCGAAGGTTGTTCGGAGTCCCGGATGTGATGACGGACATGATGAGGAGTCTTGAAATGGTCGAGACATGAAGATTGATATATTGGAAGCCTATATTTGGATATCGGAAGTGTTCTGGGTGAAATCGGGATTTTACCGGAGTACCGAGGGGTTACCAGAACCCCCCGGGGGCTTAATGGGCCATAGTGGGCCTTTGTGGAGAAGAGGAGAGGCGGGCAGGGCAGGGCCGCGCGCCCCTCCCCCGCTAGTCCGAATAGGACAAGGAGAGGGGGCGGCGCCCCCCCTCCCCCCTTTCCTTCCTCTCTCCCTCCTCTTTCCCCTCCATTCCTAATCCAACTAGGAAAAGGGAGGGAGTCCTACTCCCGGTGGGAGTAGGACTCCACCTGGCGCACCCCTCCTGGCCGGCCGCACCTCCCCCCTTGCTCCTTTATATATGGGGGCAGGGAGCACCCTAGAGACACAACAATTGATCGTTTGATCTTTTAGCCGTGTGCGGTGCCCCCCTCCACCATAGTCCACCTCGATAATACTGTAGCGGTGCTTAGGCGAAGCCCTGCGTCGGTAGAACATCATCATCGTCACCACACCGTCGTGCTGACGAAACTCTCCCTCAACACTTGCCTGGATCGGAGTTCGAGGGACGTCATCGGGCTGACGTGTGCTGAACTCGGAGGTGCCGTGCGTTCGGTACTTGATCGGTGGGATCGTGAAGACGTACGACTACATCAACCGCGTTGTGCTAACGCTTCCGCTTTCGGTCTACGAGGGTACGTGGACAACACTCTCCCCTCTCGTTGCTATGCATCACCATGATCCTGTGTGTGCATAGGAATTTTTTTTTGAAATTACTGCGCTCCCCAACACGAGCCCCCTTGGACTCGCCAGCCCCTCCTTACTCCCTAAGATAGTTTCTCCCCTCTCCTCCTCCCTGGTCGCTCTCTCTCTCTTCCAAATCCACAGCGACCGCGCCACCGTCACCATGGCCGTCGTCGATGTGCCCACCGTAGACCTCAGGCCCTAGGACCTTGTCCAGAAGAACAGGCACCGTCTGCTATGTCGTCTACGCCCACCAGGTTGAGTTGGGATCCCCAACAACGAGCGCATCATCGTCATCTTCTTCCTCTGCCCGTCGGCGATCTCCTCCGATCCCGGCTGCCCTACTACTACTAAGCTTTCGCCGGGGCCCCTTGTGCCTCCTAGGTGAGCTCCACCTCTTTTCACTCTGTTAGCTAGCTGCCTCGCCCCTTCTTGCGTCGGTCCCCGTCACGCCTGAAGTTGTCGCCGTCATTTGCTTCGCCGCCGCGGCCACCGAAGCCTAGCTCGCACCCGTTGCCTGTTGCCGTGCTCCTGGACGCAAGGGTGGCACGTGCACGCCCCAGTTCAACTCGGACGAGCCTCTGGGATCGATCCTGAGGCCTCCATGTTGCGGTCGCCCGCGTCGCACCCCGCTGCCCCGCAACGCCGACGCTCGCTGGCCGTCCCCTCCGCCCTGACCGTGTTCTGCAGCTCCGGCGTCTACGCAGACCCGCGTCCGCCTGCTGGCCTTCGCGAGGGCTCACCGCTGCAGCCCGGCTCGCCTCCGCCCAGCGCTGCTACTGCTCCAACGCCGCCCTGCACGGCGCTCGCCGACCCGCCACACGCGCGTCACCATGCCCGCGTGCATCGGCCCCTGCCTTTTGCTCGCCCTCGCAGTTGCCGCGACCGCGCCGCGCCGCCCGCCCGCTGTGGCCTTCTGCTGCTGCTGCCCTCCCTCATACTGCTGCGCTGCTTCTGCTACCCGGTGGCCACTGCCTGCTACTTCCACCGCACTCCGCCGTTGCATGCTGCTGCTGCCCCGCTGCCAGGCGTCGTCGCTCTCCATGTCGCGGCACCCTGATGAGGCCCCGCCTCGCTGTCGCTCGCCACTCCGCCGCCCCTGGCCGTCCCCTTCCTCGCGCCCACCTCGTCGCCCTAGCCTCGCCCTGGCCATGTCCCGAGCGCCCGCCCCAGGCCTTCGCTCGCCCGCGGCCGCGCTGACCGTGCCCAGCCGCTGCTGGCCTGGGCTAGTGCCCGGTCAGGCCGGTGCCCGCGCCCGTTATCCGCCCGCCCCGCTTGGCCTATGGGCCAATGACAAATGGGGCCGCCCTGTTAAAACAAAAAAAATGTGTATAAATATATATATATATATATAATTAATTAATTTAATTAACTATACTTAATTAGCTTAATTAACTAGGTTAGTTAAGTTAAACCTAATTAGTTAAGCTGGGTCAATGACAGACGTGCCCCACTACCTTGTTTGACTAGTCAACGGTCAGTGTTGACCGTTGACGTCATGATGACGTCATGCTGGTGCAATAACTCCGTTTTAGAATTAATCATAAATCCTGAAAATTGCTAAAACTTTAGAAAGTCATATAAATAAATCTGTAGCTCGGATGAAAATACTTTATACATGAAAGTTGCTCAAAAAAGCGAGACGAATCCGGATACGCCCTCCGTTCATCTGTCACACATCCCTAACATAGCGAACATGCAACCGTCCCCATCCGATTCATCTGTGCGAAAATGCCAAACTTCGGGAAAACTTTTCCGGATGTTATCCCCCTTCGCAAGTATAGTGTAGCACTGCGTTAGAACACCCCTAACGCTGCTTATTATCTTGTGATGCATAGTATTGAACTTGTTTGCTCTGTATTTATTCTTTCTTCCCCCTCTTCTCTCTGGTAGACCCTGAGACCACTGCTGATACCATTGTGATCGACTACATCGACGACGACCCTTCTTCCCTTTCAGCGGAGCTTCCAGGCAAGCCCCCCCTTTGATCATCTCGATGTCGCGCATTCCATTCTATCGTGCTTGCATTAGATTTTTCTATTGTAATTGATTGCTCCTATTCTGATGCATAGCCTGCTTTTTTACCTGCTGTTGTACCTTACCTGCTTATCCTAAACTGCTTAGTGTAGGTTGGTTAGTGATCAATCAATGACCCCCACCTTGTCCTTGTTGCCCCTGCTTCATCATCGATGACTCGATCAACGTGATCGATGACCAGAGCACGACACATTATATCACATCACACCCCTTTTGTTGCTCGACTCTGCAGAGCTACTATCGAGTGCCGAGGGTGATACCTCATAACGCACTCCTGGTGATGACTCTGTAGTGTAGCTATTCTTTCATGGTCATCGAGGGTGATTCCTCCTTTACCACTCCCGACATGACTCTGTCATGCAACCCCTCGAGTGTGAACCTCGAGGGTGGTTGCTCTTACATTCACCTTGACGATTACATCAAGTGGAATCCATCGAGGGTGATTCCTCGGGTTTTCCCCTTGATGTTTGGACACACGGTTACCTTGACTTTACTTGTGACCTTTGTGAAAGTCGGGCGGGTCCGGATAGCACCCGCAAGATAATTACATGGCATGGCCGGGCATTCTGGGCCCTTGCCGTAAGTCCACGAGACGGGGCGACGGGGTCACATCGATCGTGAGTCTCTTCTCGTCTCCGCAAGTTAATAATACACTATGGTTTGGGTATTTGTTCTGAGTTGGCCTCTGGCCTTTACGCACTAACCACCACGCGAGAATAGTTATGGGCCTCGACGTCGTAGTATCAGCCGAAGCTTTGTCAGACGTCCAGTTCAGCATTGCGGCACAGCTGGGCCGGCACCCCAGAGGTGGTGCCTGGTCTACCCCGCTCGCAACGACCCGGAGTGCAACGGGCGATGGGCCCAGACCCCGGAGTCCTTAGGATGTAGACCGGCGGGGACCTATCTGCTGAGCCTAGGTAGGGCTACGGCGTGTTGATCTTCCGAGGCCGGGCATTGACCAGGAAAAGTGTGTCCGACCAGAGTAATCAAGCGTGTTGGAAAACATGGTGCACCCCTGCAGGGAAGATTATCTATTAATAGCCATGTCCGCGGTAACGGACGTTCAGACTTATATCCTGATATTTTACAACTAGAAATGGATACTTGAGATATGTGGCTCCAGGATTGTTTTCTCGCAGGGAGTCGAGGAAGGATCTCTGGGCATTAATGCTACAACATGTTTGTTATTTATAAACGGCTATTCTTTACTCTTCTACATGTTGCAAGATGCTTGGAGCTACTTGAAGATGCTAGTCTTCGATATGCTAGGCCTTCCCCTCTATTCTGGCATTCTGCAGTTCAGTCCACAGATACAACCCTTCCATTTGATACCAATGCATACTTAGTATAGATCTGATGCTTGCGAGTACTTTGGATGAGTACTCACGGTTCCATTGCTACCCCTTTTCCCCCTTCTTCCTTCTTTCCGGTTGTTGCAACCAGATGGTGGATCCTAGGAGCCAGATGCCACCGCTGACGTCTGCTACTACTTGGAGACCACCGACGACCAGCAGTAGTTAGGAGGTCCCAGACAGGAGGACTTGCCTCTTCGATCGTTGATGTTTGTGCTTGCCTTCTTAAGGCAGTCTTGTTTAACTTATGTATGTACTCAGATATTGTTGCTTCCGTTGATGCTTGTGTATCGAGCTTGTATTCGAGCCCTCGAGGCCCCTGGCTTGTATAAAGCTTGTATTATTTTAATTTGTGTCTAGAGTTGTGTTGTGATATCTTCCCGTGAGTCCCTGATCTTGATCGTACACATTTGCGTGTATGATTAGTGTACGGTCGAATAGGGGGCGTCACAAGTTGGTATCGGAGCCGACCGCCTGTAGGAACCCCCTTTCCAACTCCTTGTCCGAAGTCGAGTCTAGTCAATGAAAAACTATTTTACTAACATGGTTGTGTGGATTATGGGCCCACGTTGCCATTGGGTGGTATTAGGATCTTTTACTCCTCGTCCATACTCTGGGACTCTGACCTCTCTTCTATTCGGGTTAAATGATTTTGTTAACTTTAAGTCTAGGTTCTCATAAATATTTTCTCCCGGAGAGCCCTTTCATTCCAGATGATGGCCTGCTTCACCCGAAGATTCCGAAGAAGATACCCTTCAGTATTTCCCGAGACTTTTGTGCTCGTCGCTTTTGCACTTCCCTACCTCGATATATCCTTACGGATAACTTCTTACACTTGTCGTTCATACAACCATTCCCAGTTGCTCTTGTTATTACAAGATACATTGAATTATCCTCCGACTTGTGAGAATCCCCTGCGTCGTTGCCTTGCGATTCTTTGCCACATAAATACATATATGGATAATTCCTCACACTTATCGAGGATTTGTTCATTCCTAGTTGATCAAGTGATTCACAAGATACTTTGAAATACTAACCGATCTTCCGATGATCCTCTCCCACTATTGCTCTGCAAATACTTGTTTGCTTGCATTATGGATACCTTCCATATGTCTGGAAATATTCAGTAGTATCTTTTGCCATTGTCATTTTGAACATTTGATTTGATATGTTTGTGAATGCAATCCTCAATCACAATTAGAATTCTTCCCATCGGCTTAGATGTCACCCCGGACATGAGCTGGTGTTCGACAAATCAAACCTTGATTGATTGTCGATCTATGTCTATTCAACTTACTTGTCTTTGATCAGAGCATCTGCTACTGATCCCTCGATTTTGGAAATCCTAATTCCTTTACATTTGAGCTTTGAATTAGTCAGTTGTTTCTATAATTCGGTCTCCTTGCATTCTTTCTTCTTCTGGTTGAGTACCGATACTCAGATCAGATCCCTTGTGGACCACAAGGTCCTTTGTTGGATTTTATCCGACAACGTCCTTCATAATCAATCACCTTGTGAGCCTTTCCTCGGATACATAATGGCTTTGGTAAATTTTATCCTCTTCTTCCTCAACCAGGCTCTACTTCGAGCTTGAGTTACTTATTCCTAAATTCGTGGTATATGTTCCTAAGATGCCCCAATGGGTTGAATCTATGTCTTCCCTAAATTCGCGTGAACTTGAAAGTTATGCGGGTTATACTCTACTAGCTTTCCGTCAGGTGAAATTTCAACACTACAACTTCTTCGAATACGAGAAGTGAATGGAAAGTTGTGCATTAGAGAAGTGGGAGTCAACCTTGAGCCTTCGTGTTCATGCCCATGGACCCGATGTGGAACTTATCATGGAAGTTTCTTGTAATAATATTAATCCCCTTATGATAAGTTCATCTTGTATCTACATTTGGTCCTTCGCAACTGTGGTTCTGGCCATATAATTTGATCCCATTGCTCGGACAAGTTGAAGTACTTGTCTTCTATAGATCTTTTCACCTGTCCAACCTCTATCATGTTCTACCTTCGAGTATTACCCTCTGGTATCTCGAGAATTTCGCGGAACTACATAACTTCTAATGGTTTCTTCATCAACTATTATTTCTCACCGATTCAAATTTTCCACGGGTTCTGAGTTGCTATACACTCAAGAACACCGATAACTGATTTGAGTCTACATTTTCCTTTCCATTGGTTTGTTTAACCTTTCTTGTAACCTAACATATCTGAGCAGTGATAATTCTCTGCTTATGTAAACGCCTCGGTGTTCAACTCAGTCAGTAAGACCCTGTTACTATGGTGGGTGATATTCCGGTAACCACCGATGGACGAGAAATTTGCCTATTGGTCCGCCTTGTTTAAACGAGCAGGAAAATTGTTCTCTTCGTCCCTTGCTCTTGGTACCAACGTTGTTGCGAACATAATTAACAGGCTATCCTCTGACCTACCTTGCTGTCATGACCGTAAAAAATGGTTAGCGCCTTCCTGTTGTTAATCCACATGGTGGGCCCATAACCCATAGTTCCTCGGGATCGAAACCTGACTCTCCTGTACATCCCTGTTTTCCAAAATTATTTCCCCGCGCTTGGCTTCGTATGTAAATCACGAGCCACCTTCCTAGTGATCTATTCTGGTATCAGACGCAATACTTATTCCCATTGCTCTGAACCCCTTTCACCCTCTGTTTCAGGCAACGAACAATTGCCTACCCGCTTGAAGCTTCTTATTGCACCTTCTTACCTTGCTCTCGGTGACTTTCTTGAATTTCAACTCGAGAGATGCCTCTATACCATGTTCAATGAGATAGCCCCAGGTACCTTATCTTTTGTTGAGCTTCGTCCTTCGTGAGCCTTTCCCCTTACTCCACCCCTTAAATCTCGGGACGAGATTTCTTGTAGTGGAGGAGAATTGTGACGCCCAGATAATTAAGCTACAGTAATCCCCCACTAATGGTGCCATGTCATCACATTACTGTTGCTAATCCTCACTTGATCCAAATCATGATTCAAATTCAAACTCAAAATTTAAAGTCAAAAATTCAAATTTGCCTAACATGAAAACTAAAATGTTCAAAGTGTGGCAAATAATCCCTGGATATTTGTCATGTTGGAACCAACCTCTTTTGGATTCGGAAAGTGCCCCTGGAAATTATTTAGTGATCCAATAGCATTTAAAATTGGCATTTTCAATTTCTAAAAATAGTTAGACAACAACTTTCGGCCTTAAAATTTTTGTGACAAAGGGTTATTTTGCAACTCTATTTGTGGAGCCACTTTTATATTTAGTAAAACTATTTTTGCTAGCTAAAGTAAAAGAAACAGAGGTTTTAAAAGGAAAAACCTAAAGAAATGAAAATGGGGAAAAGAGACACGGCCCCCTGCCCCTGGGCCTTATTCCCCCAGCTGGCCCAGTGACCCAGCTCCCCCTCCCACGTCGTCTTCACTCTGCGGGCGATCGAGCACCCGCACCCGTGGTCGCCGCCCGACCGGCTCGCTATTCCCGCACCGCGGCAGCGCCTAGATAAGGACGAGCCGCCTTGGCCTCGTCAGCCCCCCTTCCTCCCCGAGATAGTTTCTCCCCTCTCCTCCTCCCTGGTCGCTCTCTCTCTCTCTCTCTCTGTCTGTCTCTCTCTCTCTTCCAGATCCACAGCGACCGTGCCACCGTCACCATGGCCGTGGACGATTCACGAGCCCACCGTCAACCTCGGGCCATAGGAACTTGTCTAGAAGAACCGGCACCATCTGCTACATCGTCTATGTGCACCAGGTTGAGTTGGGATCCCCAATGACGAGCGCGTCATCATCTTCTTCTTCCTCTACCCGTCGGTGATCTCCTCCGATCCCAGCTACCGTGCTGCTACTAAGCTTTCACCGGGCCCCCTTGTGCCTCCTAGGTGAGCTCCACCTCTTTTCCCTCTTTTAGCTAGCTCATTCGCCCCTTCTAGCGTCGGTCCCCATCACACCCAAAGCTGTCGCCCCTGTTTGCTTCACCGCAGCGGTCACCGAAGCCTAGCTCGCACCCATTGCCTGTTGCCATGCTCCTGGACGCCAGAGTGGCGCGTGCACGCCCCAGTTCGGCTCAGACGAGCCTCTAGGCTCGATCCCGAGGCCTCCATGCTGCGGTCGCCCGCGTCGCACCCTGCTGCTCTGCAACACCGACGCTCACCGGTCGTCCCCTCCGCCCTGACCGCGTTCTACAGCTTCTGCGTCTGTGCAGAGCCGCGTCCGCCTACTGGCCTTCGCGAGGCCTCACCGCTGTCGCCTAGCTCGCCTCCGCCCAGCACTGCTACTGCTCCAACACCGCCCCACACAGCGCTCGCCGACCCGCCACACGCGTGTCACCATGCCCGCACGCACTGGCCCCTGCCTTTTGCTCGCGCCCGTGGTCACTGCGACCGCGCCGCGCCGCCCGCCCGCTGTGGCCTTTTGCTGCTGCTGCCCCCCCCTCATATTGTTGCACTGCTTCTGCTACCTGGATGGAACCACCTGCCCTTTCAGCCCCCATCTCTGAATCATCAACATAAGTATGTAATAGTATAGTATATACCCGTCATCACCTCCTGATTGATCACGGCCCAGTAATATAGCATGGCAGATGGACAAGAGTGTAGGGCCACTCATGTAATACTAGCAACCTATTCTAAGCATTAGGATAGCAGTTAAATGTATCAATAGTAGTAACAAGGATAGGCTATGCAATAGTATAGGATCGAACCGATGAAACAGTGACACTACTCTAATGCAAGCAGTAGAGGGAAGGACAAGGCGATATCGGGATGAACAAGGGGAGGGCTTGCCTGGAAGCTCTGTTGCACAGGAAGAAGGGTCGTCGGTGACGTAGTCGTACTCAGTGGCTTCAGCGTCGGTCTCGGGGTCTACCGGAGAAGAAGAGGGGGAGAAACAGTAAATACGGAGCAAACAAAGCATCACAAAACATAACGAGGCAATGCGCGGTGCTAGGTATGCCCTAACGCGGTACTAGGTGATGTCGGCGAAGGGGGGAAACATCCGGGAAAGTATTCCCGGTGTTTGACGTTTTCGGATAGACGAACCGGAGGGGGATTGCTGCATGTTCGCCATGCTAGCACTACTAGGGAAAAGCCTAGCAGTAGTGCGGGTTTTTGGCCTATCAGTGGCGGGTAACCGCACTACTGCTATGGCGCTACAGCTAAAGGTTAGCAGTAGCGTGTGTTAACCCGCGCTACTGCTATATCTACTTAGTAGTAGCGCGTGGCGTAACAGGCGCTACTGGTAGTTACTAGTAGTGCGTCTCACTGCCCACACTACTACTATTATTCCGTATTCTATTTTTTATGTTGTTATTCATACACCTTTATACAAGTTTTCATACAGTAGCAATTTAGAGATTGTTCTTACATTATAATGAGTTATTAAATCAATAGGTGAAAGAACAGTTGATTAATTTCAAGTGGATGGATCCTAAGTGATCAAGTCATGGATTATCATGATAATCCATGACTTGATCACTTAGGATCCATCCACTTGAAACTAATCCACAGTTCTTTCACCCAATGATATAATAACTCATTATCATCATATTAATATAAAAACTCTTACATCATATCATCACCAACAACACTAGTTAATAATCATCATAGTCATTACCACTATTTAATCATCATAGTCAAAGTGTAGCTATCTAATCACCACCAACACTTGCTAATAATAATCATCATAGTCATTACCACCAACACTAGCTATTTAATCATCATAGTCATAGTGTAGCACATCATCATCTTCAAACTCATTCTAGCTAGCTAATCACTCCTATTGCTCTCTCTCAGGTAAAATAGCATAGAACATGTGTAGCAGTCATGATTCATCATATTGGAGCATGCAGATGAACCTGTCTCCTAATTGTGGGATGCGCTTCTGATTGCTGCCCCCTAGTATTTCTCTGCGATCCTTCACAATTTTGCTCTAGTCTTTCACTATTAAGACTTGCTCGGTTTTAGATATCCTGAATGCACTCATGTGCAATGTAGGATGTCTTGGCTGTAAGCTAACCATTGCCATACGACCTTTAGGCTCGATCCAATGAGGCACAACTATCATCGGGAGTCCCTGTTGAAGAACATCGTAGTAACATACTTAGCAATGAAGTTTAGCTTAAAAATAATGTATGCAAAAGATGCACTGAGGAAAAATAGTAAAAATCTTACCATCTTTCCTAAATAGATGTGACCGTAGTTCAATACGAACACTATTGGTCGCATGTTTTGAATACTAAGATTTTCAAGTCCAGGAAAATAATTTCTCTTGACAACATCAAGATCCTCCAGCCATGAAACATAATGAGTTATCTCCTCGCAGTTTAGTTCAGCCTCGGGATAGTACTATGTCATGTCTACCAAGCGACGGACATGTTTGCTTGATTGGAAATAAGCTATCAATAGAAATTAGTTGTCAACTATTTTTAAATAAAAAATATCCAAGATATAAGTATGGTTGAGAAACTCACATAATGGTAGAACTGGAGGCGTCTGCACATCGACCCAGATGTCGATATTGCCTTCAATATCATCTTCCGGACGAATATCAAAGGTGATAAGCATATCAGGCTCAAATGCATAAGCCTTGCATAGTGCTCTCCAATTTTTGCATTCAAAATACATGTAGGTGTCTGCATTGTATAATTTTGCGTCGAAAGTATAATCATGCTCGGTCTTCAGGTGAACTCTCTTTACCTCCATAGTTTTCATAGGACTGAAACCAATCATATCCAAGACAAAATTTCTTGCGTGGCAGGGGATACACTAGTAGAAGAGTAAAAATTAAAATTATAAGTTGAAGCAAAAGAAGCAGAAATCATGCTTAATTACGAAAAAAGACTTGTCGTTGTGACTTACTGTATCCACTTCGAAGTTCTCATCCAGCTTGATGCTGAAGCGCCTATCATCAACTAGGAAAGGTCTGTCGCACATGCCTCACTCGTCTTCGCAGTATTCGCACATACCGAAATCCTTTTCGTCGTCAGACATTTCCTATGTTCATAGTTGAAACATTAATTGAAAATCGATCGAAGAAACTACCAGGAAACTCAACACACAAATCGGGGCACTCGATATTTCCTACATATTATAGCACAATTCATGCTTAAATTCATTGAAAAATCCGGCATGACCTTTGCTAAAATAGGACATATCTAGCGCGTGAAATTTGCCGGAACGGAAGTGAATCAACACTCCGGTAAAACATAGGCCACTCGGATTTTCCCAGCGATACAAAGATCTTCATACACATAAAATGATGCTTAAACTTGCAATTCCATCCGGATTAATTATCATAAGCATTCGCACATGAGCTCACCGACAAAATAGCCTAGTTCTACTCTATTCAACACACCGAGGAGTGGAGAAGGAGGAGGTGGACTTTTAGCTCACCGACTCGGGTGTAGAGGAAGTAGAGTTAGCTCGGATGACGATCACTCCAAGGAGACACGACTGTACAAAGCCTGCATATTCCACCGAGTAAAATTTTAGATAACCAAATCCCATATACCATTCTTTGATCACAAAGTGATAATGAAATAAAGATAATTAAGGCGTCGGCGATGGGGATGACTGCGGAGATGAGGTAGGGGCAAATACTCGATTTCTGCATAAACAAACTAGTTCTATTAAGCACTTACTAAATAAACTAGTTCTATTAACTACTTACTAAATAAACTAGTTCTATTAAGAACTTACTATAAATAAACTAGTTCTATTAAGCACTTACTATAAATAAACTAGTTATATTAAGCACTTACTACAAATAAACTAGTTATATTAAGCACCTACATTCTACCTATCTATACCGTAGTTCTAGCCCTAACATCTATCCATCCATCCATCCATCAATATAACCATCCATCCATTTCAAATTCTACCAACTAAAAATTTCCATTACTTAAATTTCTAATCAAAAGACCTAAAATTTCCTATTCTATTGAAACCACCTAAAATAGTCAAAAAAATTATTCTATTAAAAAACCTACATTCTACAATGTCTACATTCTAAAATCTACATTTAAATTACCTACATTCTACAAGAATAGAGATAATGAAGGGAGGAACGAGGGGTAGGAAGGAGGGAGGGAGGAGGGAGGAGGCGGGAAGGAGGAGGGAGGGAGGAGGGAGGGAGGAGGGGGAGGAAGGAGGGAGGAGGCAGGAAGGAGGGGGAGGGAGGAGGAGGAGGGAGGTAGGAGGAGTTACCTCGATGGCGGTGACGGCGGGGGGGCAACAGCGACGGGATGGAGGGAGATGGAGGAGGGAGCTAGGGAGAGAGGGGGCGACAGTGGTGGATTGGAGGAGGGAGGGGATGTAGGAGGGAGGGGGCGACGGCGGCAGCAGCTGGCGGCACTGCGGCGGCGGTGGACGACGGGGTGAGGGAGGGGATGGAGGAGGGAGTGGAGAGGGGAGAGTGAGGGGCGGACGGGCCGGGTGGAGAAGATAGGATGGCTTTAGCAGTAGCGCTCCTTAGGGAAAAGCGCTACTACTAAACTCTATAGCAGTAGCGCTTTCTACAATAACGCGCCACTGATAAGGCTAAGCATGTAAAAAATAAACATAAAAAATACATTGGTCATGAATGATCTTTTTGTGTAGAATCTAAATAGTCAACATGAATCCTCACCTGTTAATGAAGTCCAAGTGCTTGTGATAGTTTGAGAAGTAACATATTTAAGGTGGTCAACACCCTGTTCGCTTAGCAGTATGGGACTAAACTTAGTTGCAAGAGAGGATGATACTTAGCAGCAGCGTGTGTTGGCGAAACACGCTACTCCTAAGTACGTTAGCAGTAGCGCGTCTTTGGAAAGGGTGCTACTACTATAACTAATCTGGAGGCAACGCCCTGGCAATTGTAGTAGCAGCGCTTTTTCACCTAGCGCAGTACTGCTACTGGGATATTAGTAGCGCGGTTTTATACAGAGCGCTGCTAGTAAGTAGCAGTAGCGTTTGTTTTTAAACCGCGTTGCTGGTAAGATTCTGTGTATAAGGTTTGCCCTAGTAGTGGGAATGTGTGGCAGACGAACAGACAGCGTATACGGATTTATCTCGTCGTTCTGAGCAACTTTCATGTATAAAGTATTTTCATCCGAGTTACGGATTATTTTATATTAATTATCAAAGTTTTAATTCATTTTCTAGATTATTTTAATTCGAAAATTAAATCTTTAAATTGCTAGATGTACCCAGCATAGTGCACACAAACAAGTACACTGGCTGACGGGTTGGATCAGGGGGACCCAGTTGAGCAGTCAACGTTTGACTGGTCAACACGGGGTGGGGCCCCTGTCATACATAGATCTAACTAATTTCAATTTATTAGTTAATTAAAGTTAAGTTAATTAAGCAAACTTAATTAAGTTAATCAATTATTTAGTTAATTTTTAAATTTCTTTTTTTTACATTCTCAGGGGCATGGGCCCACTGTCAGTGGCCCAAAGGTTACTGGATCGGGCGCTAGGCGACGGGCCACGTTTAGCGGGCGCGGGCGCCCGACAGGGCGACTGGGAGGACGACGGCAAGGCGCTAATTGGGGCGAGGCCGTGGCGACGTGGGCGGTCGCTTGAGGGGAACGCCGGGAGCAGGGGAGCGGAGGCGCAGCAGTTGGGGGCTGCGGGGCATGGGCGGCGGCGGCGACGCGCAACACGGAGCGGCGATGGGCAGAGCCGAGCGGCGAACACGGTGGAAGGCGCGAGCGGTTGCGGTGGCGGCCAGAGGCAGGCGCGGCCGGGACGAGCTGCCGGCGGCAGCTGACGCAGCACAACAGACGCAGTGGAGATTGGGGGGTAGGCGCAGCAAGACGCGTCGGTCGGGGGTCAGGCGCGTGTATGGGGCTAGGCTGCAAAGCAAGCAGCAGTAGGTGGCCGTAGCGGGCGGGGCCGGCGGAGGACGACGCCGCTGGAGGAAGAAGAGGACAGGGCGCGGTGAACGGCCGTGTTTGCGGGAGGCCAGCGCCGCGAGGGCGCGGTCAAGACCGTTGCGCACTGATACGTCTCCAACGTATCTATAATTTTTTATTGTTCCATGCTATTATATTATCTGTTTTGGATGTTTATGGGCTTTATTAAACACTTTTATATTATTTTTGGGACTAACCTATTGACCCAGAGCCCAGTGCCAGTTCCTGTTTTTTCCCTTGTTTCAGTGTTTCGAAGAAAAGGAATATCAAACGGAGTCGAAACGGAATGAAACCTTTTGGAGAAGTTATTTTTGGAAGGAAAGCTACCCGATAGACTTAGAGTGCACATCAGGAAAGAAACGAGGGAGCCACGAGGCAGGGGCGCGCCCACCCCCCTAGGGCGCGCCCTCCACCCTCATGGGCCCCTCGTGGCTCCCCTGGCGTATTTCTTCCGCCTATATATATCCATATACCCTAAAACCTTCGGGGAACAGAATAGATCGGGAGTTCCGCCGCCGCAAGCCTCTGTAGCCACCAAAAACCAATCGGGACCCTTTTCCGGCACCCTGCCGGAGGGGGGATCCCTCACCGGTTGCCATCTTCATCATCCCGTTGCTCTCCATGAGGAGGAGGGAGTAATTCACCCTCGGGGCTGAGGGTATGTACCAGTAGCTATGTGTTTGATCTCTCTCTCTCGTGTTCTTGATTTGGCACGATCTTGATGTATCGCGAGCATTGCTATTATAGTTGGATCTTATGTTGCTTCTCCCCCTATACTCTCTTGTAATGGATTGAGTTTTCCCTTTGAATTAATCTTATCGGATTGAGTCTTTAATGATTTGAGAACACTTGATGTATGTCTTGTCGTGCGTATCTGTGGTGACAATGGGATATCACGTGATTCACTGGATGTATGTTTTGGTGATCAACTTGCGGGTTTCGCCCATGAACCTATGCATAGGGGTTGGCGCACGTTTTCATCTTGACTCTCCGGTAGAAACTTTGGGGCACTCTTTGAGGTTCTATGTGTTGGTTGAATAGATGAATCTGAGATTGTGTGATGCATATCGTATAATCATACCCACGGATACTTGAGGTGACATTGGAGTATCTAGGTGACATTAGGGTTTTGGTTGATTTGTGTCTTAAGGTGTTATTCTAGTACGAACTCTAGGGCTGTTTGTGACACTTATAGGAATAGCCCAATGGATTGATTGGAAAGAATAACTTTGAGGTGGTTTCGTACCCTACCATAATCTCTTTGTTCGTTCTCCGCTATTAGTGACTTTGGAGTGACTCTTTGTTGCATGTTGGGGGATAGTTATATGATCTAGTTATGTTATTAATGTTGAGAGAACTTGCACTAGTGAAAGTATGAACCCTAGGCCTTGTTTCCTAGCATTGCAATACCGTTTACGCTCACTTTTATCATTAGTTACCTTGTTGTTTTTATATTTTCAGATTACAAAAAACTATATCTACCATCCATATTGCACTTGTATCACCATCTCTTCGCTAAACTAGTGCATCTATACAATTTACCATTGTATTGGGTGTGTTGGGGACACAAGAGACTCTTTGTTATTTGGTTGCAGGGTTGCTTGAGAGAGACCATCTTCATCCTACGCCTCCCACGGATTGATAAACCTTAGGTCATCCACTTGAGGGAAATTTTCTACTGTCCTACAAACCTCTGCACTTGGAGGCCCAACAACGTCTACAAGAAGAAGGTTGTGTAGTAGACATCACGCACTGCGAGCAAGAGATGCGAGGGGGGAAAAGAGGCTCACAACGAGCCTGTCGTTGTGCAACGCGTGCTCAGGGATGGCCTGAGGTAGACGAACGGCGGCGACGAGGTCGGGGTCGGGTCGGCGATGGAGATGAGGACGATGGCGATGACGTCCGGTGATTGGTCGCGGTGGACGGGTGGCGCGGTCGGCGGGGATTCGGCATCGAGCCCCGGGGCGACGGCGGCGAGGTCCTTGCCCTTGATCACGATCCAGATCGGGGGGAAAGGGAGAGAGCGGAGTTGGGGAAAGTGGGGGCGAGTGGGAAGGGGGTTAGGGTTCGATGGTGGACCGAGGGGGGGGGGGTAAGTAGGGGGCGGCCTGGGCCGGCCAGGTTGGCCCGGTGGCCAGCTGGGCCACGGCCCAGCACGGGGGTGTTGTTCTCATTTTTTATATTTTGTTTTCTTTTGTTTATTTTCTTTTACTATTTTCTTTTAATTTACAATTTGTTTTGGTTTTGTATAAAATGTATAATTAGCATCTAAATTAGTATTTCAAAATACCCCAATGGCACAAAAGAATTTGGTGACAAAATAAAATAGTTTAATATTTTATTAATTGTAAAAGGCATTTAATTAATTGTTTTTGCTACTTTTTTATTTATTTTAGGACATTCAAACACTTCTAAAGATGTTGGTTTCTCCATCGTTGTTGCTTCTGCATTATTAGTCCCCTTTTGAACAATTTAGTTTTAATGTTTGAAAACTTTTATTGTTTGCCTTGATTTTGAATTTGAATTCAAACGGGATTTGAATCATCGTGAGTTGAACAACACTAATCGTGCTGACATGGCATCATTGGCATGGAATTACTGTAGCTTAATTATCCGGGCGTCACAATAATCCTCCACTACAAGAAATCTCGTCGTGCGATTTAAGAGGTAGAGTAAGGGGGAAAGGTCTGGTTACGAAATTCTAAGGGATATTCTCGGTATTGGCTGCTTTTCTCGAAGAAGTTAATCCCTTTCGTTGATGTCTTCAATTCTCTATTTCAATGCATCATGATGAAGTTGTCATCTTTTCTTCAGGAACTCCATCGTACTTACGAATATGTAAGGGGCAGCTCGACAACGATAGAATGTTATATGGGAATATCATCTGGGGTTATCCCAAGAATGAACACATGAGTATCTCTCGAGTTGAACAACTGAAACACATCGAGAGAAAAGTAAGAAGGTAC
This sequence comes from Triticum aestivum, assembly GCF_018294505.1. Lineage (NCBI taxonomy): Eukaryota > Viridiplantae > Streptophyta > Magnoliopsida > Poales > Poaceae > Triticum > Triticum aestivum. The sequence continues at coordinate 266,089,951 of NC_057799.1, read as the reverse complement.
CATAAGAAGTTTCAAGTGGATAGACAGTCGTCGTTGCCTGAAATTGGGTGTGAAAGGGGTTCAGAGCAACGGGAATAAGTATTGTGTTTAATACCAGATTTGATGATCTCACAGAAGATGGCTCGTGAATTACATACGAAGCCAAGTGTGAGGAATAACTTTGGAAACAGGGGGTGTATAGGAGAGTCAGGTTTCGATCATGTGGAACTATGGGTTATGGTCCCACCATGTGGGTTAAAAAGTAGGAATGGCGATGTCATCTTGCACAATCATGATAGCAAGTCATGTTAGAGAATAGACTGTCAGTTATGTTGGCAACAACGTTGGTACCAAGGGCGAGGGATGAAGATAACCATTTTCCTGCTTGTTGAAACGAGGCGGACTAATAGGCAAAGTTCACGTCCATCGGTGGTTATCGGAATGTAATAGGGTCTTGCTGACAGAATTGTACACCGAGGTGTTTACATAAGCAGGAGAATATTACCGCTTAGATCATATAGACCTCAAGAAAGGTTAAACCAAACAATGGAAAGGATAATATGATTATCAAATTAAATAGAATAATGCAAAGGAAAATGTGTTTAAACACATATTTCAGGGGTATATCCTTCCCAAGGACAAACAGAGCATGATACCCATGACAGGATAGAAGTAGAAAACCATTTAGGTAAGGGGAGAGGAATTTCATGACATTATCCAAACAACAGTGTTTGAATAACTGATAAAGAAAATTTAGCATTGTGCTTCAAATGTTCTTATTGATGATCGGGGTACCACTAGTATGCGTTGGTGCTATACAAACGGTTTTTAACCCCTTTCCGCGACGGCATTTCGGACCGTCGCCAAGTGAGTGTGGGCGATAGGGTGTCCTTCCCACACGACCCAGAAACCGTCGGGGATATGGAGCAGTGATCCAGAGGCCTTCCAAAATGTAATCGTGTGCGATGCAGCACACACTAAATTCTTTCGCACGTGTGGTATCGGTGATTAAACGTTTCTAATGACGCAGTGAAACCATACGGTCTCTCGTAATGAACTGTTTGGGAAATAGTATGTAAGGCACATGGGCCAACATATGAACTGTGTGCGATTTGTGCCCCATCGCACATGAGTTTTCTGTGTAACCCGTCTGCCATGCAAGACTCCATCGCACACGTTTGCCAAAAATTACCGTCTGCGATAATGTTCTATCACAAACGGTTCAGGAGCCCCTTCGCACACATACAAGTGCTGCAGACCGTTTGTGATTTATTGGGTATCACCGACGGTTGCCGCAAGAGTGACATGTGCTTTTTGTTTGGGATCCCACACGTTTCCTGAAAAAATTACGACTGGGATTGTATTTTACATTGGGCACGGTTTACTCCCAGTTCTCATGTGCAATAACGTGATATCACAAACGGTTCCGGAGACCCTACGCACATGTAGTAGCGCTGCAAATCATTTGTGATCTGCTATGTATCACCGATGGTTCCGCTATGATTGACGTAAGCTTTTCGATGTGGATCGCACACACTCATTTAGTTGAACTGTGTGCGGAGCAATTGCCAAGTTAAAACAAAAATATCATCGGCATGCAAAAAGCAAATTTGCCACAATATTCAATTGAACAAATAAACAAAAATATCATATTTTGAATCAGCACGCAAAAAGCAAATTCGCCACAATATTCAATTGAACAAATAAACAAAAATATCCCATTTTGAATCGGCACGCAAAAATCAAATTCGCCACAATATTCAATTGAACAAATAGTGTCCATAGGAAGAAGATTCGTCAGATTTCGCAACAATTGCAATTGAACATATGGTAGCTAAATTCCAATGAATTGTCCACACATATATGCATTACATAATTAATCATATTGTACGAAATACGACCTCATCAGATGGAAAACAATGGATCCATGCATTATATGTTTAGCGGCTAACTCTTACTCAATATTTCGGGAGAAGGCATGCTGAAATCTTCATTATCACCAGTGGGATTGATGTAGTGATCCAGGAAGAAGTCGCTGATAAATCATTGAACCATCAACAATTCACCAGCCGGGAGCACTTCACGGGTCCTCGGTTTTAAGATGAGCTGCAGTATTTTTAAGGTCAAAATGCGCCATATGAGTGGAGTAGAAGATATTAATTAAGATAGACTTACTGGTACTAATTCGCGAGGATCATCACAACTATCAGCAGATTTGCGGATGGAGATCATGTGTCTGCAAACATAGCATCCACAAAGGTTGGTCCCTGCTTCTTGCTGAGGACACTGAAACTTTTTGTACAGAATTAGTCATGTATTTGTCCTGTTAGGAACAATCTAACCGGTGTTAGATGTATTATTTTTTTCTTTGGACAAAATAGAAAGAGGTTTATTTAGAAGCTTGAACATTTGACTAGCGTAAGGAAAGGTATTTGTAGACTGTTGGATAAATTTTTCGAAAATAACGGATTTCGGTGTGTTACCGGAGAAACGATCTCGTGCTGCAGAGGTAGTTCCCTCTTGAACAGGTTCCCTTGTTTAGTTTTCCACAATGCGATCACACTGCAAATGATGATGAATTTTGACAACATCAATTATTGAACCAGATATGAATGCAAATTAATTTCAACATCACAGAATTCAATACCTATCCACGAATTGCTGAAGATGCATCAAATCCTGAGCGTTTGTTGACTCTCTGAGAGAATCGATGTAGCAAACTATGTTCTTGTTTGGAACAATGAATTCCAATATCCAGTGATTGCTACATATTAAGAAAGCCATGGACTTATGAATTATGTCGAAATCTGAAAGACAATAAGTGTATGTGTGGTTGTTTACTTGACTTACCGTTCATGATATGGCCAGAAAAATGATTCTGCATGGGATGTGTTTTCGAAGAGACGGACGACCATGTTAACGGCCCAGTCACGTAGGTCCTTACCATGTATTGTTGTGCCATTTGCTAATTCAGGATCTATGAAATACACACTCTCCCTTTTTTCTCTCGGCGCGTTCATCCCTTGAGAGTAATAAAATGTAGTTAGCTGTTTATCATTTACAGCCTTGTATGGAGAAGTTGATCAGAGTTTGTTAAGTACTTACAAAATCAGGCATCTAACGAGAGTGGCATCGAGCACGTTGAAGTTGAAGAAGAGATGTAAGTCCTCAAAACTCACATCGATGGAACCAGCATCGTGTCGGAAATGATCTATGTTGTAGTGGACTGGCAAACCATGATGACCTGCTGACATTAGATCCATGCAATCACGGCAACTGGAGCTGCACTCATCAAAGTATTCGCCAACAAGAAATGGCTGGCCATGGACGTAATAGCGTGCTTGAAGTACGTCTGCTTTACTTTTAGCAAGCAACAAACATACTTTCATCATCCATGGCGTCAGAAATAATATTACTCCCCGATTCAAACAAGCTGCTGTTAATTTGGTTCTAGGCGATGAGTGCTTTAAGTAAGAGGCAATCGTTCTCTTTCCTCTTCACTTTTCCGCTGCGCTTCCTCGTGGTCGTGGGCGTAGCCTTTTTGGCCACTTCCTTCTTGGTACTTGAAGCATTTCTGGCAGAACGTCTGGTTGCCTGCAAAGTAGACTGTCGAGCAGATGGTGAAGCTTGGACGGACTGCTTAGCAGACGGTTTATCTATGCCGGACCGCTAAGCTGGCGGTGCTGTTGTGACGGACTGTTGGGCTGTAGGAGCAGAGGCATCGGACTGCTGACCATGTGTTGAAGCTATGTCGGGTTTCTGCGTAGGTGGTGCCAACTTGTCGATGTGCTGAGGAGGCCGTGCCAACGCGTTGGTTTGCTGAGCAGGAAGTGCTGACGCATTGGTATGCTGATCACGCACTGCAGACCGACAAACTGATGAGCAGTCGGTTCTGGACCTACAGACTGCTTAGCAGGCGGTTCCGAAGCATCAGACTGCTTAGCAGTCTGTTCCACCAGGTTGGTCTGCTGAGCATGTGCTGCAGCTGGGTCTCCCCCCGCTGCTTCAGCGGCCGGCATCTGCACCGGTGGTGCGTCTTCAGCAGTTGTAGGCCTTGCCACTGGCTGCTTTGGGGCGGAGGATGACATGGCCTGTATGCCACAAAGTCGGGCCGGCTGATCACAGGTTGATGCATCAGCCCACGAGAGCTGTTGTGGCAAGGAGAGCGTCACCGGTTGAGGGGCGACAGTGGTTGCTCTTGGCGGGGCTTCAGGGATCTCATCGATGAACTCTATTTCCTTTGGTGGCCACTGGATGTGATGTAACAGTGTTTCTCCCAAGGTCCTTTGCTCATCAAAGTCTCCTAGGATATTCTTCAAGGCAAATTCATTGAATCCAGGCTTTACTTCAGTCACGTAGCACTTCACACAGCCCGGCTTCAATGGCACATTGTCCAAGGAGAGGCCATCTTCCAAGAAGGGTGGGCAAACCCAGGCTGTTGCACATTTTAATGTACCTTCATAATGTGTAAGCACGCCCTTCAGTCTGTCTTTCATTCCAAATAGATCAGATATAGCATCATCACGAGTAGCTGCAGTCTCAATGTCGCTGGGGTCAGCTGGTGCACAACTACTCTTGTGCAGTGTTGTCGCCCAATAAGCAGCATCCTCCATGCCCACCTCCCCTCCCATCTGCTGGCTATCTGTCAGTGTTAGAGTCTTCTGCATCATCATTGACTCCTCAACATCCTTTCGAACAGCCGGATAAATCTCCTCCTCTACCTTTCATACAATGCATTCTACTTCATTTCACTCCTCGCTTTTTTCATGCTGAGCCTCTCTTCTTTGCTGAGTGTGAAAGCCCTCTTGTGCGGGACATTAACACCTATACCCCTTGCACGGCCAGAGGGCTCTTTTGTTTCCAGAGCAATGGACAGAATGTCACATGGCCCTGAGTCCCTGTAGAACCTTCTAGGGATCTTGGAAGCCTCTAACATCACTTGATACAGTTCAGCGTCACGTGAATTTTCAAAGTAATAAGTTCCGTCATCACGCCTCTTTGCACATGCCCGCAAGTAGTCTCTGGCGCGTTCGCCCCTGATGTCACTAAAGGCCGGATTCCCACCCGCCACTACTGCTTCTTTGCTCTCCTGTTCCCATATCAGTTTCATGTCGTAGTATCCTGCCACACCCATACGATGGGGGTGTATGTTCTTCTTCTGAAGTTCCGATTGCTTGAAACTCTTCTCAGCAAACTCTTTAGTTACCCTGACCCTTTTGAATTCTGCCCAATCTTCCTTTGTAATTTGGGGGTATGCGGGGACTGGGTCCTTGCCTTCACTCAAGTACTCGCTCTGTTCCAAAATAGATGACTCAACTTTATACTAGCTTTAGTATAAAGTTAGTACAAAGTTGAGTCATCTATTTTGGAATGGAGGGAGTACTTCTTTTACAGCACGTGCTTCTAGTTTCTCCAAGCATCTCTAGCCTTCTTCAGTGCAGCGTGTTCCACCTGCATTCTCCACTGCTCTGGAACGTTGAAGTGATCCATGATCTCCCGGACTATCCTTCGCCGTGTTTATGTGTCAGCCTTCCGAAACCCCGACAGATTAATGTTGATCCTTGCCCTGCCAACAAATCCACACACACTCCTGAACCTCGTGCGTGCTTTATCTGGTTTAGTTGGAGCCCAAGACTTTAAATCAATCTCGGTTACTTCATATACACCTTTAGGCTAGTGTGTGGGATTCCTTGGAGCGTTCTTCCGTGTCCTGGCCGGAAGGGTAATTGTTGCAGCTCTATCCCGTTCAAGATTACTTGATCCCTCACAATCTGCTGAAGACCTAGGGCTGTCCGAATTAGATGATGATATATCGCCTGAAACATGAGTGATGTCGCTGCTACTCGGCATCTACAGTGAACACATGCGAAACTCAGGAAAGGAGGATAAGCATAAAACTAACAACTTGGTATCAAGCTTTCTAAACATGCCATGCAATAATTTGGAAAATGTACGGCTAATTTGTTAAGTTTGTGTGACTCGGGCGCCAATGATATGTAAATAGGCAGTAACTTATTGGAACAAATACAGCTTATATGTAGTAAGGAAGGTAGATAATGAACATATATACGCTCTCCGTTATTTTATAGCCAATTTGGGAACATACGGAACGAAATTGGAAGAGGGATTGCGAGGAAATATGCCTCATCGCGATGGAGAGCAGTAACTAACAGGCTTCTTAATGCAAACCCGGCCGGACCACAGGAGAGGCGAGGGTTACTGCATCGATATGCTTGAGGGTGGCTGGCGAGCAAACGAAGACGGCGAGGCGCGGGCCGTCACGTGTTGGGAACGTCAGTGGAGGTAGGCTTGATGCCGAAGAGAGGGCACATGGCCGGGGTGAACACGGCGGCGCCGGAGAGGGTTCTGCTGTGGATCTGGGGGAGGGGGGAGCTCGCGATGGAGATTGGGTGGACTAGTTGAGTGAAACGCGGGCAGCCGGTGGGGGGTGTTGGGGACTCCAGGTGTTGGCGGCCTAGGTGAAAAGGATGAAAAATATCCCCGGTCGCCGCGCGCGGAAAGGCCTATGCAAACGGTTGCCTCTAAGCGCTCGTGTGCACAAACAGAATAATTTCGTTTGAAATGAAGACGTACTAATTTTGAAATGAAGACGTGAGTTCATCGTTTCGCCTCTAAATTTTTCCCACGTAAAGCAATCACAATTATACCACAGGTTTGATTTGCTGGCGCATTTCATGTCTCGTGTGCTATATGTAAGACATTTTTTGGCATTTACTGTGCATTTTGGCATATAAATCAATTCCTAGCCGGACTGCATTTCCTGTCGAAAGGGATGAGGATTGCCGTTCGATCTGGGAGCATCCAATGATGCAGACGTACGATCCGTGGGGTTTGGGTTCTGGCCAATCAGAACGCACGACTCAGATCACGCGCGCATCACAAGGGGGCATCGGCCACGGTTTGGTAAGCACATGGCTTTCGTGTGTGAACCTTGTGCTATTTGAAAACATTTTTTGGGAGGGGCTATTTGAAAACATTTACATGTGCTATGAAAAGGGATGAGGATCGCCGTTCGATCAAGGAGAATCCAACGGTGCAGACGTATGATCCGTGGGGTTTGGGTTCTGGCCAATCAGAAAGCACGACTCAGATCGCACACGTGGCAGAGGGGGGCATCGGCCACGGTATAGTGGACACATGGCTTTCATGAGTGAACCGTGTGCTCTTTGAAAACATTTACATTACCCAACATCATATTTTTGTTTGAATGAAAACATGAGTTCATCGTTTCGCCTCCAATTTTTTTGCACGGTAAGAAATCATGATTGTACCCTATGTTTTGATTTTCTGGTACATTTTAACAGGCGGCAGGCCTCGCTAGCAATCTTTATGAATATGCAAAAAAAATATCATTTATATATATATATATATATATATATATATATATATATATATATATATATATATATATATATATATATATATATATATATATATATATATATATATATATATATATTCTGATCCTAGGATCAGAATAGTTATTCGATCACAGTGAGCCCCTATATAAGGCCCGATGAGGTGTTCCTTCGAAAGGCAGCCCACCCGAACTTCCCTAAAAAGAAAAAAACTAGGTCTGCCTCTGTGCCCACCTAATCCACTCCCGACGCTCACCTTACCTCGCATCCTCGCTGATCCTCCCCGACCAGCCTCCCGTCACCGTTTCCCTGGCTCCGGCGGGCCTCCCGCCGCCGGCCCCTCGTCCCCGGTGCACTGACCGCCGCCACCTACGCCGGCCCCGAATCATCTCCGCCGCCGACCATCCCTGCCACGAAGCGCCTCTGTCGCCCCCGGCTCCGGCGCACCTCCATCCGCCGCCGCCGCCCACTGGAAATCCCGGGCGCCGCCGCCACCCGAAACCTCTTCCGCGGCCGCCCACCAGAAACACTAGGCACCTCCACCTCCTACCAGATCCAACCGGCGAAGCTAGCCCTGGCAAAGCCCCGCGTTCCTCCTCTCGCTGCTGCCCTGGAGAGGACCCTCCCAATCCTGCACCATGGTGGAGCTCCCCCTGCCCCAGTGCCTCACCCCGCCGGCCGGGATCCCCCACCCCGTGCCGTCCTGGCCGGCCACATCGACCTTCTCACGAGGGCCACCTTGACCTTCTCGGAGGAAGGTTCATCCATGGAGCGGCCGCGTCGTGCCTGGCTCGCCACACACCTCCGCCCTGTGTCACCAGTAGACTGCCAGCGCGTGAAGATCCCAGCACACTGCCTCGAACTACCCTTCGAGTGCCAAGCTTCCCTTGGCCACTCACGGCAATGTGGCTACTTTCCTCCCCGTTGTGATAGCAGCGAGCGGCCGCTCATCCATTGGCCTGCTCTTGGCTCGTTGTATTCAGAAAAGTACAGATAAACTAACTGAACTCATGTGTTGCTTCATCCAAAATACCATGGATTTGTGATATTGATTACTAAAAAGTTCAGAAAATGATTTCCCAACAAACAGAAGTTCAGGTCGCTGTGTGTTGATAGTTCAGAAAGTCCTTCTTGCATAAATCCCATGGTGCTTGACTGAATCGGCCACTACATCTGTGACTCCCCACGACCCGACAACAAGGACAGTGAGCCGTTTGGCACAAGGCCCTAATGGAAATATGCTCACTACCCCTCCGTATCCACCTTCTTCCGTCGCCCGACGACCTCACCAACAAACAACGGAAATGCCTTTCAGCTGCTCCGCTTGATTCCAATGAAAACTGATAGGTTGTGTTTGCTTGTTCCCACCATTGAGGCTGAGGATAGGCAAACATGCTCTCTTTTTTTCTCGCCTTACATTTTTCACTTTGATGGCCAGTTTCTAAGATCTCTCATGTCTCGCGTGGAGTGGTTTTCTTCCTTCCGCGATTCAATGTTTATTACAACACATGGATTCACCGGAAAGAAGTAACGGGGGAACACAATAAATAATAGAGCAATCAAAGCAACACAAAGCATAACATGGCAATACGCGGTGCTAAGGAGATCTAACGCAGGGATAGGTGAAACCGACGAAGGGGGAAAACATCCGGGAAAATATTCCCGGTGTTCCGCGTTTTCGGACAGAAGGACCGAAGGGGAAAAGTTGCATGTTTGCTATGCTAGGTGCGCGTGGCGGACGAACGGGCTGCGTATTCGGATTCGTCTCGTTGTTTTGAGCAACTTTCATATTAAAAAGTATTTCGATCCGAGTTACGGTTTATTTTATATTAATTTTAAAAGATTTAAAACATTTTTAGGATTTATCTAATTAATTTAATTCAACATTATCCAGAACAGTGCATGCTGACGTCATCATGATGTCAGCAGTCAACAGGGCATTGACTGGGTCAATCTGACGTGTGGGTCCCGTTCGTCATTGACTAGACTAACTAATCATGATTAATTAGTTTAATTAGTTGTTTAGTTTAATTAATCAAAATTAATTAAGTTAATTAATTCTTTAATTAATTAACTAATTAAATTATTATTCATTTATTTTATTATTATTCATATTTTTAATTTCTAATTTTTTTAATGTTCTGGGCGTGGGCCCCGTTTGTCATAGGCCAGAGGGCCTATCGGGCGTGGCCCGAACGGGCGTGCGGGCGCTAACGGGCGCTGGAGGCGGGCGCGGCTAGGCTGGCCCCGGGCGCTGGCCGGGGCAAAGGTGAGCACCGTGGGGGAGCAGGGGGCGTGCGGCGTGGGGGCTCCGGCGGCCTGTGGCCGGTCGGAGCAGGGGGTGCAGTGGAGGCGCGGAGGTGGCCGGTGGCGGGTGCAGGGGCAGGAGCGGCGCGCGGCATGGGGGGGTGCGAGAGCAGAGGCCGGGAGGAGTGCGGGCGAAGGCGGGACACGGGTGGTAGTGGGAGGAAGCAGCGGCGTGGGCAGTGAGCGTACGAGGGAGAGAAGAGAGGTCGGGGCTCACGACGGGGTGTAGGGAAACGGCAGCGGGGCTCGGGGAGGAGGACGGGGAAGACGACGATGAGGTCCAGCGACGGCGTGGTAGCTCCGGGGCGGCAGCGGTGAGGTGACGGCGTCGGGGGTGGGCTCCTGCGTCAGGGTCGGGCGCGACGGCGGCGGGTTGCGCGGTGGTCGAGGCGGAGGCGCCGATTCCCCCCGATCCAGATCGGGGGAGGCAGAGGAGGGGCGAGGGGTGCGTGGGGAGAGTGGGGGGAAGGGTTCGGTTAGGTCACGGGGTGAGGGGGCATATAGGCCAAGGCTGGGCCGGCCGACGCAGTGGCCTGCTGGCCGGCTGGGCCGTTTTCATAGATGGGCCAAGGGGCCCAGTATATTAGGTTTCTATTCTTTTTACTAGTATTTTTCCATTTGCTTCTCTTTATTTATTTAGCTATTGTTTTGTACTTTACTTTTTCATCAAAATATTTTTATAAAATGTAAAACCTTGCCATATAATTACTCTGCATTATTTTGCACTGCCACAAAAGGTTTGGGTTCAAAATAATTTATTAAGTTTGATTTTATATTTAAATGGGAAAAAAGGCGTTGTTGGTCCACTGTTTTAATATCCAGGGACAATTTTATATTTTGAAAAATGTTAATTCTTTCATGAAAATTGTTAGTGAATATTCGCATCCCACCGAACATTTTTGTTTTACCGTTTGAAGAAATAACAATTTGACTTTATTTTAAATTAGAATTTGAGTCGGTTTTGAATCAACGCGAGTTTATCAATAGTAACCGAGGTGACGTGGCATCATTACGAGAGGTTCACTGTAGCTTAATTATCTGGGCGTCACAATTCTCCTCCACTACAAGAAATCTCGTCCCGAGATTTAAGAGGGGTCTAAGGGGGAAAGGTTTGGTTACGATATTCTAACGGATCTTCTCGAAGAAGTTAATCCCTTTCGTTGATGTCTTCAATTCTTTATTCCAATGCATCATGATGAAGTTGTCTCCCTTCGGGAACTGCATCGTACTTACGAAAGGATAAGGGGGTATTACGGAAGAACGGACCGCTACAATGTTTGCTTATCTAGCAGATAACATCAGGGAAGGTGGCGGGAGTAACTCTCGAATTGAAACTTTAGACATTATCGAGAGCAAGTGAGGAGGTATCATGAGAAGTTTCGAGCGGATAGACAATCGTTTGATGCCTGTTACAACGCGTGAAAGGGGTTCAAAGCAACGGGAATAAGTATTGTGTCTGGTACCAGAATAGATCACTAGGAAGGTGGCTCGTGATCTTTCATACGAAGCCAAGCGTGAGGAATAGCTTTAGGAACAGGGCTGTACAAGAGAGTCAGGTTTCGATCCTGTGAAACTGTGGGTTATGGGCCCACCATGTGGGTTAAAAGTAGGAAGGGCGGTGACGTCTTGCACAATCATGTAAACAAGGCATGTCAGAGGATAGCCTGTTAGTTATGTCGGCAACAACATCGATACCAAGGGCGAGGGACGAAGAGAACCATTTCCTGCTCGTTGAACGAGGCGGACCAATAGGCAAAGTTCTCGTCCATCGGTGGCTACCGGAATGTCATCAACAATAGTAACAGGGTTACACCAGACAAGATGGTACACCGAGGTGTTTAGTTTTCAAAACTGCTCTTAAACCGCTTACATTTTGCCAAAAATTTAACTTGGGTCATGATACTGGTGTCCATAGCTTTCCAATGGTATATCGCAAGCCTCATTTGGGCAATGTTGGCAGAAGTTCAATCTAGCACAGGGGGAAGTTCAGGTCGAACAACTCAGGCAGTAAAATTGCCAAAAACGCAATTTCATCACGACCCAAGAGCAAAATCCACCAATGAGCGAGATTCCTACTTAAAACGGGCATTTAGTTGCTAAAAACCGTTTCTAGATTACACTTACATCATATAGAACACGACTAACCAGAATAATTCGCACAGGGAGACACGGTTGCGAAGATAGCCCGAAGATCGGATTCCTACAGAGGGAAGTTCTGGCGTGTAACTTAGGAAGTTCATGTTGTGATCAGAATAATATTCTGATCCCGTGATCAGAATAGTGTTTGACTATATATAGTCTCAACTACACGTGCGTGTTAACAAGATCATTTGTGTGTAGCTTTGCGAGTTTTCATTCATTGTGCGAGAAACGGGAAAAAAAACTTCAAACAGTTCGGGCGCAGGGTGCGGCCAGAGGCGTAGGCCTTGTTGGTATTTTAATTTCAGGAAATGCATATAGAGTCCGGAAAATAACGAAAATCATTGTGTCACTGTCGCGTGCTCTCACGATCGCATGGAAAAAAAATTGGTAAAGTTTGGCACAAGTTTTGGTGCTCGCACCTTCCATAGCGGAACATCTCACAAGAAGGATCATAGTTTCCAAAAGGAGATGCGGCACTTCGGACTACAAATCATCAGTTACTAGCTACATCGTTCCAGCCCATTTCAGGTCGTCTGCTATGTTTAAGTCATTCTTTGCACTTACCTTTCATTGCATTTTAGTGCATATATAATTAATTAAAGTAAAAAACCCTACTACAACTACATGTGGGTGTTTTAGTTAGGCTGTATATACTTAGGCTACTCATAGTGGAGAGTGTCATATACTAGTATCATGCATATATATATATATATATATATATATATATATATGATACTAGTGTATGATACTACCTTTAATTAATTATAACGCATAGTATAATACATAGAGTATAGTATCATAGATCATATTTATTGCCATGCATGACACAAATTAGCATCGCATTTAACATGATACGGTATCTACCTATATGTTACTCTAACCCTCTCTATATATATTTAATTCTTTGCCACATCATCATACTTGCTATTTCCGAGTGCATGACATCGTCGGCTATGATACCACCACTATGGCCAGCCTTACATAGTGGGGAGTATCATATACTATATATAGTATCATGCATATGATACTAGTGTATGATACTATGTACGTACCTTCATAGTGCATATATAGTATCATAGAGTAGTATATATCATAGATGACCATATTTATGGCCATGCATGACACAAAGTAGTATAGCATTTATTATATATATATGTTACGGTATCTACCTATGTTACTGCTTCTTTGCCACATCATCATATTTGCTATTCCCGAGTGCATGATACCGGTTATGATACCCCCACTATGGCCACCCTAATAAGGCTGATCGTAATATGGGAGTATCAAGCGGTATGATGCATGCCAACTAGACTTTTTCGATGATGTGGCAGCACACAATTAAATGAGAAAAGAGAGGGTCTGGTATCATATCATGATACCGTATCATATTAAATGTTGTACTACTTTGTGTCATGCATGGCAATTAATAAGGCAACCTAAGATACTATGCATGCACGCATTATGGAGGTATTACCGATCATATACTAGTATCATGCATATATACTCCCTCCTTTCCGGTTTATAGGCTTATCTCAAAATTTTACTTTTTCCATTTTATAAGGCTCAATTTGGTTGTTCCCCATCACATGTTTAGATTCCAAGGTGCATTAAACCATTGCATGCAAGTATTAAGAGAAAGTTGACCAATACATGTACTTTATGCATGCATGTATTGCAATTAATACATTGGAAAACATATTTTTTTAGGAAAACAAAAGCATTAATTGGGTGTTTTTGCAAACTACAAAAAGTATTCCACCATTCACCATCTACCTTGGTTGGTGAGATTTTGAATTGAGCCCTATAAGGCTGGTTGTAATGGGGAGTGTCATACTAGTATCATGCATATGATATATACTAGTGTATGATACTACTTCCGTAATGCATAGTATCATAAATTAGTATCTTAGCTTGCCTTATTAATTGTAATGCATCACACAAAGTAGTACAACATTTAATATGATATGGTATCATGATATGATACCACATCCTCTCTTTCCTCATTTAATTGTGTGCCACATCATCCAGAAATTCTAGTTGGCATGCATGATACTTCTTATGATACTACCATTACAACCAGCCTAAACCGGAAAGGAGGGAGTATGATACTAGCTAGTCTATGATATACTAGCTACCTCACTAAGAGCATGGTTAATAATACAACCAACGGTCGGCTATAAGAAGTTGCCATGTCATATAAAGCCAACCTCTTAGCGGGCATGTACAATAATAAGTTTTAAATACGTACTAGTTTATCAATAGTTGGCCCACCTTACATCCTCACAAAGTGTCTTGGGTCTCGTGTTGTAGCTGGATCTACTAACCAAGAGCCCGCTTCTCTTCTCTCTCCTCTTCTCTTTCCTCCAACTAATAAGCACATATATATTATTCTATTCCTTATAGCCTGCTTATGTCACTCTATTGTACTTGCTCTAAGACTAGCCACAATGGAGAGTAACATACACCAGTAACATACACACATCCCTAGACTATGTTACTACCTTTCATAGCGGGTAGTAACATAAGTATGGTAACATGCAAAGCCTCATTTATTAGGTTATAGACTCATATTGCATTGGGACATGTGATGTTACAGTAACTAGCTAAGTTACTCAAACTAGCTCTCTCCTCATTAACTCATTTCCATATAAGCAAATTTGTTGAGTTGGACTCGATGTTACTGCTGAAGTTACTCCCACTATGGCTAGTCCAATGCATAGTATCATAGAGTAGCTAGTATCATATGTAGTACTTTATTTATATTGTCATGCATGACACATAGCAGCATAGCATTTATTATGATACAGTTTCATGATATGATACTTAACCCTCTCTTTCTTCATTTAATTCTATGACAGCTCATCAAAATTGTCTAGTTGGCATGCATGATACTAGCTATGATACCCGCTTACTATCAGCCTAGCAAAGAAGGTGTACAGGTCATTTGTGCGTCGCTTTGTGAGTTTTCATCCATTTGTTCGAGATGCGGGGAGAAGTTTCAAACATTTCGGCTGCGAGGTGCGGCAACTAGCATAGGCCTAGTTGGTATTTTAATTACAAGAAATTCAGATGGAGTTCGAACATCATCAAAATCGATGTGCGCCCGTGGCTTGCTCTCACGACCCCATGGAAAAAATTGGTAAAGTTTGGCACAAGTTTTGATGACCGCTCCTTCTAAATCGGAGCATCTCACAAGAAGGATCATGGTTTCCAAAAGGAGACATGTCAATTCAAACTCCTGTGGCCGGTGACTTCATCGTTTGGCCTCATAAAAATTTCCACGGTACACAATCACCATTATACCACGGGTTTGATTTTCTGGCGCATTTCAGGTATCGTTAGCTATATTTAAGAAATTTTTTGAGATTAACGTGCATGTTGTGCATAAAAAAATTACAACCGGAACTGCATGTGCTGTCGAAAGGGATGAGGATCGCCATTCGATCTGGGAGCATCCAACGGTGCAGATGTACGATCCGTGGGGTTTGGGTTCTAGCCAATCAGAAAGCACGACTCAGATCATGGGCGGGGTGGCGAGGTTTGGTCCGCACACGGCTTTCATCAACGAACCGTGTGCTATTCGCAAACCAGATTGCATATTTTTGTTCACACATACTGTACTGAGATCAATTGAGTGTGCTACCTCTATGATATAATAATAATAACAACAAAAAACAGTTCATATTCATTGCCTGAGCTGACAGCATATCAAGGTCAACATATTAACGGTTCTTACATCAACAGAAAACAGGGCATAACTCACAAATTCAGTACACGCGACAGTTCTAAATTGAACGAATTAAGTTGCAGGGTAGGCATAAAGACTAGTCCTATGGCTTAATTCTCATGTACATGGGGGAAGTGGGATCATTACGTTGACCCCAAATGAACTTGGGTTTTATGATGATTTTACGCTTCTCTGTTACACGGGTGCGTGATCCCTTGGCTGGCAACTCATCAAATTCATCGTACTCGTCCTCATCGGCAACATCATCGACACCCAATACCCTTCTCTTCCCATGCATCACTAAATGGCAGTTCTTATGCAAGGGGTCATCCACAAAGAAAATCTGGGATCGCTGGCAAGAATGAATGAGTCTGCGTGATATGCCATCGTTGTCCTGTTAACACAGGTCTTCCTGTACTCATCAATCCTTACCTGACCAAGAGGGATCCATGCGCACCTGAATAATGCCACCATAACTTTCACATAGTCAAACTTCCAAATCTCTTTGATGGTCCATAGTATACCCTTTTATCAGCTTCATTTACAGTCATGCATTCTATTCGAACACAGCTGTTCTGGTATGAGGTCTTCTGATCATGTTCCTCTGTGTAGAATGTGTATCCATTTATGTCATATGCTTGGTACGTCAACACCGTAGGTGATGGCTTTTGTGCCAACCACGTAGCGATGTCATCGATGGATCCTTGTGCCAAACGATTCTTCAGCCATTCGGCGTAGTTCTTAGTGTGCTCCTTCATCTCCACATCTGATGAAGGCACCATTGGTAAGAAGCTTTGGTCTATCTCCGCCAAGTGTTCTTCGGCATAAGTGCTGAGAAATGGGATCTTAAGCAGTACCATCAACTGGGCTTTCTCTACCAATTCTCTGGGTGCAGTCATTTGCGTGCCAGCAGGACCAACTTACCTTTCAGGCTTCCCTCGTGGCGAGAGAGGGGCAAACCTACAGGTCTTTGTTTCATGTATTCGGTGCAAAACTCAACCACCTCCTCCGGGTATAACCTTGTAGGATGCTTGCCTCTGGATGGTTTCGGTTCCGACAAAAGCGCTTCGGTATTCCCATGAACCGCTCGAAGGGATACATGTTCCGAAGAAACACTGGACCACAATACTTTATCTCGTCGACAAGGTGCACAGTGAGATGGACCATGACATCAAAGAATGACGGTGGGAAAACATATCTAGGTTGGAGAATATTCTTGCAATATCATCTTGCATATGATCCAACTCTTCAGGATCTACAACTTTCTGCATAGTTGGTTGAAGAAATCACGGAGGTCAATGAGCGTGTTTCTTATATCTTTGTCCATCAGATTCCTGATGGCCACCGGGAGGATTTGTGTCAACATTATGTGGCAATCATGTGACTTCATGTGTCCCAACTTCATTTTACCTGAGCTCACATCCACGAGACTTCCGATGTTTGCGCAGTAGGAAGAGGGTGTCTTAACTGACAACAAATAGGTGAAGAACTGTGTTGCTTCTTTTGTACTGAAATTATAACTCTGGCGAGCTTTGATGAATTTGTCATCGTCTTCTGCTTCACTCTTGCGTTTTCATTGATCAACAAGCATATCGAGCCGTGAACCGTCACCATCCTTTCTTTTACCTTTAATCTTGAGCAGAGTACCAAGGATGCTTTCACATACGTTCTTCTCTACGTGCATGACATCGATGCAGTGACATACACGTAGAATCTCCCAGTAATTTAATTTCCAGAACACCAATTTCTTCTTAAACACTTGACCCTTGGGTGTTTGTTTCACTGTCAAAGGGTGGTTCTTGCCAAGCACAACATTAATTTTTTATCCATGTTGTGGACCACCTCCCCTTCATAGGGTCTTGGGCCCACACCTGTCTCTGTCGTACCATCAAATTCAGCTTTCATCTTTTGGTATGGGTGAGTTTTCCATAAGAACCTACGACGATGCAAATACACAGTTTTGTGCGAGTTGGGAGGTCTTATGCTAGCTGTCCTACACATGCATGTGACACACCCTACATCTCCCTTTGTTTTTTCCCCGACGTGTCGCCTAATGACGGCATATCTTGAATGGTGTGCACCAGCATCGCATGTAGATCAAAAATCTCCTTTTTGTAAGCATCATAACATTTTACAGCCGGCACATCTATCCACAATGTCAGCAGTTCTTCTACCAGTAGCTGAAAGTAAATGTCAATGTCATTTCCAGGTTGCTTCGGGCCTGGGATAATCATTGACATCATAATGTATTTTCTCTTCATACACAACCAAGGAGCTAGGTTATATATGCACAGAAGCACCGGCCATGTGATGTGATTGGTGCTCATATCGCCAAAAGTATTCATCCTGTCAGTACACTCCCCGAGCCTTATACTTCTAGGATTCTTGGCAAATTTTTCGAAGTTGTTGTCGATTAATTCCCACTGAGCCCCATCTTTCGGGTGCCTGCTACCTCTTGAGCACTGCGTTGGTTTTCCCTTGAAGAGGAAAGGGTGATGCAGTAAAGTAGCGTAAGTATTTCCCTCATTTTTTGAGAACCAAGGTATCAATCCAGTAGGAGGCCAGGCACGAGTCCCTCGCACCTACACAAACAAATAAAATCCTCACAACCAACGCAATAAAGGGGTTGTCAATCCCTTCACGGTCACTTACGAAAGTGAGATCTGATAGATATGATAAGATAATATTTTTGGTATTTTTATGATAAAGATGCAAAGTAAAGAAAGCAAAATTAAAACGGTGCTAGAAATAGCTAAGTGTTGGAAGATTAATATGATGGAAAATAGACCCGGGGGCCATAGGTTTCACTAGTGGCTTCTCTCATGAACATAAGTATTACGGTGGGTAAACAACTTACTGTTGAGCAATTGATAGAATTGAGCATAGTTATGAGAATATCTAGGTATGATCATGTATATAGGCATCACGTCCGCGACAAGTAGACCGACTCCTGCCTGCATCTACTACTATTACTCCACACATCGACCTCTATCCAGCATGCATCTAGAGTATTAAGTTCAAAAGAACAGAGTAACGCTTTAAGTAAGATGACATGATGTAGAGGGATAAACTCATGCAATATGATATAAACCCCATCTTGTTATCCTTGATGGCAACAATACAATACGTGCCTTGCTGCCCCTACTGTCACTGGGAAAGGACACCGCAAGATTGAACCCAAAGCTAAGCACTTCTCCCATTGCAAGAAAGATCAATCTAGTAGGCCAAACCAAACTGATAATTCGAAGAGACATGCAAAGATAACCAATCATACATAAAAGAATTCAGAGAAGATTCAAATATTGTTCATAGATAAACTTGATCATAAACCCACAATTCATCGGTCTCAACAAACACACCGCAAAAGAAGATTACATCGAATAGATCTCCACGAGAATCGTGGAGAACTTTGTATTGAGATCCAAAAAGAGAGAAGAAGCCATCTAGCTAATAACTGTGGACCCGAAGGTCTGAGGTAAACTACTCACACATCAACGGAGAGGCAATGGTGTTGATGTAGAAGCCCTCCATAATCAATGCCCCCTCCGGCAGGACGCCAGAAAAGGCCCCAAGATGGGATCTCACGGGTACAGAAGGTTGCGACGGTGGAATTAGGTTTTCGTGGATGCCTCTGTTGGTTTCGGGGTACGTAGGTATATATAGGAGGAAGAAGAACGTCGGTGGAGCAACGTGGGCCCCACGAGAGTGGAGGGCGCGCCCAGGGGGGTAGGCGCGCCCCCCTACCTCGTGCCTTCCTGGTTGATGTCTTGACGTAGGGTCCAAGTCCTCTGGATCACGTTCGTTCCGAAAATCACGTTCCTGAAGGTTTCATTCCGTTTGGACTCTGTTTGATATTCTTTTTCTGCGAAACTCTGAAATAGGCAAAAAACAGCAATTCTGGGCTGGACCTCCGGTTAATAGGTTAGTCCCAAAAATAATATAAAAGTGTATAACAAAGCCCATTAAACATCCAAAACAGAATATAATATAGCATGAAGCAATAAAAAATTATAGATACGTTGGAGACGTATCAAGCATCCCCAAGCTTAATTCCTGCTCTTCCTCGAGTAGGTAAATGATAAAAACAGAATTTTTGATGCGGAATGCTACTTGGCATAATTTTTTTAATGTAACCCTCTTAATTGTGGTATGAATATTCAGATCCGAAAGATTCAAGATAAAAGTTTAATGTTGACATAAAAGCAATAATACTTCAAGTATACTAACTAAGAAATTATGTCTTCTCAAAATAACATGGCCAAAGAAAGTTCATCCCTGCAAAATCATATAGTTTAGTCATGCT
This sequence comes from Triticum aestivum, assembly GCF_018294505.1. Classification (NCBI taxonomy): domain Eukaryota; kingdom Viridiplantae; phylum Streptophyta; class Magnoliopsida; order Poales; family Poaceae; genus Triticum; species Triticum aestivum. Next base: position 266,070,114 of record NC_057799.1, on the reverse strand, counting down.
CCATTTTCGTCACACAAGAATGCTCTCATCATGCACAACCCCGATGACAAGCCAAGCAATTGTTTCATACTTTAGTAATCTCAAACTTTTTCAACCTTCACGCAATACATGAGCATGAGCCATGGATATAGCACTATGGGTGGAATAGAATATAATGATGGGGGTTATGTGGACAAGACAAAAAAGGAGAAAGTCTCACATCAACGCGGCTAATCAACGGGCTATGGAGATGCCCATCGATTGATGTTAATGCAAGGAGTAGGGATTGCCATGCAACGGATGCATGAAAGCTCAACAAAAGAAACTAAGTGGGTGTGCATCCAACTTGCTTGCTCACGAAGACCTAGGGCATTTGAGGAAGCCCATTGTCAGAATATACAAGCCAAGTTCTACAATGAAAAATTCCCACTAGTATATGAAAGTGACAAAACAAGAGACTCTCTATTATGAAAATCATGGTGCTACTTTGAAGCACAAGTGTGGAAAAAAAGGATAGTAGCTTTATCCCTTTTTATTCTTATTTTTGGGGCCTACCTTTTTTTATTTGGCCTTTCTCTTTTTTTGGGACAATACTCTATGAATGATGATCATCACACTTCTATTTATTTACAACTCAATGATTACAACTCGATACTAGAACAAAGTATGACTCTATATGAATGCCTCCGGCGGTATACCGGGATAGCAATGAATCAAGAGTGACATGTATGAAAAATTATGAAAGGTGGCTTTGCCACAAATACGATGTCAACTACATGATCATGCAAAGCAATATGACAATGATGAACATGTCATGATAAACGGAACAGTGGAAAGTTGCATGGCAATATATCTCGGAATGGCTATGGAAATGCCATAATAGGTAGATATGGTGGCCGTTTTGAGGAAGATATAAGGAGGTTTATGTGTGAAAGAGCGTATCATATCACGGGGTTTGGATGCACCGGCAAAGTTTGCACCAACTCTCAATGTGAGAAAGGGCAATGCACGGTACCGAAGAGGCTAGCAATGATGGAAGGGTAAGAGTGCGTATAATCCATGGACTCAACATTAGTCATAAAGAACTCATATACTTATTGCAAAGATCTACAAGTCATCAAAAACCAAGCACTACACGCATGCTCCTAGGGGGATAGATTGGTAGGAAAAGACCATCGCTCGTCCCCGACCGCCACTCATAAGGAAGACAATCAAAGAACACCTCATGTTTCAAATTTGTTACATAACGTTTACCATACGTGCATGCTACGGGACTTGAAAACTTCAACACAAGTATTTCTCAATTCCACAACTACTCAACTAGCACAACTTTAATATCACTACCTCCATATCTCAAAACAATCATCAAGCATCAAACTTCTCTTAGTATTCAGCAAAATCATAAGAAAGTTTTTCTTAGTCTTGAATACCTAGAAAATTAAGATTAATTTCCTTTTTAAGAAAATTACCATGCTGTTTAAGACTCTCAAAATAATATAAGTGAAGCATGAGAGAATAAAAGTTTCTATAAAACAAATCCACCGCCGTGCTCAAAAGATATAAGTGAAGCACTAGAGCAAAAACTATATAGCTCAAAAGAAATAAGTGAAGCGCATAGAGTATTCTAATAAATTCCGAATCACGTGTGTTTCTCTCAAAAAGTGTGTACAACAAATATGATTGTGTTAAACTAACAAATAAAGACTCAAATCATACAAGACGCTCCAAGCAAAACACATATCATGTGGTGAATAAAAATATAGCTCCAAGTAAAGTTACCGATGGAAGTAGACGAAAGAGGGGATGCCTTCCGGGGCATGCCCAAGCTTTGGATTTCTGGTGTCCTTAGATTATCTTGGTGTGCCATGGGCATCCCCAAGCTTAGGCTCTTGCCACTCCTTGTTCCATAATCCATCAAATCTTTTACCCAAAACTTGAAAACTTCACAACACAAAACTTAACAGAAAATCTCGTGAGCTCCGTTAGCGAAACAAAACAAAACACCACTTCAAGGTACTGTAATGAACTCATTATTTATTTATATTGGTGTTAAACCTACTGTATTCCAACTTCTCTATGGTTTATAAACTATTTTACTAGCCATAGATTCATCAAAATAAGCAAAGAACACACGAAAAACAGAATCTGTCAAAAACAGAACAGTCTGTAGTAATCTGTAACTAACGCAAACTTCTGGAACTCAAAAAATTCAGCCAAAATAGGAAGACCTAGAAAATTTGTTATTGATCAGCAGCAATTGGAATCAATATTTTGTCACGTTCTGGTGATTTGGAACAAATATTTTCGTGAACGGAAAGTTTCTGGAATTTTCAGCAAGATCAAATAACTATCATCCAAGAAGATCTTATAGGTTTAACTTGGCACAAACACTAATTAAAACATAAAAACATATCTAACCAGAGGCTAGATCAAAGATTTATTCCTAAACAGAAGCAAAAAGCAAAAAACTAAAAATAAAATTGGGTTGCCTCCCAACAAGCGCTATCGTTTAACGCCCCTAGCTAGGCATAAAATCAAGGATATATCTAGGTATTGCCATCTTTGGTAGGCAATCCATAAGTGGCTCTCATAATAGATTCATAAGGTAATTTTATTTTCTTTCTAGGGAAGTGTTCCATGCCTTTCTTTAACGGAAATTGGAATCTAATATTTCCTTCCTTCATATCAATAATTGCACCAATCGTTGTAAGGAAAGGTCTACCAAGAATAATAGGACATGAAGGATTGCAATCTATATCAAGAACAATAAAATTTACGGGCACATAGTTCCTATTTGCAACAATAAGAACATCATTAATTCTTCCCATAGGTTTCTTAATGGTGGAATCCGCAAGGTGCAAGTTTAAAGAGCAATCATCAAAATCACGGAAACCTAGCAAATCACACAAAGTCTTTGGAATCGTTGAAACACTAGCACCCAAATCACACAAAGCATAGCATTCATGATCTTTAATTTTAATTTTAATAGTAGGTTCCCACTCATCATAAAGTTTTCTAGGGATAGAAACTTCCAACTCAAGTTTTTCTTCATAAGATTGCATCAAAGCACCAACGATATGTTTGGTAAAGGATTTATTTTGACTATAAGCATGTGGAGAATTTAGCACGGATTGCAACAAGGAAATACAATCTATCAAAGAGCAATTATCATAATTAAATCCTTGAAATCCAAAATAGTGGGTTTATTAATATCTAGAGTTTTGATGTCTTCAATCTCACTTTTACCAATTTTAGCATCAAGATCTAAAAACTCCGAATTTTTGGAACGCCTTCTAGGTAAAGGTGGATCATATTCAGTCCCATCATTATCAAGATTCATATTGCAAAACAAAGATTTAATAGGGGACACATCAATAACTTTTATATCTTCATCTTTATTTTCATAGAAACTAGAAGAACATGCTTTTACAAAGCATCTTTCTTAGCACGCATCCTAGCGGTTCTTTCTTTGCACTCATCAATGGAAATTCTCATGGCTTTCAGAGACTCATTGATATCATGCTTAGGTGGAATAGATCTAAGTTTCAAAGAATCAAAATCAAGAGAAATTCTATCAACGTTCCTAGCCAATTCATCAACTTTAAGCAATTTTTCTTCAAGCAAAGCATTGAAATTCTTTTGTGAATTCATAAACTCCTTAACACTAGTCTCAAATTTAGAGGGCACCTTATTAAAATTTCCATAAGAATTGTTGTAGGAATTACCATAATTATTAGAGGAATTACTAGGATACGGCCTAGGATTAAAGTTTCCTCTATACGTGTTGTTACCAAAATTATTCCTACCAACAAAATTCACATCCATGGATTCATTATTATTCTCAATCAAAGTATATAAAGGCATATCATTAGGATCAGAAGAAACACTTTTATTAGCAAATAATTTCATCTTTCCACTCAAAACATTAATTTCTTCTATCGCATGCACTTTCTTATTAGTAGATCTTTCAGTGTGCCATTGAGAATAATTAACCATAATATTATCTAAGAGTTTAGTAGCTTCTCCTAAAGTGATTTCCATAAAAGTGCCTCCCGCGGAAGAATCTAAAAGATTTCTAGAAGCAAAATTCAATCCGGCATAAAACTTTTGTATAATCATCCACAAATTCAAACCATGTGTAGGGCAATTACGTATCATTAATTTCATCCTTTCCCAAGCTTGTGCAACATGTTCATGATCAAGTTGCTTAAAATTCATGATATCGTTTCTAAGAGAGATGATCTTAGCGGGAGGAAAATACTTAGAGATAGAAGCATCTTTGCACTTATTCCAAGAATCAATGCTATTTTTAGGCAAAGACGAAAACCAAGCTTTAGCACAATCTCTAAGTGAAAAAGGAAATAGCTTCAATTTAACAATATCATTGTCTACATCTTTCTTCTTTTGCATATCACACAAATCAACGAAGCTAGTTAGATGGGTAGCGGCATCTTCACTATGAAGGCCGGCGAATTGATCTTTCATGACAAGATTCAACAAAGCATCATTAATTTCACAAGATTCGGTATTGGTAAGAGGAGCAATCGGAGTGCTAAGGAAATCATTGTTGTTGGTATTAGTAAAGTCACACAATTTGGTATTATCCTGAGCCATCGTGACAAGCAAGCAATCCAACACACGAGCAAACAAGAAGCGGGCGAAAAAGAGGAGAACGGAAAAAGAGGGCGAATAAAACGGCAAGGGTGAAGTGGGGGAGAGGAAAATGAGAGGCAAATGGCAAATAATGTAATGCGGGATATAAGGGTTTGTGATGGGTACTTGGTATGTTGACTTTTGCGTAGACTCCCCGGCAACGGCGCCAGAAATCCTTCTTGCTACCTCTTGAGCACTGCGTTGGTTTTCCCTTGAAGAGGAAAGGGTGATGCAGTAAAGTAGCGTAAGTATTTCCCTCAGTTTTTGAGAACCAAGGTATCAATCCAGTAGGAGGCCACACACGAGTCCCTCGCACCTACACAAACAAATAAAATTCTCGCAACCAACGCAATAAAGGGGTTGTCAATCCCTTCATGGTCACTTACGAAAGTGAGATCTGATAGATATGATAAGATAATATTTTTGGTATTTTTATGATAAAGATGCAAAGTAAAGAAAGCAAAATAAAAACGGTGCCAGAAATAGCTAAGTGTTGGAAGATTAATATGATGGAAAATAGACTCGGGGGCCATAGGTTTCACTAGTGGCTTCTCTCATGAGCATAAGTATTACGGTGGGTAAACAAATTACTGTTGAGCAATTGATAGAATTGAGCATAGTTATGAGAATATCTAGGTATGATCATGTATATAGGCATCACGTCCGCGACAAGTAGACCGACTCCTGCCTGCATCTACTACTATTACTGCACACATCGACCTCTATCCAGCATGCATCTAGAGTATTAAGTTCAAAAGAACAGAGTGACGCTTTAAGTAAGATGACATGATGTAGAGGGATAAACTCATGCAATATGATATAACCCCATCTTGTTATCCTCGATGGCAACAATACAATACGTGCCTTGCTGCCCCTACTGTCACTGGGAAAGGACACCGCAAGATTGAACCCAAAGCTAAGCACTTCTCCCATTGCAAGAAAGATCAATCTAGTAGGCCAAACCAAACTGATAATTCGAAGAGACTTGCAAAGATAACCAATCATACATAAAAGAATTCAGAGAAGATTCAAATATTGTTCATAGATAAACTTGATCATAAACCCACAATTCATCGGTCTCAACAAACACACCGCAAAAGAAGATTACATCGAATAGACCTCCACGAGAATCATGGAGAACTTTGTATTGAGATCCAAAAAGAGAGAAGAAGCCATCTAGCTAATAACTATGGACCCGAAGGTCTGAGGTAAACTACTCACACATCATCGGAGATGCTATGGTGTTGATGTAGAAGCCCTCCGTGATCAATGCCCCCTCCGGCAGGACGCCAGAAAAGGCCCCAAGATGAGATCTCACGGGTATAGAAGGTTGCGGCGGTGGAATTAGGTTTTCGTGGATGCCTTTGTTGGTTTGGGGGTACGTAGGTATATATAGGAGGAAGAAGTACGTCGGTGGAGCAACGTGGGCCCCACGAGGGAGGAGGGCGCGCCCCCTACCTCGTGCCTTCCTGGTTGATGTCTTGACGTAGGGTCCAAGTCCTCTGGATCACGTTCGTTCCGAAAATCACATTCCCGAAGGTTTCATTCCGTTTGGACTCCGTCTGATATTCTTTTTCTACGAAACTATGAAATAGGCAAAAAACAGCAATTCTGGGCTGGACCTCCGGTTAATAGGTTAGTCCCAAAAATAATATAAAAGTGTATAACAAAGCCCAGTAAACATCCAAAACAGAATATAATATAGCATGAAGTAATCAAAAATTATAGATACGTTGGAGACGTATCAGTGCCTCATAAACTTATCCACAATTCGCTCATCATGATGCCATCGCAACCTCTTTGCCTCTCTAGGGTTTGCAAACAAACGCCTCAACCTTGGAATTAAAGGCAAGTACCAAACAACCTTGAACGGGATTCCTGTCTTGATCTGGTCGTCCAATTTGTACTTGTCCTTTGCTCTCCTGCGCTTGTATCGTGCATGCTTGCATGTGTGACATGCACACAAATCTTTGTACTCACCGTGGTACAATGTACAATCATTCACACAAGCGTGTATCTTCTGTACTTCAAGTTCCAATGGGCAAACAATTTTCTTCGCTTCATTCGTGCTTCTGGGGAGCACATTATCTTCCGGAAGAATTTCTTTGAAAAGACCTAACATCTCTGCGAAGCCCTTGTTTGATAGACCATTTGCTGCTTTAAATCTGAGAAGCGCCAGGGTGGCACTCAACTTGGAATATTTCTTTTTGCAACCTATATACAATTCTTTCTTGGAGTCCGCTTCAATGATTGGAAGATCCTTTTACCCAATCATATCCTTTTATGGGCCCTTAAAATCTGCAATCATAGCAGCAAAATCTGACATATCAAGATCGTCATCATCTGCGTCGACGTCTTGGTTTTCCAGTGGGTATTTCGGCTTTCCAGTGTTCCATTGGTAGCTTGATGCCTCTGCCCCGATGTTAGATTAAACATCCATGTGACACTAATCGGGCTTTGGCATCTTGCTGCCCTGGGTATCTTCATCCATGCCCTCCTCTTCACCGTGTCTGGTCCAACGTGTATATCCATCCATGAATCCCCTAGATACTAAGTGCATCTGGACATCTGCAACTTCATGTGACTCTGTATTGGCACAATCAGTACATGGACACAAGATGTAATCCGCATCACCAATTCTCCTCTTTGTACTTCCAGCCAAATTCATGAACTCTGTCATGCCACTGATAAAATCTGCGGTTTTCCCATTCTTCATCCATCGAGATCGTTCCATCTGCATCACATGAATGGTAATTAAAAACAAAACAACAACATTAATACATGGATTAACTGCTGCCTAAAGATGGGTGCATAAATCACAAGGTTTTATTTTCATAATTTTTAAGGGCGCTCCATGTTGTTATCCAGACGTGCAATGACAAAAATTAATGGCCAGTCAATTTACACGCAGAGTACTAGTACAACACTACCCTTAGGAATTGAATACCTTAATTAAGCCACTCACGAAAATAATATCTTAATTAATTAGCCGCGCGGCGACCTCCACCCAGCAGACAGAGAAGCGCGATGCGGCGACACGCAAAGACAGCAGGGTTGAGGAGCAAAGCTTAGTGCGGCTGCTGCTTGAAGTTTGACCTCCACTATCCCGCCATCGACCACGATGGATGTGCTCAAATCACGTCGCCGCCGACCTCGATGGTTGATCTCCTCCTATCTCCCGCCGCAGACCGAGGATTGACCTCCTATGACGCCGCCACCGCCAACCGACCGAGGGTTGACCTCTTCTCCGGTAGCCGCTGCCTAGGCCGCCGCCGCCATCTCTATATGCAGAGCGGTTTTTTTACGGATATCCACAGAGCGGCTGTTTACACGGTATCTCACTGTAACTCAATTATATGGACAGGGTAGTACATCACATACGGTCATGTAATGGAAACCGTGTCTAACCTACGTTGTCTTCTCACACGGTTTGTGCGGAAATCGTGTGTGACGTTGTAATACCTAACACAAACGACATGTATAGACAGTGTGCCGTATACAACATATAGTGCCATAAGTAGTTCCCGACCGTTAGCTTATCTCCACAGTTTCCCCATTTCCCCCAAATCCCTACATAGCCTCCAAATTCCCTCCCGTGGCGCTGCATTGGGGGAATGCGGACGAGTGGTGCTGATGGTTTCGGTGAGGCTGCTCCTGCTCGTATCGCCGCCATGATGGCGGTCAACGCCGAGCACTTGCCTAAGGTCATCAGAAGGCAGGTGTACTACGGATCCAAATCGTCCTGTCATGTTCCAATCTATCTCGATCTTTTTTAGTATGTCCAAAGTATAGCTCCTTGCTGAATTCGTCCTGAATGACCCCCCTCCCCCCCAGGAAAGCGATCTGCCACCGGATCCGGAGCATGACTCCAGACTCCCGCAACACAAGTTTGACTCCGAGTTTTGCGCCACCGAGAAGTAACAAAAGCTGAGTTGTGTGCACGGGCACACTCCCGCTCGACGTGTATGCACAGAGGGATTCGACATTGGCAGGCGGTTTCTCAGTTGCCCCTTAGAGGTTAGTGCTAATTAAGTTCATCATTTTACTTCAGTTAATGCCACCGCTCATCCTGAATACTATTTAACATTGGCAGGGATATGAGGCTTGTGCCTTTGTTAACTGGCTGGATGAAGAATGGCATGGCAGGGCTCGTAGTGTTATCACCAAGCTCGCAGAAGATAAGGTAAAGCTAAAGAAGAAACTGGCTAATCTAGAATGTACAATCAGTACGATGAAGCAAGAAAGAATCAATCACAGGCAATAGATGAAAGCAAGAGACAAGAAGGAACTAGCATGTGTAGTTGTGGTTGTCGCATTAGCCATGTTCTATGCGCCGTTTGCAATGATGATTAGGGGTTTTGTTTGACAATATTACTAAAGCACACCTAGATGTGCTCTAAGTAATGCACATCTAGGTCCTATGCCATTGATGTTACGCGAAGATTCATGCAAATATTTTTCTTTGTCTTTTTTTCTTTTCCTTTCTAGTTTGATTATTACTGGCTTTATCAATAAGAAGAGCTCAATGTATTGCTTGCCAATTGTCCTACTCCGTTCGTACCGGTACCAGTGCATAATCCCAAAACTCGTTCCTTGTTTTTGTCCTGAAAAAGGAAACCAGCCAAATAGCCAATAGGATTCCTGCGCAACCCCGGGAATTTGGAGTGACTGGGTACAAATAATTGCGGTTGATTATATCAGCGGTTAGATAATACGACAACCCCCGCTTCAACCCCCCCCCCCCCGGCGCAAAAAAAACCCGCTTCAATTGGCAGTTCCTCTTCTCTGCATGCCCCGCTTAAGTGTCCACCATCTTCATCGTCCCCGGCAGGCCGCGCTACATAGTGGCACACACTCTGCAGCCATGTCGAGCGACAGCGAGGACAACAGTTCAGCCAGCAGTTTGGCGCCCGACGATAGGTCAACATCGGAGTCATCCCGCTCGTCTTCCCTGAGTCCGACATCGAGCCCGAACCTCGATTATATCCGGTTCATGGAAGGGACGCCACCTCCGGAGTCGTCAGACCACAACCAAACGGACGAGGAGCCATTGGAGGACGAAGAAGAGGACGACGATGATGAAGAGGAGGAATGGTCGAACGAGGAGGAGGAGGACGACGACAAAAACGACGATGACGACGGCGGCGGCGATGAAAAGCCAAAGGTCAGTGGCAAGAAGCGTCCTCGCCAAGACGATGTCGCATGGCCATCCAACAACAACAACAACAACAAGAAGGACTAGATTAAGCAGACTATATATACCTCTGTTTATCCTGTCAATCTCATCGCAGACGGTTAGTAATATGTATTCGACAGAGATCTTCTACATTATCACCCACATGTTGGTTTGTTGAACTGTGTGCCCTGACGAGCACACAATTCACAAAAAGACCGTATGGGCTGTCTATAATGACCGCACACAATTCTGATTACCGACATGTTTGCCGGATATCGCACACATCTTGTTACGCCGAATCGTTTGTGTTCACCTCAATCATCGCAAACGGTTCATCGGAGTGAACTGTATGTCGTATATTGCACACATCTTGATCTGGCTACCCGTTTCTGTTGTTCTGTCTCATCGCAAACAGTTCGTACAGATCAACCGTATGCCCCTCATCGCACACACAACTAAAATCTGAACCGTGTTTGATGTATCATTCATCGCAAACGTTTTGCATCTTGTTTGCACTACAAAAAAAGACACATCCGTGACATTTTGGGGCCGAACGAATTTTTTTTCTGTCATACATATGACACTTCTATGACGATAATTGTGACAAAACCCGGTATCATCATAGATGTGGTGGGCTCCTACTTCTATGACAAAAAATCATGACAGAAAATGGGCTTTTCATCCTGGGCGGGCCGGAGACGCAGCTGCATGACATTATTTGGGCCGTCCATGACGGAAAAAACCGTGGTAGAAGCGAGGGGGAGGAAAATTTCGGGGAGTTCCCGGTTACGGTGGGAGGTCGGGGGCCGAGCGATGCGCGTTTCTCTCGTACACGTACGCGCGTGTGTGCGAGGTGTTGGCTCTAACTGAACCCGAGCGAGGCGTTGGGCTCTAACTGAACCCGAGCGATTGCACTGCAGGCTACGCGTTACTGAACCCGAGCAATCGATCGATGGCTGTTAACTGAACCCGATCGAGCAATTCCTTCGCTACTGCTGCTAACTGAAGCCGATCGATTGGATGAACAGTGAGCGTTGGGGGGGGGGTTGGATGAACAGTGAGCGGTGGCGTTGCCTCTGGATGAACAGGACCCCGTGGTGTGGAGGGTTGGATGAACAGTAGACGGTGGAGGGGTGCCCGTGGAGGGGTGGTTGAACAGGACCCCGTGGTGTGGAGGGTTGGATGAACAGTAGACGGTGGAGGGGTGCCCGTGGAGGGGTGGTTGAATAGTAGCCGGTGGAGTAGCGCGCTGTGGAGGCTGGATGAACAGGAGCCCGTGGAGGCTAGAGGAGGTCGACGGTAGCCCGTGGAGGCTGGAGGAGGTCGACGGTGGAGATGAACAGTATCCCATGGAGTCCCGTTTCGCGGTACGCCACACCCCTCCCGATGAACAGGACCCCCGTTTCGACCGTAGCGCTCCAACACAAGTCCGTTTCCTCTGTTTTGCGGTACGCCACACCCCTCCCGATCAACAGGACCCCCGTTTCGACCGTAGGAGGTCCGTTTCCTCTGTTTTGCGGTACGCCAGACCCCTCCCGATGAACAGAATCCCGTTTCGAACGTGGCCGGTCGAACACAAGGCCGTTTCCTCCGTTTTGCGGTACGCCAGGCCGCGTTTCCATCGCATGTTCCGTCCAAGCCCTCCCGATGAACACGACCACGCATTCCGTTCCGACCCAGACGGTTGGCTCCCACGCGTTCCGTTGCCTCCCGATGAACACGGCGCATTCCGTTGCCTCCGCATGAACACGACGCATTCCGTTGCCTCCCCATGAACACGACAACGACGTTGTTTCTCCGTTCTGACCCAGCCATGTACACGAGCCCTGGCCATACGTATGCGCGAGTAGGCACTCGAGACCCTGCCCGTATGTACGTACGTGGCCGTATTTTCTTTCTTGCACCCTGTCCGTTGTACGTACGTGTACATGCTACGTGCGCGCCTCTACTACGACACGCACGCGCCTCTACTACGACACATGCCCGCCTCTACATCGACCAGTATATATGTACGTACACGTTCGCGACCAGAATGACAACGCTACGTACGCTTCGACCAGGTGGGTCCCGACTGTCAGGCACTTCCTTGCTTGCGAAGATGTAGCTGGTGGGTCCCAACAGTCAGGGGGGCGAATCGTTATGTTTTTTTTCCCGGACGCACTTCCTTGCGTGCGAAGGTGTAGCTGCTGGGTCCCAGCAGTTAGGGGGAATCATTTTGTTTTTTTGCCCGGACGCACTTCCTTGCGTGCGAAGATGTAGCTGGTGGGTCCCAGCAGTCAGGGGGGCGAATCATTTTTTTCGGATGCACTTCCTTGCGTGCGAAGATGTAGCTGGTGGGTCCCAGCAGTCACGGGGGCGAATCATTTTTTCGGACGCACTTCCTTGCGTGCAAAGATGTAGCTGGTGGGTCCCAGCAGTCAGGAATAATTATTTTGCGCGTAATACTGAGGCACTTCCTTGCTGCGGCCGTGGACCCAGCTGTCAGCCTCTCCACGTACAGTCCATGTCCGATGGAAGCCATTCCTTGACCACGTTGACCACACCGCGCCGAGAGCACCAGGGCGGTGGACGAAGGCGAGGCCTAGGAAGGGGACGACGTGGAGCCGGGGAAGACACGGTAGTGGATGCCCACGCGTAGAGGAGTATGAGAGTTCACTCGTTCGGCTGCGGTGTGAGGCTGCCGTCGCCGCAGAATAACAGGGGGTGTGGGTGCGTAGAGGGATGGCCTGGCCAGCGGTGGGAGTAGTAGGGGGCGGTGAGGCCTCCGCGGCATCACAGCCGGCCACGGGCGGCAGGAGCAGGCGGCACGACCGGCGTTGCTTTGGGCAGCTCGGGCAAGAAGACCAGAGGTTGAAGAAGCACTACGGCCATTGGATGGACATCGTACGGTCACTGGAGCTAGAATCGTTCATATATTGACTAATGTTGACAAAGGCCTCCGTCCCAGTCAACTTAGTAGGCCCACAAGTCAGCCACCCACCAAGGTGGGTCCCAGCTAGCAGGGGGTATTCATTTTTTTGTGCGTAATAAGGAGGCACTTCCGGTGGGTCTGAGCTGACAGCGGGGGGAACGTTTTTTTCACGAAATATGGTGGCCCGTCCTATGGGTCCCAGCAGTCAGGGGGAAACATTTTTTTCACGAAATACTGGTGGCCCGTCCGATGGGTCCCTGCTGTCAGGTGGAGGAATAATTATTTTCCGCGTAATAAGGAGGCACTTCCTTGCGGCTGCCGTGGACCCAGCTGTCAGCCTCTCCACGTACAGTACTCTTCCGATGGAAGTCGGTCGTTGATCACATTGACCACGCCGCGCCGAGAGCACCACAGCGGTGGACGACGGCGAGGCCTAGGAAGGGGACGAAGCGGAGCCGGGGAAGACGCGGCAGTGAAAGCCCGCGCGGAGAGGAGTACGAGGGTTCACCGGTTCGGCTGCGGTGTGAGGCTGCCGTCGCCGCAGAATAACAGGGGGTGTGGGTGAGTAGAGGGATGCCCTGGCCAGCGGTGGGAGTAGTAGGGGCGTTGAGGCCTGCACGGCAGCACAGCCGGCCACGGGAGGCAGGAGTAGGCGGTCCCGCCGGCGCTGCTTTGGCGGCTGGAGCAAGAAGATCAGAGATTGAAGAAACACGACGGCCGTTGGATTGACATCCAATGGTTACGTCTGCTAGAATCGTTTGTTGACGTATATAATAACTAAAAAAATCTTGCATACGCGTCAGCTAAACAGGCCCACAAGTCAGACCACTCCCTCTTTTTTTTAATAATTTATATATAGCTCATGGCAACTTCTTATGCAATTTATTGCAGTCTTTTTTTTGGTTGTCCAGGGCCAATTTCGCATATTTCTGTGGGTTCCAAACTATTTTTATTACCGAAATGTCGAGCCAGATTTAAAGTACTTTGAAGATATATTTAAATTAGGTTAATGCCCAGTGAAATAGGAATCTGAAAATGTGAAAAAATTCAGAAATTATAAAGTAATTGCCAATTTGTCATCTGTTTTTATGTTTACAACCCATTTCATATTACTTTCAAGATTTGCAGGCGTCTTGAAAGAGTTGCAGCCCATCAGGGCGTAGAAAAATAAGTAGGACTGGATTGGGTATTCTTCAGAAAAAATAAACTGGGCTCATTTTCACAAAGAAAAAATAGCTGGCCTGGTCACATGGTGAACATAAAATATAAGCCTGGGCTAGCCGGGCCACAGCCCAGTTCAAACCCTGCTCCGTCTCAACAATACCAAACAAAAAAAATACTGCTAGAGTAGCTACGTCCCAGGTGTCAGCCGATCTTGTGCTGTTCTCTTGTCTATTGACTATATACGCTCACAATGTCATGGGTCCCAGATGTCAGGAAAACGCTAGGAGGAAGCATTTTATTTTTCCATACGCTGACGTGGTGGGCCCCTACTGTCATCCTCTCCATGTACTTCTGCCGATTCCTGTTGTTTGTTGACCATGTTGACAATGCGAGAGGGCGGCGCCACGGCGAGCGCACCAAAGCGCGTGGAGGACGTCGGCGTTGACAATTTAGGAGACGGTGGGGCGGCGATGCGTGCGCTGAGGCGCAGCTAGCCGTGGGAGGCGGAAGCAGGCGGCCCCGCCGGCGCTGGTTTGGTTTTGGCGGCTGGAGGAAGACAGGACTGAAGAAACATGACAGACTGTGAAAGCAGTAGGAGTACTTAGCAACCTTAACTGAAACCAACAGGGGCACTTAACAACCAAAGCTGAAAGCAGTATGAGTACTTATACAGGTTCAACCGTACAAAGCACGCCTCGAACAGTGCTACTTTGCCTACAGTTAACCAAGGGTGAGGCCGCCAAGCCCCAGGACAAGGCCCAGGTGCCACCCCGCGCATCCACAACCTTCTGAAAGCGGCTTCATCTCGCAACATGGTCAATAAACAGGATATTCGCTTTAGAGCCATGGAAAAGCATGAACATAATCTTCTGTCCTATTCTCCAAGATGGACGGGCCTTCATTATTTGAGACCACCCATGAATAAGTATCTTTTCACCTCCAAGGGGAATTGAGTAGGTCGACATAAACATCATGTTGTGACCAAGCGCAATTCTGACCCGACCATGGTCAGGCATCTATATAGGAACAATAGAACTCGGCAGTTCCTGTTTCAAGAAGATCACAGCTGTAAAACTGTGTATAAGCAATAGTTTATGAACAACATATATAACAGAAAACAGCTCGTACCATAAGTTTCTCGACACAGTTGGACCTGTTCAATGAGTGCAGCAGTGGCACACATATCCCATGTGGCCTTCCACCATTGAAACGCCCCACAAGGACCTCAAGACGATCAATAAAGTGTAGGAACTTGTGGATGTCGATCCAGTCAACTTCAGTGCCATTAGTAATAGCCGAGTTATTACAGAGTAACAAACGAGCAGACTGCTTAACTCTGAAAAAACCTACACGTGCAACCAATTATAAGAAAATATTAGTTAGAAGTAGCATCTTCGTGAGAGATTCGTTGCTACTTATAAAGTTAAATTGTGATTATTTAGACAGAATAGGTGGATTAAGAAGTAATCGAGGCAACAAGCAAGAACCAGATACAAAACTAACATGGATGAACAATTGGAACGACGTCGGGGTGGAAGATCGCAGTGAAGATGAGACCAGGTTCTGCTATTTCCATCAACATTTGTACGCCAACTTTCAGTCTGTAACACTTGAGAAAGTTTATCCAAGTTCGGCCATAAAAAAGCAGCGATCTTCTTGGTTCATGAACCCAACTCGGAACTTATATCAATGGCTTGTCTTCACTGTGACCATTAAACTAGTGTATTCAGTTATGGCAAGGCCGAGCATCTTGAGTACATGTGTTCTGGCAGAGCAAATAATACACTGCAGGAAAAATGATATGAGAACACAGCATGTTCAAAAAACCCCCACCCTCCCGGATAGAAAAGAGGATTCTAGGAACATACTGTGCCCGTTTCAAAATGTTGTGTTAGGATGAGAAGGATTAAGTGTGGCGTCTCGCCGAGGGCGTAGAAACCTATAGGGTACTCGCACTTTGGGCACTGCAAATGAAGCACACTAGATTCAGTAGGAAGAAAAATTCATGAAAGGCGGTGGCTGCCATCCTAGGATTACCTGCGACCAAGGGACTTGGATTTATCGGGGATGGATGAAGAATTCGTACCTGGTTCTCCATGAGAAAACCCTATGCAATCGCCGAGAGGGGGTTTTCTCTGAATAAGCAGACGAGGGAGAAGGGGATTCAGGCCTAGTGAAATATTGCCGCTTCGTCCGTCCAGCTTACTGCTAAAGCTGGAAAGGGGGGGTTGTGATTTGACGGCTCATTGGGCATTACTGCGGCGCTACGACCGGGGTGTGTCTACCGTGAAGTTGTGCACTCTAATTTGTGCATATGGCACGTGGACCCCGTTGCCGGTTGCCCCACATATCAGCGAAAGGAAGTAGAAAGACAGGAGTAACTAGTTACACATAAATATATTTTTGACAGAGAGATACTCCCTGTGTAAAGAAATATACAAATCTTTTATATCATAGGCTCACCTTGCCGAGAAATATACTCCCTCTACAACGCACGGGCATTATGGGGGTTCAGCTTTTTTTATGGGGGTTCAGCTGAGAATATAATACTCAGATAGGCTCACGGTTCTGGACTTTGGGCCGCAGGCCGGCCTTGCATGTTTGGGGGCCCATGTGTTCTACCTCAGCGCTTTTCATATTGCAAGTGATCGGTACGGCGCTGGTTTTAGATGCTGTCACAAGGCGAATACACAAAATTGAATAAAGCACGATAGCTGTTGGAATGAAATCGAACGACAGTTCCTAACCAGCAATCAGAGTTGCAATTCTATCAACGAAATACCATGTATAAATAATACTGTCGTACTACGTATACACACAGGACACTTGTTTCACCATGCTAGATTGTTACATCAAAATCTCTCCGAGGATAGATCAGTTCGGCAGTTGCGTGCTGCTACTGAAGAATTTCAAAGTTGATTTGGACCAGCTCTCCTTGCCGAGAAAGTTCGATTTTGACATCATCCCCTACCGCAAGATATGATTCAGATTTGAACCTTGACCATCCTTTAGCATCAATCATCATGTGACCATCCTTTGTACTTACGGTATATTGAGCAGGTTCATTCACACCAAGGCTGCGCATGGTAAGAGAAACTTGGCCGCGGTCGCCCGGATTGTTGAACGACTCCCTCGTTGCTTTAGGAATTCTCTGTTTGCAAACAAGAAGACATACCCAAAAAGTTAGATCAACACAGTGAATCATGTGAAACAACTGTGACGCCCCCGATTCAATCGTACACTAATCATGCACGCAAATGTGTACGATCAAGATCAAGGACTCACGGGAAGATATCACAACACAACTCTACAACATAAATAAGTCATACAAGCATCATAATACAAGCCAGGGGCCTCGAGGGCTCGAATACAATTGCTCGATCATAGACGAGTCAGCGGAAGCAACAATATATGAGTACAGACATAAGTTAAACAAGTTTGCCTTAAGAAGGCTAGCACAAAAGTAGCAACGATCGAAAAGGCAAGGCCTCCTGCCTGGGACCTCCTAACTACTCCTCGAAACCGAACTCCAGGTAGAATCATCCTCGGGATCTCTAGCTCCTGGACTCCAGCATCTGGTTGCGACAACCAGGTATAGAAAGGGGAAAAGAGGGAGAAAAACAACCGTGAGTACTCATCCAAAGTACTCGCAAGCAAGGAGCTACACTACATATGCATGGATATATGTGTAAAGGGCCATATCAGTGGACTGAACTGCAGAATGCCAGAATAAGAGGGGGATAGCTAATCCTGTCGAAGACTACGCTTCTGGCCACCTCCATCTTGCAGCATGTAGGAGAGAGTAGATGGTAAGTTCACCAAGTAGCATCGTATAGCATAATCCTACCCGGCGATCCCCTCCTCGTCGCCCTGTTAGAGAGCGATCACCGGGTTGTATCTGGCACTTGGAAGGGTGTATTTTATTCAGTATCCGGTTCTAGTTGTCATAAGGTTAAGGTACAACTACGGGTCGTCCTTTTACCGAGGGACACGGCTATTCGAATAGATAAACTTCCCTGCAGGGGTGCACCACATAACCCAACACGCTCGATCCCATTTGGCCGGACACACTTTTCTGGGTCATGCCCGGCCTCGGAAGATCAACACGTCGCAGCCCCACCTAGGCTCAACAGAGAGGTCAACACGCCGGTCTAAATCCTATGCGCGCAGGGGTCTGGGCCCATCGCCCATTGCACACATGCACGTTGCGTACGCGGCCGGAAGCAGACCTAGCCTAGCAGGCGTTCCAGTCCAATCCGGCGCGCGCCGCTCCGTCGCTGACGTCAAGAAGAGCTTCGGCTGATACCACGACGTCGAGTGCCCATAACTGTTCCCGCATAGTTGTAAGTGCGTATAGACCAAATGGCCAGACTCAGATCAAATACCAAGATCTCGTTAAGCGTGTTAAGTATCCGCGAACGCCGACCAGGGCCAGGCCCACCTCTCTCCTAGGTGGTCTCAACCTGCCCTGTCGCTCTGCCATAAAGTAACAGTCGGGGGCCGTCAGGAACCCAGGCCCACCTCTACCGGGATGGAGCCACCTGTCCTTTCAGCCCCCTCATCAGAATCACTTGCGGGTACTCAACGAGCTGACCCGACTTTAGTCACCACATGTGTCATGTATATAAAGTATATAGTATATACCCGTGATCACCTCCCAAAGTGATCACGGCCCAGTAGTATAGCATGGCAGACGAACAAGAGTGTAGGGCCACTGATGGAACACTAGCACCCTATACTAAGCAGTAGGATAGAAGGTAAGTGTAACAACTGTAGCAACAATGTAGGCTATGCAACAGAATAGGATTAACCGAAAGCAGTAACATGCTACACTACTCTAATGCAAGCAGTATAGAGAAGAATAGGCGATATCTGGTGATCAAGGGGGGCTTGCCTGGTTGCTCTGGCAAGGAGGGGTCGTCAACACCGTAGTCGTACTGGGTAGCAGCGGCGTCGGTCTCGAGGTCTACCGGAGAAGAAGAGGGGGAAGAAATAGTAAATACGGAGCACACAAGACATCACAAAACATAACATGGCAATAAGCGGTGCTAGGGTGACCTAACGCAGTGCTAGAAGATACTGGCGAAGGGGGAAAACATCCGGGAAGTTTTCCCGGTGTTTCGCGTTCTCGGGCAGGTGATCTGGAGTGGGAAAGTTGTGTGTTCTCTATGCTAGGGATGTGTGGCGGACGAACGGGCTACGTATTCGGATTTGTCTCGTCGTTCTGAGCAACTTTCATGTACAAAGTATTTTCATCCGAGTTACGGATTATTTTATATTATTTTTCAAAGTTTTATTCATTTTCTGAATTTAATTTAATTCGAAATTAAAGTGAATTGCTAGGTGCACCCAGCTCTGGGTACACATAAGTGTACCAGAGGGGCTGACATGTGGGTCCAAGGGGTCCCAGTTGACCAGTCAAACTTTGACTGGTCAACAGGGGGTGGGTCCCCCTTGTCATATACTATCTTACTAACCTAACAGATTAAATAGTCTAATTAGGTTATCAGTTTAACTAACAAAGGTTAATTAAGTTAAATAACTCTTTAATTAATTAATTAATTAATGGTTTTTTATTATTTAATCTTCTTTTTTTATATAAATGTTTCAGGGGCGTGGGCCCCCTTTGTCATAGGCCCCTGGGGGCTCAACGGGGCGGGTTAACGGGCGCAGGCGAGGCTGCCCATTTGGGCGCCCGCCCAGACCAGTGGAGGCGCCGGGGCGTCCTAGCCGGTGGCGAGGTGCGTTAGGCAGCAGGGGGGAGAACGTCGGCGGCAGTTGATGCAGAAGCTGCAGGCCGGCGAGGGAGCGCTTCGGTGAGGCCGTCCGACGAGGAGCTCCGGCGGCGACGGCGTCCTGGCGCGGGTCGGCGGTCTCCTCTCGATCCCGATCCAAATCGGGGGAGAGGGGGGAGATATTTCATTGGGGGGGGGGGAGTGTCGGTGGGGGTTCGGGGTCCAGGGGGGTTAAGGGAATGGGTGGGCTGGCCGGCTGGGCCTGGGGGGTTGGCCCAGTTGGGCCACGGTCCAGGGGTTTTCTCTTTTTTTTTCTGTTTTGTAATTTCTTTTCTTTTATTTATTTTATTTTCTGTTTTATTTCAATTTAAATTATTTAGGCATTTTATGAAAATGTGTTTACTACACCATATTTACTTATGCAAAATATGGCACCTCCCGAACATTTTTGTTCTAAATTTTGAAAAACTTTTATTGTTGACATTAATTTGAATTTGAATTTTGAAACGGTTTGACCTAACGGTAGATTAGCAACAGTAATTGTGGTGATGTGGCAC
Organism: Triticum aestivum; assembly: GCF_018294505.1. Lineage (NCBI taxonomy): Eukaryota > Viridiplantae > Streptophyta > Magnoliopsida > Poales > Poaceae > Triticum > Triticum aestivum. Next base: position 266,049,939 of record NC_057799.1, on the reverse strand, counting down.
CATTAGCGTGGGATTACTGTAGCTTGATTATCCGGGCGTTACAAAACTCCTCCACTACAAGAAATCTCGTCCCGAGATTTAGGAGGTAGAAGGAAACAGTGCGGGGTATTCATCACGCAGGCGATCCTCGCGTTCCCAAGTGGCTTCATCTTCAGAATGGTGCGACCACTGGACTTTGAGGAACTTGATCGCCTTCTGACGTGTGCGGCGTTCAGCTTGGTCGAGAATGCGGACCGGATGCTCCTTATAGGAGAGGTCCTGCTGCAATTCGAGCACTTCATGATCCATAGCTCGGATTGGGTCCTTGAAGCAACGGCGGAGCTGTGACACATGGAACACATCATGAACCTGAGAAAGGTTCGGCGGTAGCTCTAGTTGGTATGCCACTTTTCCACGCCTTTCCAGAATAGTGAATGGGCCAATATAGCGAGGAGCTAGTTTGCCCTTGATTCCGAAGCGGTGAGCACCCTTCAATGGTGTGACTCGAAGATAAGCCTTTTCGCCAGGTTGATAGACCATGTCTTTATGATGACGGTCATACTGACTCTTCTGACGTGACTGAGCAGTCTTGAGATTCTCACGAATAATGCGGACTTGTTCTTCGGCATGTTGGATAATATCCGGACCGAAGAGTGGACGTTCCCCTGTTTCTGACCAGTTCAGAGGGGTTCGACACTTTCGTCCATATAACACTTCGAAGGGGGCCATCTTCAGACTAGCTTGATAGCTATTATTATAAGAGAACTCAGCATACGGGAGAGATTCCTCCCATTTCTTGCCGAAGGAAATAACACAAGCTCGAAGCATGTCTTCGAGAACTTGGTTGACGCGTTCAACTTGCCCTTGCGACTGAGGATGAAACGCAGTACTGAATGACAGATGAGTTCCCATGGCTTCTTGGAAACTTGCCCAGAATCTTGAAGTGAATAAGCTGCCACGGTCTGAGCTGATAACCAATGGAATACCGTGGAGTGGAACAATCCTGGACATATAGAGCGTTGCCAGCTGACTAGCAGTGATCGTTTCTTTGACCGCCAGGAAATGTGCAACTTTGGAAAGCCGGTCAATGACGACAAGAATAGCATCATTACCTTTCTGTGATTTGGGAAATCCAGTGACGAAGTCCATCTCAACATGGTCCCATTTCCATTCAGGAATAGAGATAGGTTGCAGAGTTCCAGCAGGCCTTTGATGTTCTGCTTTGATACGACGGCAAACGTCACACTCAACAACATAACGAGCAATGTCTTGCTTCATATTAGACCACCAGAATCTCTGACGGATGTCTTGGTACATCTTTGTACTACCAGGATGGATAAATAGGGGCGTATCATGAGCTTCTTTCATAACTTCCTGTGTCATATCCAGGTTTTTCTCTGCACATGGCACCACTAGGCGGCCTTTGAAGTAGCCCACAGGTCCCAGGATCGAAACCTGGCTCTGATACCAACTTGTGACGCCCCCGATTCAATCGTACACTAATCATGCACGCAAATGTGTACGATCAAGATCAGGGACTCACGGGAAGATATCACAACACAACTCTACAACATAAATAAGTTATACAAGCATCATAATACAAGCCAGGGGCCTCGAGGGCTCGAATACAATTGCTCGATCATAGACGAGTCAGCGGAAGCAACAATATCTGAGTACAGACATAAGTTAAACAAGTTTGCCTTAAGAAGGCTAGCACAAAAGTAGCAACTATCGAAAAGGCAAGGCCTCCTGCCTGGGACCTCCTAACTACTCCTCGAAACCGAACTCCAGGTAGAATCATCCTCGGGATCTCTAGCTCCTGGACTCCAGCATCTGGTTGCGACAACCAGGTATAGGAAGGGGAAAAGAGGGAGAAAAGCAACCGTGAGTACTCATCCAAAGTACTCGCAAGCAAGGAGCTACACTACATATGCATGGATATATGTGTAAAGGGCCATATCGGTGGACTGAACTGCACAATGCCAGAATAAGAGGGGGATAGCTAATCCTGTCGAAGACTATGCTTCTGGCCACCTCCATCTTGCAGCATGTAGGAGAGAGTAGATGGTAAGTTCACCAAGTAGCATCGTATAGCATAATCCTACCCGGCGATCCCCTCCTCGTCGCCCTGTTAGAGAGCGATCACCGGGTTGTATCTGGCACTTGGAAGGGTGTATTTTATTCAGTATCCGGTTCTAGTTGTCATAAGGTTAAGGTACAACTCCGGGTCGTCCTTTTACCGAGGGACACGACTATTCGAATAGATAAACTTCCCTGCAGGGGTGCACCACATAACCCAACACGCTCGATCCCATTTGGTCGGACACAATTTTCTGGGTCATGCCCGGCCTCGGAAGATCAACACGTCGCAGCCCCACCTAGGCTCAATAGAGAGGTCAACACGCCGGTCTAAATCCTATGCGCGCAGGGGTCTGGGCCCATCGCCCATTGCACACCTGCATGTTGCGTACGCGGCCGGAAGCAGACCTAGCCTAGCAGGCGTTCTAGTCCAATCCAGCGCGCGCTGCTCCGTCGCTGACGTCAAGAAGAGCTTCGGCTAATACCACGACGTCGAGTGCCCATAACTGTTCCCGCGTAGTTGGTTAGTGCGTATAGACCAAATGGCCAGACTCAGATCAAATACCAAGATCTCGTTAAGCGTGTTAAGTATCCGCGAACGCCGACCAGGTCCAGGCCCACCTCTCTCCTAGGTGGTCTCAACCTGCCCTGTCGCTCCGCCATAAAGTAACAGTCGGGGGCCGTCAGGAACCCAGGCCCACCTCTACCGGGATGGAGCCACCTGTCCTTTCAGCCCCTCATCAGAATCACTTGCGGGTACTCAACGAGCCGACCCGACTTTAGTCACCACATGTGTCATCTATATAAAGTATATAGTATATACCCGTGATCACCTCCCGAAGTGATCACGGCCCAGTAGTATAGCATGGCAGACGAACAAGAGTGTAGGGCCACTGATGGAACACTAGCACCCTATACTAAGCAGTAGGATAGCAGGTAAGGGTAACAACTGTAGCAACAATGACAGGCTATGCAGCAGAATAGGATTAACCGAAAGCAGTAACATGCTACACTACTCTAATGCAAGCAGTATAGAGAAGAATAGGCGATATCTGGTGATCAAGGGGGGGCTTGCCTGGTTGCTCTGGCAAGGAGGGGTCGTCAACACCGTAGTCGTACTAGGTAGCAGCGGCGTCGGTCTCGAGGTCTACCGAGAAGAAGACGGGGGAAGAAATTGTAAATACGGAGCACACAAGACATCACAAAACATAACATGGCAATAAGCGGTGCTAGGGTGACCTAACGCAGTGCTAGAAGCTACTGGTGAAGGGTGAAAACATCCGGGAAGTTTTCCCGGTGTTTCGCGTTCTCGGGCAGGTGATCCGGAGGGGGAAAGTTGTGTGTTCTCTATGCTAGGGATGTGTGGTGGAAGAACGGGCTACGTATTCGGATTCGTCTCGTCGTTCTGAGCAACTTTCATGTACAAAGTATTTTCATCCGAGTTACGGATTATTTTATATTATTTTTCAAAGTTTTATTCATTTTCTGAATTTAATTTAATTCGAAATAAAAGTGAATTGCTAGGTGCACCCAGCTCTGGGTACACATAAGTGTACCAGAGGGGTTGACATGTGGGTCCAAGGGGTCCCAGTTGACCAGTCAAACTTTGACTGGTCAACAGGGGGTGGGTCCCCCTTGTCATATACTATCTTACTAACCTAACAGATTAAATAGTCTAATTAGGTTATCAGTTTAACTAACACAGGTTAATTAAGTTAAATAACTCTTTAATTAATTAATTAATAGTTTTTTATTTAATCTTTTTTTTATATAATTGTTTCAGGGGCGTGGGCCCCCTTTGTCATAGGCCCCTGGGGGCTCAACGGGGCGGGTTAACGGGCGCGGGCGAGGCTGCCCATTTGGGCGCCCGCGCAGACCAGTGGAGGCGCCGGGGCGTCGTAGCCGGCGGCGAGGTGCGTCGGGCAGCAGGGGGGTGAACGTCGGCGGCAGTTGATGCAGAAGCTGCAGGCCGGCGAGGGAGCGCTCCGGTGAGGCCGTCCGACGAGGAGCTCCGGCGGCGACGGCGTCCTGGCGCGGGGTCGGCGGTCTCCTCTCGATCCCGATCCAAATCGGGGGAGAGGGGGGGAGATATTTCGTGGGGGGGGGGAGTGTCGGTGGGGGTTCGGGGTCCAGGGGGGTTAAGGGAATGGGTGGGCTGGCCGGCTGGCCCTGGGGGGTTGGCCCAGTTGGGCCACGGTCCAGGGGTTTCTCTTTTTTTTTTTTCTGTTTTGTAATTTCTTTTCTTTTATTTATTTTCTTTTCTGTTTTATTTCAATTTAAATTATTTAGGCATTTTATAAAAATGTGTTTACTACACCATATTTACTTATGCAAAATATGGCACCTCCCGAACATTTTTGTTGTAAATTTTGAAAAACTTTTATTGTTGACATTAATTTGAATTTGAATTTTGAAACGGTTTGACCTAACGGTAGATTAGCAACAGTAACTGTGGTGATGTGGCACCATTAGCGTGGGATTACTGTAGCTTGATTATCCGGGCGTTACAACAACATGGAAAGAAAAAAGAACGAAGCAGTTGGGCGGCCAATGCTTACCAAGAAGGTGGACATGTCGGTTTTTGTAAGGACTTTGGTATATGAAGTGCGAACTGCAGTCCAGTCTGTTGCCGGTGCAACTGCACGGGCCGGAGCAGATGCAAGTGCAAGTGTTGGTGCAGGTGCCGAAGCCGCTGCTGCTGCTGCTGCCGGAGATGGTGCTCCTTGTAGAGCTGGTGCCGGTGTCGGAGCAGGTGCCGGTGTCGATGCCCGATCCTCCGGTAGATCAGACTGATCCGCTGACGCGGTCGGTGCCCAATCCTCAACTGGATCAGACTAAGCTGCTGCCGCTGTCAGTGCTAGAGCAACTGCCGGTGCTCGATCTGTGCGAGACAACGGCGATCGTGTCTGGTATGCTATGATCAGCTTTCTAACTTGATAGAGGCGGGGGTGTCCCGATCTTTCGATGAGATGATAACTATCGATTTGGTGGAGACGACTTTGACGATCCGACTACAAACGTGCACGACGTTGCGCCTTAGCAATCGCTAAACCAACTCCGAGAGGTTATTGACCACGCCGCAGCACAATCAACCTGACCACGAAGGTCTATTTCTGCAAGCAATCGAAGAACAAGCAAGAATATGATAATGCAATCTGAATATTGCGAATACAGATGAAGTATTGATAAAGGTGGGGATCCGTAAGCGGTCTTGGTCTGGTCGTTGGACACAAACGAAGTACACGACGTTGCAATGGCTAACTTTTAACTAAACAAATCCCAAGGAAAAAGCTACTAGATGGATCTACTTATATAGGAGCAAGGGGTGGCGGCCAAGGAGGTGGGAGGACATCCCAAGGCAGCCTAAAACCAACCCTAGGTCGTACAAGGCTCATGGGCCCAAGTGGAGGTGATGCAACACCTTTGGACTTGTTGTTTGACTCGGATTCTGCTGCAGTGTCGGATTGTTTCGTCCATATCTCAAAGCTCCGGACGAATTTAAAGGTGAGTCCAAGTGGGTTGGAAAGAGGACGAAATCTACTTTCCAACAAAAAAAGAATCACCCAATTTGGAGTCCGTATGAAAAAGTTGCTAACGTTTTGAGTCAGGTATGTCTGTGCAGTCCGAATCTGAATCCAGAACGTGAGAGACTTGGACTCTATCTTCTCTTGGCCCAAAAGTGACGTGAGAGGACGTTTTGAACAGAACCTAAACTTGTCCTTTTGCCTTATCTTCATATGTGGATTGTACAAATATCTCATACACCTGCAATTAGACAAAACACAAAAGTGTGTGAAGTATTTTTGTTCTAGATAACATAAATAGATTATTGAATAGTTTGCACTAGAAATCACCTAACAAATATGCATGTATGCAATATTTTTGGTCGTATCCAAGGTAGTCATGTCCTCATCATCCTCCCCTTCTTGAAAGCAAAGCCGTCCTCAGCGTTGCTTAATCTGAAATCTGGCTAACAAAAGAGATAAGGTGTACATGTTGTATATGTATATGTCATCTATTTTTACTGATCTCATTTGGTGCATATGTGACTCAGTTATACAAGAGCACCCTTCAAAAGTCGTGAAATGTAAAGCCAATATATTATCACAAGAAGTCAAAGGCATGAAAATATTGCAACTCAGTTCGCACATATAAGTGAAGCTCTTATTCATATCAAAAGATTGACAATGTTTATCATTAAACCATCCCAACATTCATGAACCATCACCAAGATTAGAGGTCATATCAAAATGATTAAACATTGGCACAATTATTTTCAAACATATTTGATCCAAATCTGGTTTATTCCCCGATTCACTTGATTCTTTTGCATCGGTAGTTAATTCAATGGGTTCACTCAAAATTGTTTGATCACATGGCAAAGTGAAATCATCAATGTAGTGCTCTAAAGTAGCTGGTGTGATCAAAGTAGTGGGTAGCTCACCGCATGGTGCACTTAAATTGACAAGACATTCATCATACTCATGTGGAGGTGGAAGATTAGTACCTTTATCATTAGCTCTTATGATCAACTCAGATGATGTAGGCACTCTCGGTGATGATGTGTCACATGATGGAGGTGATGTAGTCCTCACAACAACGGATGTGGTTGTCATAGTATGCCTAGTAGTTGAAGGGACAACAGTATCAACTCTTGGAATGTGCATCTCACGCTTGTTCTCCTTGTGGGCAACACGTCGTTTTATTTCCTGTTCAGCTTTGCAAGCAAGATGAAACAAATGATCCATAGGATAACACTCTTCATGAATTAGTATCTCCTGAATGTCACGATTTAATCCTCCCCAAAATCTATCCATAAAATCTTCTTCACTTTCTTCTAAAGAGGAATGCAGCAAGGTAGTTTGTAAAGTATCATAATATTTCGTTACGGTGTCACTACCTTGTTTTAAATGTTGCAACTTTGTAATCATGTCACGAGTATAATAAGCGGGAACGAATGTATGTCGCATGGCAAGTTTCAAATCATCCCAAGTAGTAGGTATATCATTAGGGTGTAACCGACAATATTCACTCCACCAAACTACAACATAACCAGTGAAAGAACCAACCGCGACCTTAACTTTTTTACGTACATCAAAATGATTGGAAGCAAATATATTATTTATGTCAAACTCCCATTCAATATATAAAGCACGTCTAAAACAACCATTAAATGGTGGTATAGAAACATTAACCTGATCATGTGCATTTGGATGTTTGTGCACCTCTCGTGACGGTTGTGGTATTTGCATAGGTGATGGCACGTCTCCCACGATCGACAAACCCCATGAATTGACTCTAGATCCTGTCATGATTAGTAGAAACAAGAAACAAAATTCAAGAATAATGTTCCTATGAACTACTAGGATGTGGTGGTAAAGCGCTCACAGTAAAGCAAATATCAATATCTTACAAGTTCTTACCAAGCAGCAGGTGGTGACAAGCAACCAGTGGTGTCAAATAACTCTGAAGATTGTGCAAAGCGATTGCCAGAGGAACGTACGTATACACGGTGCAGAAATATGTGGAGCTGGGTTGGCTATATATGGTAGCAAAATATTAGCAATAATCAATTCAGAGATGCAATGTTGCATAAACGCTCAACGACGGTACTGTGCTGGTCCTAGGCTAGACCGGACTAGAGACGCGAGCCTAGAACGCTAATGAGGTCACGGCGTAGCGCAACTAGCATCAATGAAGGATACTAAGTAGCTCTGGACAGCAAGATATAAGTGAAGATCACAACGACATTAAAGATAATGATGAAAAACAACTGCCAAGCAGGATATACAACAACTCTCTCTCCAACTTTCCTCTTGAAAAGTTTGAGCCAATTTTCTGATAACTTTTTTCAAAGAATGCTACTAACTCAAGCTTTCCAATGCAAAAAGAATCACTCAATTCCAAATTGATATGAGGAGTCAAAGAATTCTAAAACTGGCCTGAAAAACTGGAATAAGTTGTGTCCGCGAATTTCGGAGGGCGAAAAGACCTATTTAGAAGACGATTTTGAGGTGTCAAATATTGAACTAGCCTCTGCAATTATTTAGATGCAGCTCGTCGCCAGCTTTCATTTGGGTACTCGCGGAGCCAAAACGGACTTCGTATGAGGAAATTATGCCTGTTTTACTGAACAGTGCACAAAACAGATTCCAATCCGAATTCAACTACGAGATTGAGTCTAGATAGATCCGAATTTTGTTTTTTTTCTTCTCTCTTTTTTTTCCTCACACTTTTTTTCTTTTTCTTTCTCTCTTTTTTTTTCTCTGACTTTTTTTTCTTTTTTTCTCTCTTTTTTTCCACTGTCTTTTTCTCTCTCCCTCTTTCCAAGACAAACTAGATAAGATGCAGATTGGATCAAGCGAAGATGTGAACGACCTCAACTATGATTGTGACAATGAACTATGGGTAGCACGTGGTGCAAATTGATGGATGGTATGGTGGACAGCGGAAGGGATAACGATGCAGCGGCGATGTGACTAATGTGAACAGAACTCGAAACTCTAAACGAACTAGACACTAAGACCAGCAACTCGACACGACGATGCAACCGATAATTTAATAATGCAAACAATGAAAAGAAAATTGCAAAGGCTTAGACTGGCTTGGACAAAAGGATGAATAGATCTAACTTTTTTGTGGCTTTTTCTTGGACAATAGGTAAGAAAATAAATCTAATCTAGGGGAAACTGGAAATTCTCACCGAGCAACTTGAAAACTGATACCACTTGATAGAGGCGGGGGTGTCCCGATCTTTCGATGAGATGATAACTATCGATTTGGTGGAGACGACTTTGACAATCCGACTACAAACGTGCATGATGTTGCGCCTTAGCAATCGCTAAACCAACTCCGAGAGGTTATTGACTATGCCGCAGCACAATCAACCTGACCACGAAGGTCTATTCCTGCAAGCAATCGAAGAACAAGCAAGAATATGATAATGCAATCTGAATATTGTGAATATAGATGAAGTATTGATAAAGGTGGGGATCGGTAAGCGGTCTTGGTCTGGTCGTTGGACACAAACGAAGTACACGAAGTTGCAATGACTAACTTTTAACTAAACAAATCCCAAGGAAAAAGCTACTAGATGGATCTACTTATATAGGAGCAAGGGGTGGCGGCCAAGGAGGTGGGAGGACGTCCCAAGGCAGCCTAAAACCAACCCTAGGTCGTATAAGGCTCATGGGCCCAAGTGGAGGTGATGCAACACCTTTGGACTTGTTGTTTGACTCGGATTCTGCTGCAGCGTCAGATTGTTTCGTCTGTATCTCAATGCTCCGGACGAATTTAAAGGTGAGTCCTATTGGGTTGGAAAGAGGACGAAATCTACTTTCCAACAAAAAAGAATCACCCAATTCGGAGTCCGTATGAAAAAGTTGTTGGCGTTTTGAGTCAGGTATGTCTGTGCAGTCCGAATCTGAATCCAGAACGTGAGAGACTTGGACTCTATCATATCTTGGCCCAAAAGTGACGTGAGAGGACTTTTTGAACTGAACCTAAACTTCTCCTTTTGCCTTATCTTCATATGTGGATTGTACAAATATCTCATACACCTGCAATTAGACAAAACATAAAAGTGTGTGAAGTATTTTTGTTCTTGATAACATAAATAGATTATTGAATAGTTTGCACTAGAAATCACCTGACAAATATGCATGTATGCAATATTTTTGGTCGTATCCAAGGTAGTCGTGTCCTCATCGTAACTTGACTAGGATCCGTGACCGTGATCCAGTTGTTTCTTCATTTCTTTTAAACGCGAGAAGGACTAATTGTGGCGTTTTTGTTAAACCAAACTGTAGTTCATCATAGGGATTCAGCTTGTACTCAGACAACAGACTGATCCAATTTTTTCTAGTAATATAAGTGATGGACAGTGCCTTCGTTACTGACACGGCATAAGAAGTGAAACCTGCAAAAATAGCCATCGTAGAGCAAACCAAACGGTTTATAATGTGATGAATGTCACATGGCAAAACCTGCATCGTAAAATTGCAGGAAAAGAAAGAAAACATGACATTAAATCAATAAGATTTAGACAGTAAATCAATAAGATTTACTTGATGTGACACGAGTGAATCCTTACCAGGAAATCACTATGTTGAAGTACTAAACAGAAGATTGATCGTCCAACTACGCGTGGCATGCAGGGGCCCCGCCTACTCCCACAAGCAGGATAGTCCAAAGGTCGTGACAAATCGTATGGACCGAACATCCATGGGACTGGAAATCCTGGTGGGTGCGATAAACCCTGCAATGCATATAGATATTGGAGTGTAACCATAATTGATAAACCGTCCTCACAAAAAATATGATCTGGATACTTCAAAATATACAGACTGAATTGAGTGGATAGACATTAACATAGACTGTTCACACACCAAAAGCGGCAGTACTAATAAACAATACAGGGTTCACAAACACAAATCAAGTATTGAACAATAGTACTTACTACAGAAAAGCAAAGTTGCACTAACTAAACTCTGCAGACTATTTCTTGCCACCGACCTATGGGATGAACCCCGCATAATTGACTAGGCCATGGACTTCGTGTGAGATGTCTACATGCACCATCACCATCTTGTCAACCTTGGAGAACCTAACAGAGTGGTCTTTCCACTCATAAACATGATGATGAAGACATGCCGCATCAGATTTGTTGGGAAGCTTTACAAGAACCACACCCTTCGTAATCGAAGGCACAACCAGGAAATTGTTGTGGTCAAGTACAGCCTCAAGAACACGCCTGACAACAATGCTACAGGAAAACACTAGTTCAGGACACATGGCGACAAGGACACATCAGCTGGATAGTTCAGCAGTAGAACTCATCATCAGGTCTTCCAGTTCACACGGCATGACTGAGAACTTCATCTCCACCGCGGACCTGGTTCTAATTCAAACAGAAACCATATTTTATTACTACCTCCGTTCAGAAATATAAGATGATTTTCGATATTATACTCCATATATGCACAGAAATGAGTGAACGAAGACACTAGAACATGTCTTCAAAGGCATCAGAGCAGAGGGATTACATGCAATATCCATAACACAAGTTACTGAGGCAAATATACCCTCTTAAAAGGTAGCATTGATGTTCATAAAGTACTCCCTCCGTCCCAAAATTCTTGTCTTAGATTTGTCTAGATACAGATGTATCAAGTCACATTTTAGTATTAGATACATCCGTATCTAGACAAATCTAAGACAAGAAATTTGGGACAGAGGGAGTAGTTGAAAGTAATCTATAAGAAATCAGTGTCAACCTCTCGCATGTTTTGGTCAAAAGAGGAATTTAGAACCGTCATTTGGCACACTAAAATCACATGCAAGATCACCCAGAAAGTTGTACTACCAGTACTAGTACTGCGTGTTAGATGAAAAAACACGATCAAGATCGAGAAAAAGATCGTCAACAAGAGACATTACCTGGACTTGCTTAATGAGGGATACCGGAGAGGGGGGCTTGGATAGGGCGATGGCTTTGAGCTTGTCTGCGGTAGTCTCGGCGGGGTGCTTGCGCTTCTTCGTACCATGAGCCTCGATGGTTTTGGCCAGAGCCATAGACATCACGTCGGCCGGTGCTCCGGCGTCCATCCAAGAGAGGAAGCTGAGAGAGAAGAGTGAAAGGAGGAACGAGATGAGGGAGAAGCGAAGCGAGTGGGGGTTTTCTTCAAGAGAGGAAGCTGAGAGAGAAGAGTGAAATGATGGTTGCTTTGTCCGTCCAACTTACTGCTGGAAAGGAGGGGGTTTTGTGATTTGACGGCTCATTGGGCATTACTGCGGCGGTTCGATCGGGGTAGTCTACCGTCACTCTACTATGGAGTAATTTAGTGCATGGCTGGTGGACCCAGGTGCTGGCTGTCCCACACGTCGGCGAAAGTGAGTAATTTAGTGCATGGCTGGAGGAGGATCCGCACGGTAGAGCGTGTCCATTGTTTTTCTGAAGAAAAAAATGATTACAGCAAGCGTTTCCACTCTTACGACGGAGGAGTGGAAACACGGCAGCCACTTGAACATACACAGTGCTCCTACTACTAGGCATGTGCAGTGGTTCATGCGTCAGTACTACACAATCTTGTTGCTAGTGTAATAAGATATGACGATAACAAATGATGTTGTGCGCATGTCAACTACTCCTATATGTAACATAGTACCACTTTTTCGACTGTCCGGTCGAGAATGAACAGTGAGATCAATGTTAACAGAACTAGGTCCACAGCGCACGGAGAGTATGGTGCTACAGTACTCCACGAAACATGAACCATATGAAGCACGAATAGTGTTAGGCAGGGTGTATGAAGGGTGCACGGGATGGGAGCAAAAGTTCCCTTCTCGACCCACTTTTGGGTGTTTGGCAGAGTGCATGAAGGGTGCATGAGTCCACACTAGTAGGTTGACAAAAATACATGAAGATGAAACAACTATATTGAGATGAGAATGCAACCAAACACACCCACACGCTTTGTGCTACAGTGACTGATCTACACCGTCTGAGTTTGATCCAACGGTCATGTTGCACCGAGACATGGACATGCCCATGCAGAGGGCGCCTAAACACCACCGAAGTCCCTCTGCTTCTCGAGCCGCACGACGTTGGTGATGCAGGGTGCAACCGCCCGCTCCCGTTCGACGGGAGCCAGCTCGTCAAAGACGGCCTCCAATGGCACAAATGGATTCCGGTGACGGAGCCCTGAAAGGATTCGCCCGGCAACGGCGACGGCAGCCCGCAACCCCTCCTTGTCCAGCTCAGCCCCCACCATCACGCGGAGACGGCTCAGCTGCTCGGAGATATAGGTGAAGAAGGAGACCAGGTCAGGAAGCCATAGCTCGTTGAAGTCGACCGGGTGGTCGAATGGGTTTAGCCCGACGACCGGCATCGTCACGCTGGCACGACGGTAGGCATCGCGCAGCCGCAACACGTGCGTGGCAACTTGGTTTAGCAAGTGGCTGAGGCGATCCTGGACCTCATCACGATCGGCCCGCTCGCGCTCCAGCTGGCTCCCCTGACGGCCTATCATATCTCCCGCTTTCTGCAGCAACGCCGCCGACGCCTCGAGCATCTTTGTGGTGGACGCCTGCCGCTTCTGAAGCTCCGTGAACTCCCGCACATAACGGAGGAGCATGGCACTCCTCTCCTCCTTGAGCTCACGGAGCTCCACGTCCTTGGCCCTGAGCTCCGCATCCTTGGCATGGAGCTCCTGTGTCAGGCGCCTCACCTCGGACTCCGTGATCTGCTGCGCCGCCATGGCACCAGGTAGAAGCAATGGGGAGAGGAAGCAAAGGGGGCGAAACGGCTGAAAGGCAATGCAATCTACGAGAAGGCGGAGGGAGCGGGGAATCTTTTGGTTTTCACCACGGTAAAACACCAGTCGACGACTTCTCACATCAGGGAGCAGTGGGTTTTTACAGGCGGAGTCATCGTGACTAATTGCTGCCGCGCCTGCTCCTGTCAATCAAAAAATTAAAAATCCTGCCGCGCCTGCTCCCGTCAATCAAAAAATTAAAAATCCTGCCGCACCCAAACACCAGAGCAACGCCGCGGTGGATATTTAAATTTACCTGCCGGCAAGTAGATAAAAAAAGGGGTGAAAAAACAAATGTGGCGGCGGCCTAGCTAATCGGTCGAACTAGCCCAACTAGCTAGCCACTGTGCTTCACTGATGTACTCGGCGGGAAAGGTGGTCTTTCGTGATTTGACGACTCATTTACTTGCTTCGGCGCTACGACCGAGGAGGACTCAGAAAACGCGCGGTAGGGCGTCCCACGTCAGGAAGAATACCACCCGGGAGGACCCCGAAACCGCGCGGTAGGGTGTGCCACGTCTCGGCACGGAGGAAAAATGTGCGCGTAAAAATATACTGTATCAGATGTAGTACCTATGGTTCGACCTCGGGACCCAGCCAGTCGGTCGAAAACACCCCACTAGCCACACAGCTTCATCATGCAAACGTGGCACGGAGGATAGATGTGGTTAGCTCCGTCTCGACCAGCCACAACGTCTCTTGTTCTAGGCGATTCTTCTATTTTCCAAGCTTTTTTTCAGTTGTAATAACACCACGGCAAGCTATTGCCGCTCTTCCTGTGTGCCCGTGCAAAGGTTAGACGATGGAGAGATGAGAGATTGAGATCATAGACCTGGGACCCACCAGTAAGTGAGACAACGGTCATGCACGTGTTGACGAGGCACTCCCTCTACTCTACTCAACGCAAGTACTGTATAAAATCAAGTTATGGGACAAAGCCAACAACCGTTCGGTTTTTCAGGCTATCGACTTACGCTTTGTAGTCCAGGTTGCGAGTTCGAATCTCGTCTTTCAGATTTGTTAGTTTTAGGTCCAAATTTGATTAATGACAAGTGGGACCCCCGTGTGTTGTTCCGATATTTCAGTGTAGGATGGTTTTTTTGAACAAACACTTTGCGCGGTTATACAAGTAACGACACGAGTTACACGTATTTTGCAAGTTTACGAACAAAAATGACAGCGGCATAGAATATCACATCCACCCCGCAGCTTAGATACTATGGTGATACGAGTTTTTACACCGTTGGAAGTGAGATCCAATGGCTTGGGAGTAGTCTTTGTAATTATGCGCAATTTCCAAACTCTCCAAAGGTTTTTTTTGCAAATAAAACATTCAGGCCTCGTGTGTGCCGCTACATCTTCGATCCAACGGCTCCCCGGTGCTCATATTAGGTGCTCCCCGTAGCTTAATTACCCGCTACGGTGATATGAGCATCTAGGTCGTATGATCAGTGATCAGATGGCACATGCGTAGTACTTGTACTTTCTGCGCATTTCCCAAACTCTATCAGCCGTATATTGCAAAAACATTCAAACCTCCTACTGTGGGCCGTTAGATCTCAGTGAACTCGTATCACCATAGAATCTATGGTGCGGGAGCACCTCATACTCTCCCGTGCGAGAAAACATAAGGTGCTATCACAGCTTGGATGCTACGGTGATACGAGCTTGGAGGTCGTTTGATCTGAGATCCAATGGCATCTGAGCAGTCTTTGTGCTTGTAAGCAGTGGCCGAACTCTTTTGGGGCTTTTCTGCAAAAAACCATTCGAACCACCGAGGAGGTGTTGGGTCACAAATCCAACGCCTCCGAAGAGCTTGTATCACCAAAGCATCTAAGGTGTGGTAGCACATGATATTCTTACATACAGGAGAATATGATGTCCTCGTTCATCTTAGATGCTACGGTGATACGAGCTTCGAGGTCGTTGGATATGGGATCAAAGGGCATCTAAGTAGTGTTTGTACAAATTGTGTGCAATTCTCAAACTCATCAAGGTTTCCTGCAAAAATATTAAGACACATCATGTGAGCTGCTATATCTCAGATCTACAAGCTCCAAGCAACTCGTATCGGCATATAGCATCTAAGGTATGGGGGCACATGATATTCTCCCGAGGAGGAGGGGTGGGGGGTGCACAACCAATCGGTGGTTGGGAGGGTGGGGACAAATATAATCTAAACAACCCTAAACAGAGCTCCACAATTTTATCTAAGGTCGAGGGGTTGACCCCCGACAATCATAGCTTCGCCTAAACACAACATTTGCATGTACTGTAGTACTAGACTTAATATTCATGTTTCAGTTTCATGTTCATTTTAAATATTGAACTGAGGACCATGGATGTCTTACATTTTACTCCCTTCGTTCCTAAATATTAGTCTTTTTAGAGGCTTCAAATGGACTGGCACATACGGATGTATATAGACATATTTTAGAGTCTAGATTCACTCATTTTGCTCCGTATGTAGTCACTTGTTGAACTCTCTAAAAGACTAATATTTAGGAATAGAAGGAGTATTTTTGAATTCGTGTCATACATGCATGGTTTGGAAAAATAGATGCACTATACTTATTGGATTGTTGTTGTGTTCGTGCGTGTGTGTCTCTCTGTGTGTGTGTGGTCATATGCTTGATACATACAAAGTTTTCTCACCTCCATATTGTTCATCTTTTAAATTTGAATTTGCATTGAAAAACTTACTAGGGATACCATGAAATGTGAAATCCACGTTGAGATCACTATATCACAAACTCACTCTAATTCAACAACTCGTCATAAATCAATTACCACATTGAGATTAGTATTTGCAAGGAAAATACGGGTATTGTAATACACATAGATTCGTTCGGCAATTTAAAAGGTTCCTTTCGTATTCTTGAATGGTAGGACCCAACAGCGTACCAACCAGACCTTGGCTCGTGTTGATCCTAAAAAAACCGGGCTCGTGTGCTTCGGTGGTGTGCGTGGTACGCACATTAGGCAACCCCAACCAGTCGAGCCTCAGCGTTTCAAGTCGAAATATCTGGCGGCCAGAATTCCAGCCCTAGGAAATTCCCCTCATGTCCCCGGTCCATAATGACTACCGACGAACAATGGAGGGATCCTTTAGTAACTAGACAACATTACCTACCTTGCCGAGCACGGTTCAATTCCCTCGGTCGCCCCTCGTCAAGGTCACCCGTCAACTGCATTGCCTAGTACTACTACTACTACACCAAGATGAGCACATAATTGAGCCCGTTTGTTCGTGCCTAGTACTTGAGTTAATATATCAAGCAATGCACTGGTACGGAGGGATTATCCTTTTACTCTGCATATATAACTTGTCTGAAGTCTAACTAAGCAAAATGTTTGACCAAATCCTTTCTTAAGAAATACAACAGGACAGATGTACGGCTTGAAAATTTATTGCATGATGCAGGTTATGATATTGTTTCGAATCCTGGATCTTAAATTTCAGAAAATCCAAAAGTGAGCATAAATTCTTGAAACTAAGCATGGTCACGTGATATGGCACAAATATTACTTCGTAAGTTTTTTCTTCAATTTGAGACAAGCTGCTTATGACAAGTTGCACAAATGAAGAGCCAAGGTATTTTGGAACAAAGACCTGTCAGGTTAAGGCGAACGCTTTCACTATTGAAACCGTGGGCGTTTACGTGCCGCCACGAGTCCCCGCTTCTCATCGGCAGGTGCCGTCCGAGCAAGCGTGTGAGTCTACGGGAGGCGTGCGAGCAGACCGCTGCGCCGACTGTTAGGGAGGCGTGCGAGCAGACCGCTGTGCAGGCTCACCGGGAGGCGAGCACTTTGACCAGGCTCGGCCGCCCACCATCGTCCCAACTGCTCCCACTTTTAATGTCGCCGGCGCCGCAGTTTAAAATCAACCCCACACTACCCGGTATCACTACAATCCTCTCTCTTCCTCTCTGATTCTCCTGTCGTCTACCTCCAACTAGCCTGACCTAAACGTACGCCATGCCGCATCACGATGGTCTGCCCTTAGTGTTCCAGTTTCCTGAGGAAGACACCCAGCCGGAGTCTCAAGAACATAAGGCGCTTTGGGACGAGCTTGAACCGGCCTTGCGGGAAGACGCCGCGCCTGTCCCCGCTCCCGTTCTGGCTCCCGTCGCCCCGACTGCACCAGCACCCATCCCCATGGCATTGATGGGCTGGGAGCCACACATTGTTGCCAAGCTTGATCCCACGGGGTTCCACGAGGTCCCCACCGACTTTCACGCGCCCGTGCACCTGGCAGCGCATGCGCCTGCGCGTGCACTGACGCGCACGCCCGTGCCGGTCCCCGTGCACCTGCCAGCGCATGCGCCTACGCGTGCACTGACGTGCGCGCCTGTGCCGGTGCCCGTGCACACGAATGTCTCCACCGCACCGTTGACAGCGCCTATCCCCGCGCGGGTGCCAGTGCCCCCCCTCAACGGCATGGATGGCCGCCGTCGACCGCTTCCTTGCACCAACGCTAGTCACCTCCTCCCTCCAGTTGACTCGCTCCGAAGTCCAGAACATTTTGGCCTTCCTTGAATCTAGGCCAACGTCCAGGAGTACGCCAACAACGGCGCAAGACGTTGCCGTCGCCGTCGGTCAGTGGCTCGACGACACACAGAGCACGGCAGAGGAGCCGCTTCCCACCGCGAGACGCCCCAGCCACCGCCGCGTAATCTTAATTTGCCATGAAAAACGTTCGGATTGCCATGCTTAAAACCCGAACGTTTATCATTTCGTTTATTTTATATCGATCGTCGTATAATTTAAAGTCGGAGTCAGACTGAATGAAATGTATGGTTTGATCGATTGAATGTTCTGCTAGAGCCGTATGAAATTAAATATAAAACATCATCAAGCAACATGTATTCCTTGTCATCCAATGACCTAGACTGCTTCATTGTCGAGCGCTCAACACGTTTAGCGTGCAGTTAATTTCATGCCAAAAATAGTGCTAATCACATGACAACACGCAAATAATATCCTAGTAGTTAATATCCGCATGCAGTTAATATACTTCCAAATTAACATGCATTGCACGTACACACTGACTAGTGCTGCTAGTACGTGAAACTGGTGCCGTGACTTGTGAATGCGTCCAGATATGGTCAACGGCAACATCGCCCGCGAGTTCTTCCTGTTTGCCCGTGCGTCTAAACGCAGAAGGGGAGGAGAGAGAGAGAGTACACATGGAACCCACCAGTAAGTGAAGGCGAATAGTACTAAAAATAATATTACATGTTATCCATTAATTAGGCTATGGTAATATAAAAACATTATGTGAACAAAGGGGGTACAACAAACATTGCTATTCTACGTATGTTGCCTATTGACGTGCGGCTTGAAGGCCCGGTCGCATGTTCGATCCTCCTCCTTTATTTTTTAATTTGTATATGGGTCCAAATTTGTTTCATGACATGTGGTCCCCTCGGTGTGTAGTTTGTAGCACTTTAATTTGTGGGTCGAATTTTTTTTCCATTCCAAGTGGACTATCGGTGTGTAGTTTTGTAGCTTATTTATAATAATTAAAGAGAACAACATAGTTTTTTCAATAATACCATGGTGCGACGTTGAAGGCGAGAAAGGACGTGCGAGAGAGCGATGACCGAGCCAGAGGGAAATCAACTAGGGGAGTTGCGTGGGTTGCAATGGTGTTTGGAGTAGTTGTGGGCCGAATGCTACGAAAATATAATCCAAACCGACCGGAATAAATGCCTACACAAATTAATCCAAGGTTGGAGTGCCCCTCGCAATGTAAATAGCTCCGGCTTTGCGAGGGATGGAGAGGTAGTAGCTTCAACGCGTGGAAGATACGGTGTGAGAAAGCGAGGTCAATCGAGAGACATATAGATAGAGAGACAAAGTTATATGCTCTGAAGAGATATTGTCCGATTGAGCTTTTTGGCAAGGGTGAGGGCTGTAAGATAGAGCTTGAGAGATGATCCAGTCACAGACATGTAGATATATTTTGTGTGTGGGAGGAAGCAAGGTCAACCGATCACATAGGGTCGCCGTGCGATCGAAAGAGTGAGACAGGTTGGAGAGAGTGACCTAGATAGACGATGTGTGTGAGAGAGTATACAATGTGAATAGGTCGAATTGGGCTCAAACATGGTGATATATCGTTTTTGTCCCAGAAAGAGCAAGGTCAATCGAGACATACGGAGAGAAAGAGAGAGAGATTGAGTGAGCGTAGCCCACCATGAGGTCGAAAGAGTAGCGGCGGCTTGGATGGACTGACCTAGATAGACAATTTGTGTGAGAGAGTATAGAGTATGTCGATCGAGGCCCGAACATGGAGATATATCATTTGTGTGTGAAAGAAAATGAGGTTAAATGAGACTCAGATAAAGAGAGCGAGATTGAGGGAGTGTGGCCCGCCGTGCGGAAGAAAGAGTGAGACAGTCTCGAGGGAGTGACCTAGATATACAACGTGTGTGCGTGCGCACGAGAGGTTGGGGGGGGGCTAGATAGGCAATGCATGTATTTAGCGCGAGAGGGTGAGAGGGAGAGGGGGAGAGAGAGAGAGAGCTCGGCATGGGGTGCAATGGCGGGTGTGTGAGGTAAATACATTTGGTAACAGAGTGGAAAAAGGGGTTGTGTAGTTGAGAGACTTAGAGATCGAAACATGGAGAGAAAGAATGAACATGTGTTGGAAACCGATAGCTTCCTAAGGTGGTTAGGAGAGGAAGATTGACCGATACAGGAAGTATGTAGCGTTTGTGCGGGGGGGGGGGGGCTAAAAACAACATTTGAATGTACATAGTACGAGACTTAATATCGATGTTTCAATTCGGTGTACATTGTAAGATTTGAACCGAGGACCAGGCATACGGGTAATTATTTCGAATTCGTGCCATACTAAGTTTCGAAAAGTTGACATTGACTCAGTTTGTTGTGCTATTTTGTAGGTCATATGTTTGAATCCATCCAAAAGTTTTCTCACTACCATGGTGTTCATCATATACATATGAATTTGTATTAAAAAAGTAGCGTGGATACAGTGAAATGCGAAATCCACGTTAGAATTGGAGATCGCTACGTGACACACACTCTAATTCAAATAACTAACTACGTGACACACACTCTAATTCAAATAACTAATTATGTGACACACACTCTAATCCACGTTAGCGTGGGTACCGTTTCGATTTTTTTCAAATAACTCCTCATTAATTAATTTATAGTACTCCCTCTGTTCACTTTTATAAGACCTTGAAGACATTTCAGACAATGTGCAAAACAGTTCATTTTAAGTTGTCTGAAACGACTTACAAAAGTGAACGGATGGAGTATCTCGTTTCGAATGACTAATTATTGCAAGGAAAACACGGGCATGGTAATACATACAGATTCGTTTGCAAATGAAAGAAGATTCGTTTGCATTCTCAAATGTAGGCGCACCAGGCAGACCAGGGTCGTGTCGGGGTGGACGCTGCTTCGGTGCCTTAAAGGCAACTGCCTTTGGGTCACTGACATGTGGGCCAGCCACCTGTTGGGCCCACATGTCATGGACACAAAGGCAGGTGCCTTAAGGCACCGAAGCATAGTCCTGTCGGGGTGGTCGCGTGTGTCGGACGGACGCGTAGCACCCAGCCACCCACCCCCTCCCCCCAAAAAAAGGACGACGACAATATAAGTTCGCGCTTCCACGTTTCGGATTGAAATATCTGGCGGCCCCAATTCCAGCCCTGCAAAATCTCTCTTCTCCACCGTCCCCTTCCGCGCCCAGATTGCTCAAATCCCTAATTCGCCGCCAACCCTCGAATCGCCCCTCGTCTCGTCTCTTTCCCCACCGTTCCCCACCTCTGTGCCGGACGACGACGACGAAGACGACGGTCGCGCTTCACCACCGCACCGGAGCTACCTCATCTACGCCCTCGTCCACCGCACCGGGTGGTCCACCGACAACGTCGGCCGCCGCAACCGACGTGCCTCACAGACACCGAGTTCCACCGCATCAGGTGCGCTTCACCGACGCCGTCTCCCAGCTCACCGGGGCTACTTCACCGAGCACATCGTCGCACCTCCGCCCCCGAGGCCGTTGGGGCTTCACCAACGGTCTCGTCCACCGCATCGTAGCGCTCCGCTGCCACTCAAGATCTGCATCCGTGCGCGGCCAGCCAACGCCAGCGCATCACCCTCAACGGCTCTGAAGTGACCCGCACTCTAGCTAGGCGAGCATGCCCAAACGCCGGCCCGAACTAGGTATCCACACATCACTCCCTTGTGCACTGTTCCGACGATGTTTGGATATCCTTTCACTGCTCTCTTAGCTTACACGCCTATGCAACTCTGACTTTAACTCTTATTTCTTCTGGAGATATCATCTGAAACAAGCAAATCCATTTTTTAGCGAAGCATGACGGCGCTACGGGATCTGGTACACATCCTGCACACCCGTATAACCTTGTAAGTATCTGTCCTCCGGTACAACATCAAGGTCGATTCCTCTTATTTGATCAACCATTCGCCGTGTCAAAAATGCAGAGGGGGATGCAAGGAGCACAAGGCCTGCACATCCAAGCAAGTGGTAACATGGACTTGTACATGGAACATCCCAAGCGCAAGCAGAGCTGCAGTGAGCCTGTACAACGAGCTAGCGTAAGTCCCTGCATTTCATTTAATTCGTACTGGCATTCGTGTATGATTTGTGTGCAGTGGCTGATCCACGAATTCAAGTTACCAGGGGCGAACATTTAACTTAAAAAATACGAAGGCACTTGCACTCCGGAAATCAACATAACTTGAGAAATGTGAAGCTACATGCACTTTGAAAACCAGCTAATGATCCAAAGTAGTTCAGATTATAAACACTAAATGATGCAAGCACCAAAAAACACAAAATGCAACATGGTGTACAAGGACTACAAACATGGTCTGTACCTGCTTGAATTATTCGTTCTCTGGCTGAAAATATCGAAGTGTAATTGCACGTATAACCAGTGCGCAAACTGCATATCAATATATCTATCCTGCACAAGTATGCCAATAGTTTCAAACAACAGATTAGAAAAGTATTTATGCTATGTTGTCATGATACGGGGACTTTCTGGTAGATGGCCTCGACGTTTCCTCAAGCTATGAAAATGCACTATAATTTGCTTGTCATCAATGCCTGCAAATCTCTGTCTCTCTCAACATAGTAGATCATCATTAGACACTAAATCCTTCAATGAGCTTGCAAAATGCTTGCATTAGATCCCTCATTAGACACTATATGTTCATCACCAGGAGCATGTAAAATGTTTGCATCAAATCCTTCATTAGCAGTCTGTTCATTAGACACTTCAGGCTCAAGAACAACATGAGCTTGTATGTTTGCACCGGAAACTTGATTAGATACATCAGATTCAGTCAGTTCAGTATTGATTGGGGGAGTTATAAAATAAGTAGAAATTGGTTTCATTTTCTCATAGATTCCCTACATACAAGCAGTTTTACAACACCGTCAGGTTTAACTATTGGCCAGAAATTGAAGAGTTGAATTAGATATAATCAGGGATGTGATGTACCTGCTCGTTGCGCATGCTACTCTTGCAAGCTGCGACTGTCCGTTTGCGCAAGCTCGATGCCATGCCCGTGCTGCCGCCGCTGCCTCCCACGCAGGCTACACCCAGGGTTGGATCTTCATCTTCTTGTCCTTCCGTTCGCTTGAAGCCCGGCGACCGCCCTCCAACGAGGGCGCGAGGAAGTGCTGTGTCGGTCTGTCCAGCGGCGGCTAGGTTAGGAGCGAACCAGACTGGAGGCTGGAGCGAATGAATTGGGATTTTTCCTGCTGTCGATCGATATGGGAGGCGCTCGTTTGGGCCGCGAGCCTGCTATAGGGCCTGCCTTGCACTTATGTTATTGGCCCATCCAAATTGAAACATTTTTCTTCATTTTTTACATTGCCTGCTCGTGCGTTGGGACGAACAAAACTAGCGTGGGCCAACCTGGACGACTCAAACTAGGTGCACACTTTCCAGCCACCTGAGGCGGCCGCCCATACCAGCCCCTATGGTGGCGTCGCCCCTTTTTGCGTGTATGATTGGATAGTGAAAAATATTCCAGTGGCGCTTTTGATTTACCCACAGAATGGTTGAATTGCTTGTTTCTATGAACTGAGTTCGCCAATAATGTGAAGGATGCCAGTCTTTTCATCCTATTGTAGATTGCTTAGATCTCGATATGCCAAAAGTAATCGCATGAAATATACAGTAAAAGCCAGTGTGATGTGTTTGGCTACAACTAGTCTGACTACACGTCCTCATATAACATATCAAGGACGCACCATCTTACCAGATTAACCATTCGACTTACCCATGCAGTGTGGGAAGAAAGAAGTATTGGGACTGCGTATCCAAGCAATTGATGCCATGGACTCCTTCGTACAACCTTGTAAGCGAAAAAGAAGTTGCAGTGTGCCTGTACAAAGAACTAGCGTAAGTTCAGTTACCTGCTTCTCGGAATTTTAGTTAGCCACTTATTGCAAAATTGTTCAATTACGTTGCTTGGCTTAATTTAGTTTGCTACTGATTACATAATGGCACAGCCTGTTAATCATATTGTAGACTGCGCCTATCTATGTGTTTGATACTTACTGTTAAGAATTACCTGTTTGCCTTAACTTAAATATCTACTTGTTTGTTTAACTGCTTTGCTGCTGCAACAGCGGGTTACAATGATGTTAATAACTACTTTTCAGCATCCAATTGAAACTCTTTAATTCCTTGTTTGTTTAACTGGTTTGCTGTTATAACTCCCAGTTGAGATGTTTTGCTAACTTCAACTTTTCTGAATCCAATCGGAACTTTAATGGCAAAACAGGTTAGCCCAAGATCAAAGAGCGAGGTCCCCATGGACGTTGCATCATCCCACAGCAGTGGCACCGGCCCAATCGTGCATTATGAATTGCCAACTGCTGATGCTCTAGAGGCTAAACTAGTGGTAGAAAGAGATTCTGCTTCTGCACTTAGAGATGAAGTTGACATGTTGAGGAAGCAAACAGCACAATCACAAGCAGTACTCAAGACAACCATTAAATATTTGGTGGATTTCAAAACGAAGCAAGCTGAGACTGACCAGATTGTTAAGGTCCTGAAGGAAAAAAGGAAATTAAATTCCTACTTGGTAAATCATAGGTGAAATGTTCTTTCCATAGTTGAATAACCTTTGTGTTGTCTGTTCATGTAATCAATCAAACCATTTGTTTTAGAGATCATGTAATAATTGTTTTTTTGTTTTTTGGTTTGTAATTTTATTTGAGCACAAGTCTGTATTAATTGATAAGACTCGGAGACATTTCATTTGGATTGCTGTGCCAGACCTACAAATATGCCAATCGGGCTGAATGTGCATTCAGCAATAGTAGTAGTATAGATGGACCATAAGTGGCACGCATCGGAAAGGGCCAAGATGCTGGCTAAAAAAGGATGCTGTTGTAGCCAAAAAAAAGTACAGCGGCCTGGCTTATGTATGTTAGTTGATATTATTGATCCATATACTCTATAAGTGTTTATATGTCTGTTAGTTCTGTACATTCTTGGTTGATTGACTCGGTATTTGAATCTTGATACATCGCTTGTGTACATATCTAAATGGGAGTACACATTATGCTGCGTGTGACATTTGAGTTGGACATGAAGTGTTCCAAATATTCGAATTCACCTTAAACTGGATTCTAGTTTCTGAATTTGAGTATCGGCATTTGTAAACCATATTCATATATGACAGTGGAATACATCTTTGTCGTCCTTTTGAAGATATATAAAAACACATAGAATGATTTATAAAGATTCATATAGGAATACAAAATGGATTCGAATTTAGTTGCCAGGGTAAACGTGGATGCTTATTGTCCCAAAATTCGAAAGAAGCAGCAAAATGTCCACTCCCACGTCGGCTGCCCGAAGCCAAGTGTTTGGGAGATGGAAATTACTGTCTACCCATTACACGGACAATCCATCGGCCCGATTTCCACTGCTCTAAATAGGGGTAGGTTAGTAACTTCAATTAGACGTGACACGACCGCCTCTGAGCCCATTCCGACACGGTGGGCGTCAAACATGGGCGGCAAAACACATTTGATTCAAGCTCGTCCGAAAGACCTCTGTTTCTCCCTCCATTCCCCATTCATACACGGTGGGCGGCAAAACAAACTCGACTCGGCCGAAATCGATGTAGGCAAATATTTTCAATAGGGGCAGGTTTGTAACTTCACTCAGACGTGACACAACCGCCCTACCTGTCAGCCCCGTTCATACACCGTGGGCGCCAACCATGGGCGCCAACCACCCTCTCCTCGCCCGAAATCGCTCTGGGCAAATATTGGCGAGATGCGAGATTACCGTCCTATCCCCAACCGACGAGACGTCCAAATTTTAAACGGGGGCTAAGTTCGTAACTTTCCCATATTTCAGACAGGCGCGTCCCAAAAACATGGTTCCCCGTACCTCTCCCTCCATTTTCCCATTCATACACCGTCCGCGCTAGAACACCCCATCCCCACACCAGCCTCCGTCCGCCACCCCATCCATCGCCGCCGTCCTCCACCACATCCATCGCCACCGTCCTCCACCATGCCGGAGCGCCTACCAAGACCGCGTCGTCCACTGCTAGAGATGGACGTTTCTCATCCACGGCGACGGACCAATAGCCTTGCATCGCGTCCTCTCGCTTCATCGGCGCCGTCGTCCTCTTTGCCGGGGCCGCTCACACGACCTTCTCTTCCACCGCAACGGGACTTATCCCCCGATGCACCCGTCTACCGTCGCAGATCTGCTTCAACGCCACCGACAGCCATCGCACCCCCGATGCCTACACGGCGCCGCAAGAGAGGTGGTACTTCATATCTCCTCAACTTTTTGATCTCAACCAGAAAATAGATCTTAACTTGGTTACTCTACTTTCTTTTCAGCTCTTAGAATTTAGTTCTTAGTTCGAAGCAAACAATGGATGCTAAATATCATTTCTCCGGTTTGCAGCTTCAAATCTGCCATGGCACAGCCATAATACGGTTTAATTGATCATGCTTAGGGTTTAATTGATCATGTTGGTTCCGTGGTGGTTTCTTTAATAGAAATCGGAGGGGAAACCCTCTTTTGCTAAAAAATATGCTTAGAGTTTCCCCCTTTTATGATCACTATACGATCAGAATACGTGCTTCGTGTCATAATAACACTGCTCCACCCATCAAGCTAAACAAGCTTAGTTGTTCAAATACGAATCTGATATTATTAAAACAGAGTTGTTTAATTGGTCAGCTAAATGTTCCTAAATTAGTTTCGAAAATGCATGTTCGCCGCTCGGGTGTGTATCTCTACAGGGTGCCCACGGTGGGCCGGCCCACCCTGGGATTTTGGGTCGTCCCAGGCCCCGATTCCCCTCTGTTCTGCTGCGCGCTTCCGATCTCTACTCGCCCCCAGCCGCCTGCCTCGCCGGCGACTTGCCGTCCCCGGACGGCATGACTCTAGGAGGAGACGCCGGACTAACAGGAGGCCAGGAGCCGCTCGCCCAACAGCGTCACCGCTGCCCGGGCGCGCCGCCGTGCCTACCTTCCCAGTCCGTTCAGGGCTCAGGCGTGCAGCACCCACCAAGCCAACCCGATTTATCCTGAGATACGTCCTCAACACTCAGCAGCCACTCCTCATCACCCATTTTCTAATTGATTCATTACTCATTAGGCAGGACTGTCATTAGGGTTTGTTGTGTGCTCAGTGCTACCTACACTTAATGGTTCAGATGTATTTCGGTAATCTTTAGTACCTCTAAAGTTCACAGGGTTTTCAAAATTCCGGCCCTCGGAACAGAAACTAGTCATTTTGGATTGTTGGTCGTAGTGACATTGACCCAGATTACTACTGCAAGCCAGGTTTGTTGACAATTTTACTTGTCTTTCTTACTCATTCGATATAATATCCAATTATTCACGTCGATTAGTTGCAAACAATAAGTGCTAGACAAACTTCTTCATTCAGATTTTGGACGGTCTCTTACTGCAGTTACAATTCTGCATACTTGTCCTAGTAAGCTCACAAGTAAATGATTGATTCACTACATCTATGCTTGCCTTGTCATATTTGTTGTCAATATTCTTTTAGGGTGGACCACCCTGTTTCTAAATACTGGAACCGTAGACATGAGTGAATAGTATTTCTCTATGTGATCTCTTCCATCATGTGTGGGTAACGAACACTGCATTGTATAGAAAGAAAGTGTCATTTCCAGCTTTTACATAGGTTTCGATCTTTTACATGGAATACAATCTGCCTACTTGCTTTGTGTCGCACTACCAACACTCCACCCTTGAAGCTAAACATTACGCCACTCATAATTGCTTAGTTTATTTGTTCAAATACGAATTTCATATGATTCTAATGTTCCTACTTCAGTTTTGAAATGTGTGCCTGCCTGTTATAGAGACATAAGGGGTTTGTATTTCTGTGTGTGGTCTGGTCAGCACGGTTGGGGAGGTGAACTTTGCATATGCAGGGGTTTATAGGGAGACACTCTCCGAGTTGAATCCGCAATGCATTCCATAGATAATCTGACTACTTTTTATGTTTTCATGAATCTCAGATTCTGAACAGCATCATAATGATTATGAGCTTGCGCGCATGAAAAGAATAAAGCAGAACAATGCCATGGCTGTCAAACTTGGCATTAAGGGACTGAAATCAAGTCTGGATGCAATGCAATGCAAACGCTCTCCACCTACAGATTCATGCTCAGAATATGATCCTAACAGTGATTCTGAGCTAGAGGGAGACCTAAGTAAATGTAGCTCCTAGTGGAGGAGTCAGAGGAAGATGCCCTATCTTATTCACCCATCAAGGTACTTGCTCTAACTTTCCAAGGTTACATTGCTCGCACATATCTTGCAACTGATGCTTTGCATTGCTTCTACTTTGTTGAACTGCCATTAGCTTAGTTTACACATCGTGTATGTGAATACGCCCTGCCTATCCATTTTCAGTACATATTCCATCTGTCATCATACCATATTTATCCATTCAAATGTTGTTCTTGTGTATCAGACGTTCAAAAGGAAGAGGGCGATTGCTGATCGTGGAGGAGCACAAGCAAAGTATTTGGAAAAGGTAGTGGCACCTGATAAATCAAATAGCCCATTAGGTGTAGTTGCAATATCACCTGACCCACAAAATACCCCAACTCTAGCAGACTCTAGCCCTACTACACTGGTCATTTCTGATGCCCCAACTCAGCAGACCCCAACTGCAGCAAACAGTATGATTATGCCAGTTGACATAGCACCAGCTGTACGACGCAAAACCCCCATTCCAGCAAAGAGTACACCAAATCCAGTTGCCAAATCCCTTTTCGAACCAGAGAGAGCCCCAATTGCAGCAAATAGGACCCCTGTTCCATTTCTTCCCAGTTTAGAAGATGAAGCTTATGTTGTTGTCAGGAACTTTGTGCGCATCTTTCCTTCATGGAAAGATTATACCGCAGACACAGAACAATTTCCAGTCTTCCTCCGCAACTTACGCGTAAGTAATGTACTAATGTTATTCATGGTCATTACTGCATATGTTTCTGCTGACAGAAGACACAAGATTTCATTCTTTTAAATAGGCGAGGAGCAAACTGGATTGTGATGACGAGCAAGGGTTGGTTGCGCTTTTCAAGCACTCGTTGATGAAGTATCGTTCCTACCTGAGGCAAGCGCACTTCGATGGCAAGCCTCTGAACGAAATTTCTGTAAAGTCTCCGGTGCTACATTTATCCGACGGTGACTGGAATAATCTTGTTACACATTGGTCTCGGCTGCAGCGTAAGGTACTGTCTATGATATCACATCACAATTTGAACTACATTTCTGCATTTGCCTTAATGTCTCACTTGTACGAAAACTGTTAGCAGAAGAACATTCGTTCTCAAGGGACCACAGAATCTCGCAACTATACTGCACACTGCATTGCTCTTGTGAGTACCTCTTGCCCTGTATGACCATACTTACTTTCATAGCTGTTTGATTATGTAGCATCACTGCACATGTTAGCCTCGTAATCGTCCATTTGGTGGACATTATAAGATCCGTATGGACTCTTACATAAATTTAGAATCAACCCAATGCTTTTGAAGAGGTTTAGCTCTGCAGTCCTCTTGTAAGGACTGAACGTGGTCTATCACTGTACTTACATTAACAGCTACTCCCTCCGTCCCATAATATAAGAACGTTTTGTATAGTACACCAGTGTTCAAAACACTCTTGTATTATGGGAAGAGGGATTGGTTCATTTTGTAGCATTCTGCATCTTATCTCCCTCGCCCACCATTTACTAAAAAAGATCAGATCTATATTTAATCTTACCAACAAGTAGAATACACAGACAATGCCAGTGCAGAAGTGTAGCCCATTGCTCTTGTCAGTACATTTTGTCCTGTAACGCTTGTACTTCCAGGGATTGGTAGTTGATTATGTAGCATCAATCTGCATCTTATCTTCATTATCCTCTATCCCTTCCAGTATTATCATATCTATAATTACTCTCTACAAAATGTAGAGTACAGGCAATGCTTATGAAGAAGATTCTGTGCTGAAATTCTTGAGTTATCCTTCCCTTGACATGGAGAAGGGCATTATAAAGCCGGTGTTAACTGTTAATGTAAGTCAGTCCTTCTAAAGCCTTTATCCTCAACTGCTGTTTAATTTGCTCATACTCCCTATCGTTTACTGCTGTTTAGTTTGCTGTTTCTACCAAAATGCATGTTCGTAAGAACCGTAAGTTCTAAGTTTTACTTGTAAAACCAAATTCCTTATTCATACCATGCACATTACTTAATACTCCCTATATGTATGCTTGTTTTTGTGGATCTATAATCCAGTGTGTGGTGAAGCAGCCCACGTTTGCACCTTGTCATCTCCTGTTTTATCTTACTGATGTGGCTGATGATATGAACAACATGCCATGCACATTATCCAAAATAGATACAATGATTTTCTTTGCCCTTCATCTATGCTTGTTATGTTGACATGGTAATCCAGTAGTGTGGTGAAGCTCCCCGCATTATGAACAATGCCAAATTATGCTATTGATATTTTGAACTTACTCTTTATTTTCTAATTTGAAATTGGATAGAATTGACAGAACAGTTATCATCTTTGTTTATACACGTGCAAAACCTGTCATCTCTCTGCTTTGTTTCAGGGTGATATGCCTGATGGCATGCACAAGTCTGCTGAAGGCTGTGAGACAAACCCAACATATATTGCAGCAAAGAAGGCAAAACATCTTGAAGATAGCGAGACAACCCCAAAGTCTTGTCTTGATGCAGTGTTCAAGTTACTTGAGACTAACAGTCAGACAAGCTCACAGAATTCGTTGTCTGAATCAGTTCGACTTCTTCAGTCCCAAGTTCTAGCAGAAAGGCATTCTGCAACTCAACTTCGACTTGAAGTCCTATCTCTAAGAAAGATTGCGGAGAACACCAATGAGAACCTCATCGCTAAACAGCTACACCTGGAAGCTATGACCGACATGCTAGGCCGGTCTCACAGCCTTGCTCAGCAGCTTGCGCAGCAGTTCCCCCGCAAGGCTAACCTTTCTTGAACTGTCTTGGAAGTGGTCTCGGTTCAGTATTATTTTGTTACGCTGCAATGGTGCCCAGTTTTTGTAATCTGCTTCTTCGTTGCGCTTTATGATCACTGGTGGCGAACTTCGATGCCTAGTGGATGTAATATACCTTAAATCCTTTATTGTATAGTGTAGGTTTATTCTTAGTTACTATGCCGTAATTTCTTTATTGTATAGAGTAGGTTTGTTCTTAATTCCTACTAGTTACTGCCATCATTCGCTATCTGAAAAAAATCAGATGTAGTCGACCGGACCGAAACATTCGACTCTAACGGGCCAGGTTTTTAGCGGGCCACAATTGGGCCGGCCTGCGTCTTTCTTGGGCCTGAATGATTGGGGCCTTCACACATTGCGCCAGGCCCAAACTTACACCGGCCTATATTTTAGTTGGGCCTTTTGTCGACCCAGCGCTTAGTTTGGCCCAGGTAGCGTTGGGCCATTAACAGGCTGAATATTGTACTGGCCTGTTACGGCCGAGATGAAACCACGGGCCTTTAGCAGGCCAAAATGCATGTTGGGCCTCAATTTTCACTAGTCGTCGACGGGCCTTCAGCAGGCCGAAATGTAGACCGGACCGTTTTGGGCCCAGTTAGCTCACGGGCCGTTACCAGGCCGAAACATATCTTGGGCCTTAGTTGGCCCACTGATATCATGGGCCTTTAAGAGGCCGAAAGCTTAGCACAGGCATCAACGGGCCGAATTACGCGACAGGCCTTTAACAGGCCCAAAGTCACGTTGGGCTTAACTGTTGCCACCTTTAGCACGGGCCATTAGTGGGCCCGTTGTCCCGTCGGACCATATATGGCCCATGGGCAGCACGGGCCATTCCCAGGCCGAATGTCACACCGGGCTGAAATGGGCCCATGTCTACATCAGGCCTCTAACAGATCGAAAGTCACTGGCTGTAGTTGGGCCCAAATATTCGGCGAACAATTAACGGGCCAGATCTGGCTCCGGGCCGCAAATGGGCCCAAATATTGGGCGAACAATTAACGGGCTAGATCTGGCTTCGGGCCATAAATGGGCCCAAATATTGGGCGAACAATTAACGGGCCAGATCTGGCTTCGGGCCGTAAATGGGCCGTTATTAAGTAGGCCGTTATTGGGCTGGCCCACTAGTACCTGATTAAGTTCTACGAGCCTTTGACTGGGCCGGCCTTTTTAACCTATATGGGCCTCTGTTGGGCCCAGCCACGTGTCGACGTATCATAGGCATGTCTCCTCCAATGGACGGGCGACATCTGGCCCACTGACGAGCTGACAGGTGTTCCCTTCGGCCAATCAGAATTTTACATGTGGCAATTTCCCATTGGTCAGGGTTGTTAACGGGTTATCGCATCCAAAATCCGACCCGATAGCTTAACGGCATTCCGTTACGGTGGATGCCACGTGTCGGTCACCCTTGACGAAAGCACTTCTGTGACGCGCGATTTATCGTCATGGAAGTGGACACTTCCGTGATGATAATTTTGGTAATGTCATGGAACACTTCTACGACAGCACATGTATGACTATCTTGATTCTGTCATAAATTTGTCATGGATGTAGATGAATGACAAAAAATGCGACCTACTGTGACAAACGCGTATCATCACGGAAGTGTATTATTTTTGTAGTGTTGATTTTTTTTACATCACCGTTTGCGATTAATGCATCGCACACAGTTTCTTCAAAGGGTCTCTGATCGTAGTGTCGCGTCAGCAGCATCCTGCAGTAGTGTACCACATACATGCTTCGAGATAGCATTGACATGGTAATCATGTAAGGGTCAGATTTTGGATACACAAAGGATCCATGAGGAAGAACTTATAGAATAAGTTTTACAATTTCCTCATGGGAGAATGGCTAACCTTGCTAAAATGGAACTATAACAATAGGTCCTTCGGCCAGGTGTGCTAGGCATGATGTCACCTTACCGGGTCATATAAAGACCAATGTTATAACTCCTGGAAATATGTTCCAACCATCATATCTCACTGAGATTCTGATCTGATTGGTGTCTAGATACCTCAGACTCAGGATGCCTGAGAAGAAAAAGGTGCAACACAAATTGACGGGATGACATTGTAAGATTCCTGGGAAATGAACAATGGAAGTGAGTTCCGAAACAAGAGTTCATCATTAAACCAAGGACAGGATGTGGAGGTGACTGATGGACTCAGCGACAAGTCATCAATATTTCCATAAACACGGATTTTCCCAATTAAATGAACAAGGAGGAAACATTTGACAAATCAAATGATATAACGATGTATGCTCGAGGAGAAAAGAAAAAAAATACACAATTAAACATTGGTTGAAAGGTGCACCCGAAATATGGGCTTAGGGAGCATGATCAATGTTAGAACGGTGATTGAATAACCAACAGTCAAAGAATGAACCATCAACCATTAACTTCAAAGCAATAGGGTTGCTTGAATTACCGAATCCAAGCAGCATCTTTCACTTGTTGATATTCCCGGTTAGCCGATACAGGGACCAAGAAAGATTGGTGCTTGTGAGAAGTATCAATATACCAAGAATTCTTAAGAGGCAGTGAAATTCTCACCACATTCTTGACATAAAAGATGGTAATACTCCAAGTTAGAACAGAACATGAGCTAGATAGTAAGGAACTCAAGGTACAACTCAAAACAGGAACAAGTTTGTGTTGGGGGAGGCAAGAATGTTGTCGATGAGAACACAAATCATTGAGGGGAAAGGATGGTATTTCCCATCATGAATTTGATTGATATCCTGGAAGAGTTTAGAATGTTGATGATGATCAGGACAATTGGTTCAAAGGCTCCATGAAGAAGCAATCGAACATCGACTGCATCAAGCAAAAGTACTGATGCAGTGAAAGATTATTGTTTTCACGGATACAACACCAACTCGGAATCAAGCTTGCTGTTTGAGGTGGGATGATAAGACGATTAAATTGACGTAACCTTAGCTCATCATCAGAAGTTGTGCTCCGGGAATAAGGACCAGGTGGCATAGTTTAAAATTTAGCAGAATAATGGTATAGCCGATCATGCTAGGAATGATTTTATTAAACTCGTAAGCAATGAAAATTACTTAGGGTTATTGAATTGGAGAGCGGAATCGATCACATATTGGTGTTCTAGAGTGACTAATAACTCAGAACCCCGGGGGAAATTGGAATCGACGAGAATAATAGTTGATGAAGAACTCATAAGAAGTTATGTAGTTCCGTCATATTCTCGAGATACCAGAGTGTAATACTCGACAGTAGATCAAAGTAAAGGTTGGACTGGGGTATTGATTCACAGAAGACAAATGCTTAAACTTGCCTGAGAAATGGGATCAAAGAAGAACAATATGGTCGGAACCATAGCTGCATGGAATCCAATTTAATGACACCGAAAGAATTACCCAAATGATTAAATATTTTGCAAGAAGCTTCCATGATAAGTTCCACATCGGGTCCACGGGCATGAACACAAAGTTCAAGGTTGACTCCCACTTCTTTAATGCATAACCTTTCATTCATTTCTCATCTTCGAAGAAGTTGTAGTGTTGAAATTTTATCTGGCGAAGCACCAGAAGAGTATGACTCGTGAAAACTTTCGGGTTCACACGGTTTAGAGAAGGCATAGGTTCAACCCATCGGGGTACCTTAGAAACATATACCACAAGCTTCAAGAGCAAACATCACCAGCTCAAAAGTAGAGCATGGTTGGCCAAATCAGGGAATAGGATTTACCAATGGCATTATGTATCAGGGAAAGAACTTCCAAAGTGATTGAATATGTAGGACGCTCTCGGATAAAATCCAACAAAGAATACGGTGGTCCTCAAGGGATCTGATGTGAGCATCGATACGCAACCAGAGGAAGAGAGAATGCAAGGAGATCAGATTATAGAAACAACTGAATAATTCAAAGCTCAATTGCAAAAGAATTATGATTTCCAAATCAAGGGAACAGAAGCAAATGCTCTGATTAAGGATGGATAAGTTGAGTAGGCTTAGGGGTACAATCGATGGTAATTTGATTGATCGAGATCCAGCTCGCGTTTAAAATGACGTCTAAGCCGAAAGGATGAATTCTAGGATTAGATTGGGGATTGCGAGAAATCGTAACATATCGAATCAAGGGACTCAAAATGATAGTGACAAAGGATGTCAACAGAGATAACTAGAAGTATGGAATTAACCATAATGCAGGAAGGCAAGGAATTCAGGAGCAATAAGTTGTTGAGGATTTTCAGAAAACCGAATTGTATTTCTAGGACTTTCGTGAAACATATGAACAATTGGGGATGAGCGGATACTCGGCAAGTGCGAGGAATTATCCGTAGGGGTATTCATGTGGCAAAGAACTGCAAAGCAGTAGGCACAAAGTATTCTCAGAACAATAAAGCGAATTTTGGGGTATCTTGTAATAACAAGATCAACGGGGAATGATTGTATGAATGACAAATGTACATGGTTATCCCTAGGGGTTTATCAATGGAAGGATTTGCAGAAGCGATGGCACAAAGTCCCAACAGAACATTATAGAGTATCTTCGGAATCTTCCGGCGCAGCAGACAATCATCTCTAATAAGGGGCTCTCCGGGAGGAAGTAGTTATGAGAGCCTAGAGCCAGAGTTAGTAAAATCATTTAACCCGAATAGAAGAGAGATCAGAGTCCCAGAGTAAAGATCGAGGAATAAAAGATCCTAATACTACCCAATGGCGACGTGGGCCCGTAAGCCGCACAGCCATGTTAGTAAAAACTTTTTCAACGACTAGACTCAACTTCGGCCAAGGAGTTTGGAGGGGGGATTCCTACAGGCAGTCAGCTCTGATACCAACTTGTGACGCCCCCAATTCGATCTTACACTAATCATGCACGCAAACATGTACGATCAAGATCACGGACTCATGGGAAGATATCACAACACAACTCTAAAAACAAATAAGTCACACAAGTATCATATTACAAGCCAGGGGCCTCAAGGGCTCGCATACAAGTGCTCGAACATAAATGAGTCAGCGGAAGAAACAATATCTGAGTACAAACATTTAGTTAAACAAGGTGCCATAAGATGGCTAGCACAAACTGGGATACAGATCGAAAGAGGCGCAGGCCTCCTGCCTGGGACCTCCTAACTACTCCTCGAAGTTGAACTCCACGTACAATCATCCTCAGGATCCTCTGGTTTCTGGACTACGTCATATGATCGCAATAACCAGGAAAAGGGGAGAAAGAAGTAGCAAAGCAACCGTGAGTACGCATCCAAAGTACTCGCAAGCAAGGATCTACACTACATATGCATTGGTATCTGTATAAATGGGTAATATCTGTGGGCTAAACTGCAGAATGCTAGAATAAGAGGGGGATAGCTAGTCCTATCGAAGACTACGCTTCTGGCAGCCTCCATCTTGAAGCATGTAGAAGAGAGTAGCTGGTAAGTTCTCCAAGTAACAACGTATAGCATAATCCTACCCGGCGATCCTCTCCTTGTCGCCCTGTGAGAGAGCGACCTCCGGGTTGTATCTGGCACTTGAAAGGGTGTGCTTTATTAAGTATCTAGTTCTAGATTGTCATAAGGTCGGAATACAACTCAGGGTCGCCCTTTTACCGAGGGACACGGCTATGCGAATAGATAAACTTCCCTGCAGGGTTCACCACGTTACCCAACACGTTGGATCCCTCTGGCCAGACACACTTTCCTGGGTCATGCCCGGCCTCGAAAGATCAACACGTCGCAGTCCTACCTAGGCATAATAGAGAGGTCAGCACGCCGGTCTAAATCCTAAGCGCGCAACGGTCTGGGCCCATCGCCCTTTGCACACCTGCACGTTGCGTACGCAGCATGTGAGCAGACCTAGCCCCCCTTATACAAGAGCAGGCATTCCAGTCCAACTCGGCGCATGCCGCTCAGTCGCTGGCGTCAAGAAGGCATCTGCTGATACCACGACGTCGAGTGCCCATAACTGTTCCCGCTTAGTTGGTTAGTGCGTATAGGCCAGTGGCCAGACTTAGATCAAATATCCAGATCTCGTTAAGCGTGTTATTTTGAAGTAACCGCGGATGCCGACTAGGGACCAGGCCCACCTGTCTCCTAGGTGGTTGCAACCTGCCCTGTCGCTCCGCCACAAAGTAACAATCAGGGGGCTGCTGAGAACCCAGGACCATCACTACCTGGATGGAACCACCTGCCCTTTCAGCCCCCATCTCTGAATCATCAACATAAGTATGTAATAGTATAGTATATACCCGTGATCACCTCCCGAGTGATCATGCCCAGTAATATAGCATGGCAGATGGACAAGAGTGTAGGGCCACTGCTGTAATACTAGCAACCTATTCTAAGCATTAGGATAGCAGGAAAAGGTATCAACAGTAGTAACAAACACAGGCTATGCAGCAGTATCGGAACAAACCAATGAAACAGTAACACTACTCTAATGCAAGCAGTAGAGGGAAGGAGTAGGACATATCGGGATGAACAGGGGGCTTGCCTGGAAGTCTGTTGCATAGGAAGAAGGGTCGTCGGTGACGTAGTCGTACTCAGTGGCATCAGCGCCGGTCTTGGCGTCTACTGGAGAAAAAGAGAGGGGAAGAAATAGTAAATACGGAGAAAACAAAGCATCACAAAACATAACGAGGCAATATGCGGTACTAGGTATGTCCTAACGCGATACTAGGCGATGCCGGCGAAGGGAGGAAACATACGGGAAAGTATTCCCGGTGTTTGACGTTTTCGAATAGACGAGCCGGAGGGGGATTGTTGCATGTTCTCTATGCTAGGGATTTGTAGCACACGAAGAGACTGCGTATTCAGATTCGTCTTGTCGTTTTGAGCAACTACCATGTATAAAGCATTTTCATCCGAGTTACGGATTATTTCATATTAATTTTCAAGGTTTTAATTCATTTTCTAGATTATTTTAATTCGAAAATTAAATGTTTAAATTGCTAGATGTACCTAGCACAGTGTACACAAAAATGTACACTGGCTGACAGGTGGGATCAGGGGGACCCAGTTGACCAGTCTATCATACATATATCTAACTAATTTCAGTTTATTAGTTAATTAGCAGGTTAATTAAGAATACTTAATTAAGTTAATTAATTATTTAGTAAATTTTTATATTTCTTTTTTTAAATGTTCTCAGGGGCGTCGGCCCCCTGTCACTGGCCCAAAGGCTACTGGATCGGGCGCTAGGCGCCGGGCCACGTTTAGCGGGCGCGGGCGCCCGACATGGCGACCGGGAGGACGACGGTGAGGCGCTAAGCGGGGCAAGGCCATGGCAATGTGGGCGGTCGCCGGAGGGGAACGTCGGGAGCAGGGGAGCGGCGATGC
The DNA here is from genome assembly GCF_018294505.1 of Triticum aestivum. NCBI lineage: Eukaryota > Viridiplantae > Streptophyta > Magnoliopsida > Poales > Poaceae > Triticum > Triticum aestivum. Next base: position 266,011,685 of record NC_057799.1, on the reverse strand, counting down.
AGTAGTTGGGGGGCTGCGGGGCATGGACGGCGGCGGCGGCGCGCAACACGGAGCGGCGATGGGCAGAGCTGAGCAGCGAGCATGGTGGAAGGCGTGAGCGGTTGTGGTGGCGACCAGAGGCGACCGAGCCCGGGATGAGCTGCCGGCGGCAGCCGACGCAGCACAGCAGCCGCAGCGGACATCAGGGGGTAGGCGCGGCCGGACGCGTCGGTCGCGGGCGAGGTGCGTGTACGAGGCTAGGCGGCAGAGCAAGCAGCAGTAGGTGGCCGCAGCAGTAGGTGGCCGCAGCGGGCGGGTCCGGCGAAGGACGACGCCGCGGGAGGAAGAAGAGGACAGGGCGCGGTGTGCGGCCGTGGTTGCGGGAGGCCAGCGCCGCGGGGGCACGGTCTAGACCGTGGCACACTACGAGCAAGAGAGGCAAGGGGGAAACAGAGGCTCACAATGAGCTTGTCATTATGCAATGCGTGCTCGCGGAGGGCCTGAGGTAGACGAACGGCGGCGACGAGGCCGGGGGTCATCTTATAATGCTACTGCCGTACTAAGAAAAATAAGATGCATAAAAGATGAACATCACATGCAATCAAAATATGTGACATGATATGGCCATCATCATCTTGTGCTTTTGATCTCTATCTCCAAAGCCCCATCATGATCTCCATTGTCACCATCCTGACACCTTGATCTCCATTGTAGCATCGTGGTCCTCTCGCCAACTATTGCTTCTACAACTATCGCTAACGCATAGTGATAAAGTAAAGCAATTACATGGCATTTGCATTTCATACAATAAAGCGACAACCATAAGGCTCCTGCTAGTTGCCGATAACTTTTACAAAACATGATCATCTCATACAATAACGTATATCACATCATGTCTTAACCATATCACATCACAACATGCCCTGCAAAAACAAGTTAGACATCCTCTACTTTGTTGTTGCAAGTTTTACATGGCTGCTACGAGCTTCTAGCAAGAACCGTTCTTGCCTACGCATCAAAACCACAACGGTGATTTATCAAGTTTGCTGTTTTAACCTTCAACAAGGACCGGCCGCAGTCAAATCCGATTCAACTAAAGTTGGAGAAACAGACACCCACCAGCCACCTTTATGCAAAAGTAGTTGCATGTCTGTCGGTAGAACCAGTCTCATGAACGTGGTCATGTAAGGTTGGTCCGGGCCGCTTCATCCAACAATACCGCCGAATCAAAATAAGACATTTGTGGTAAGCATTATGACGATCACCGCCCACAACCCTTTGTGTTCTACTCATGCATATCATCTGCTCATAAACCTGGCTCGGATGCCACTGTTGGGGAACATAGCATGCAATTTCAAAAAAAATCCTACGCTCATGCAAGATCTATCTAGGAGATGCATAGCAAGGAGAGGGGTAGAGTGTGTCTACGTACCCTCGTAGACCGAAAGCGTAAGCGTTTGACAACGCAGTTGATGTAGTCGAACTTCTTCTCGTTCCGACCGATCAAGCACCGAACGTAGGGCACCTCCGAGTTCTGCACACGTTCAGCTCGATGACGTCCCTCGAACTCTTGATCCAGCAAAGTGTCGAGGGAGATTTCCGTCAGCACGACAGCGTGGTGACGGTGATGGTGAAGTGATCCACGCAGGGCTTCGCCTAAGCACTACGGAGATATGAGCGAGGGTGTAATATGTGGAGGGAGGCGCCGCACACGGCTAACAGATGTTGTTGTGTGTTCTAGGCGCCCCCCTCATATATATAGGTGGGAGGGAGAGGGGGCAGCCAAGGGGGCGCCCAAGTAGGAGGAATCCTACTTGGGGCCCTAATCCTATTCGCCCCCGCCCTTACCATATCTTCCGGAGGGGGAAGGAAGGAGGAGGGGGGAGAGAAGGAAGGGGGAGGCCGAATCCCTCCCCTTCCTTTCTCTCTTCTCCTCTTTCCTTCCCCTCCTATGTCGGCCTACATGGGGCGCACCAGCCCCTTAGGGGCTGGTCTGTCCCCCTCTTGGCCCATTAGGCCCATGTAGTTGCCCGGAACCCCTTCCGGTGACCCGATATGTACCCGGTACCCCCGGAACACTTCCGGTGTCCGAATACCATTGTCCTTTATATCAATATTTACCTCTCGACCATTTTGAGACTCCTCGTCATGTCCGTGATCTCATCTAGGACTCCGAACAACATTCGGTCACCAAATCACATAACTCATATCACTAGTAGAAAACTGAGCTTTGGTCACAGGGCAATATTCACATTAGTCCCGGTTCAGTCACGAACCGGGACTAATGTGAGAATTGGTCCTGGTTCGTGCGGCCAGGGGCCTGCCGGGCCTCGTGGGGGCATTGGTCCCGGTTCGTCCGGACCCTTTGGTCCCGGTTGGTGGGACAAACCGGGACCAATGGGCCACGCTCCTGGCCCACTACCCTTTAGTCCCGGTTCATACCACAAACCGGGAGTAAAGGGCTGGTCCTAGTTGCGGCCAGTGTTTAGTCCGACCTCGCCAACCAAAGGGTGCTCACACCAGTTTATAAGCCCGTCCCTCTCTGCCTTGTTGAGCTCCTCTCAAAGTGAAAATAGATGCCCTTATACAGGGAATTTGACCTAAATTCACAGTAAATTTCTTTGAATTTCATAGAAATTTATTATGAATTTAGGTTGAATTTTCTCTATAGGCGCATCTATGTTCATTTTTTTATAGTAAATAAAAATAAATAAACCTTAAAAAAATAAAATAAAATAAACTATAGTAACTAAAATAAATAAACCTTAATAAATTAAATAAAAATAGCAGCAGTAAAATAAATAAAAATAGCAGCAGTAAAATAAATAAAAATAAAATAATTAAAGTAAAATACATAAGTAATTAGAAATAAAATAAATAAGTTTTTAGTTGTAAGTAGAAACAAAACAAAACAAATAAAGCAAAAGAGAAAACAAAAAACAGAGAAAAAAATTATGCCACCTACTGGGCCACCACGGCCTGAATACGACTTGAAACCCATCCGTGGGCCAGGATTCAGGCCCGCAGAAGGCCCAGTAGGCCCCACAGGCAAAGAGAACGGTTAGGCCCGAAAGCCTGCAGTTGAGAGGAGCTCGAGAGGGTGGGCGCAGCAACGCTTATAAACCACTCTCGAGCCCTCTCAACTAGCGAGGTGGGACTAAACTTTTGACGCGGGGTAGCACAAGGCCTTTGGTCCCGGTTGGTGCCACCAACTGGGACTAAAGGGGGTCATTGGTCCCGGCTCGTGGCACCAACCGGGACCAAAGGCCTTTAGTCCCGGTTGGTGCCACGAACCGGGACCAATGAGTTCCCTATATATACCCCATCGCCACAGCAGAGCACTCCACAGTGTGTTTTTTCTGGCTGGTGAGGGGAGGGCATTTGGGTGCTCTAGCTCACCTCCTATGCACATGAGGTGTTCGATGAAATGTCTGAGCCACACTAGTTAATCTTTCTCCTCTCAAAACTCGACCTCCGAGCTCCATTTCCCCCGAGATTTGTCTAGGTTTAGCGGTCCGTCATGTCCCGTCCCCGTCTTCACCGCCGTCGATCGCCCGCGCCGATCTCATCGCCAGCACCACCGTGGTGAGCCTCTTGTTCTTATCTTCTTTCTGAAAGAAAAAAATTTCTTACTTTAGATAGATACTTGTCTAATTTAGTTACTTTTATTATTCCTTCTTATTACATAGTGCGATGGTTTTGGTATCCGTCCCCGTCGGCCCTCGTCCTGTCTATGATTCGGATGTGGTATATATTATCTTTTTATAACTATTTGGTTCATTTATTGTTTATGACAAATATACCGACCAACGTGACATAGATTTTATTTATCTAGGAGGTGGTTGAACCGGAAATTCTAACCGACCCTATTGTCAAGAGGTTAAATTTAGTTGAAGAAGAAAACAATTACTTGAAGGAAAAAATAAAAAAATTGAGGAGGAGAAGATGATATTGGAGTTGCATGTTGCGGATGTCGTCGATGATCACAAGATCAAGATGGATGCAATGCACTTGAAGATTAGAAAGATTAGAAAATATGCCATTCATACCGAGGCTTGGTATTATTATGCCGTTGGATCAATTATTACCTTGGTTGCGATTATGATCGCATTTGTTTTCGCATTGAAATGTTTTACATAGTTTCAATGTATGGTTTACTTAATTAGATGCTCTGGAGAGCTATATATATGTTGTTAGATGAGAACTATGTATGTACTTTGGTTTTAATGTGATGATGAACTTCTATTAATTTGGTCACTTAATTATCTATTCATGATGTTCTGTAATGGTTTTTGACACACTTAATTATATATAATGCACGCAGATGAACCGGCAATGGATGTACGGTGACAGACACACCTCCGAGTACATTAAGGGCGTGCATGATTTTCTCGAAGTGGCTGAGGCAAACAAGCAGAATGGTTTTATGTGTTGTCCATGCCCTATATGTGGGAATACGAAGTCTTACTCTGACCGGAAAATCCTTCACACCCACCTGCTTTACAAGGGTTTCATGCCACACTATAATGTTTGGACGAGGCACGGAGAAATAGGGGTTATGATGGAAGACGGTGAAGAAGAAGAGGACGATGACAACTATGTGCCCCCTGAATACGGTGATGCTGCAACGGGGGAAGCTGCTGAAGATCAAGAGGAACCAGACGATGTGCCCAATGATGCTGCAAGGGGGGAAGCTGCTGAAGATCAAGAGGAACCAGTGCCCGATGATGATGATCTCCGCCGGGTCATTATCGATGCAAGGACGCAATGCGAAAGTCAAAAGGAGAAGCTGAAGTTCGATCGCATGTTAGAGGATCACAAAAAAGGGTTGTACCCCAATTGCGAAGATGGCAACACAAAGCTCGGTACCGTACTGGAATTGCTGCAGTGGAAGGCAGAGAATGCTGTGCCTGACAAAGGATTTGAGAAGCTATTGAAAATATTGAAGAAGAAGCTTCCAAAGGATAACGAATTGCCCGACAGTACATACGCAGCAAAGAAGGTCGTATGCCCTCTAGGATTGGAGGTGCAGAAGATACATGCATGCCCTAATGACTGCATCCTGAACCGCGGTGCGTACAAGGATCTGAACGCATGCCCGGTATGCGGTGCATGGCGGTATAAGATCAGACGAGATGACCCTGGTGATGTTGACGGCCAGCCCCCCAGGAAGAGGGTTCCTGCAAAGGTGATGTGGTATGCTCCTATAATACCACGGTTGAAACGTCTGTTCAGAAACGAAGAGCATGCCAAGTTGATGCGATGGCACAGTGAGGACCGTAAGAAAGACGGGAAGTTGTGAGCACCCGCTGACGGGTCGCAGTGGAGAAAAATCGAGAGAAAGTACTGGGCTGAGTTTGCAGCTGACCCAAGGAACGTATGGTTTGGTTTAAGCGCGGATGGCATTAATCCTTTCGGGGAGCAGAGCAGCAATTAGAGCACCTGGCCCATGACTCTATGTATGTATAACCTTCCTCCTTGGATGTGCATGAAGCGGAAGTTCATTATGATGTCAGTTCTCATCCAAGGCCCTAAGCAACCCGGCAATGACATTGATATGTACCTAAGGCCATTAGTTGAAGAACTTTTACAGCTGTGGAATGGAAATGGTGTACGTACGTGGGATGAGCACAAACAGGGGGAATTTAACCTGCACGCATTGCTGTTTGTAACCATCAACGATTGGCCCACTCTCAGTAACCTTTCAGGACAGACAAACAAGGGATACCACGCATGCACGCACTGTTTAGATGACACTGAAAGTATATACCTGGACAAATGCAGGAAGAATGTGTACCTGGGCCATCGTCGATTTCTTCCGACCAACCATCAATGTCGAAAGAAAGGCAAGCATTTCAAAGGCGAGGCAGATCACCGGAAGAAGCCCGCCATGCGTACCGGTGATCACGTACTTGCTATGGTCAATGATTTACACGTAATCTTTGGAAAGGGTCCCGGCGGACTAGCTGTTCCGAATGACGCTGAGGGACACGCACCCATGTGGAAGAAGAAATCTATATTTTGGGACCTACCCTACTGGAAAGAGCTAGAGGTCCGCTCTTCAATCGACGTGATGCACGTGACGAAGAACCTTTGCGTGAACCTGCTAGGCTTCTTGGGCATGTATGGGAAAACAAAAGATACACCTGAGGAACGGGAGGACCTGCAACGTTTGCACGAAAAAGACGGCATGCCTCCGAAGCAGTATGAAGGTCCTGCCAGCTACGCTCTTACGAAAGAAGAGAAAGAAATCTTCTTTGAATGCCTGCTCAGTATGAAGGTCCCGACTAGCTTCTCGTCGAATATAAAGGGAATAATAAATATGCCAGAGAAAAAGTTTCAGAACCTAAAGTCTCATGACTGCCACGTGATTATGACGCAACTGCTTCCGGTTGCATTGAGGGGGCTTCTACCGAAAAACGTCCGATTAGCCATTGTGAAGCTATGTGCATTCCTCAATGCAATCTCTCAGAAGGTGATCGATCCAGAAATCATACCAAGGCTAAGGAGTGATGTGGCGCAATGTCTTGTCAGTTTCGAGCTGGTGTTCCCACCATCCTTCTTCAATATCATGACGCACGTCCTAGTTCATGTAGTCGACGAGATTGTCATTTTGGGGCCCGTATTTCTACACAATATGTTCCCCTTTGAGAGGTTCATGGGAGTCCTAAAGAAATATGTCCGTAACCGCGCTAGGCCAGAAGGAAGCATCTCCATGGGCCATCAAACAGAGGATGTCATTGGGTTTTGTGTTGACTTCATTCCTGGCCTTAAGAAGATAGGTCTCCCTAAATCGCGGTATGAGGGGAGACTGACTGGAAAAGGCACACTTGGAGGGGACTCAATAATATGCAGGGACGGATATTCTTGGTCTCAAGCACACTACACAGTTCTACAGAACTCTACCTTGGTGACCCCGTATGTCGATGAACACAAGAACAGTCTGCGCTCCAAACACCCGGAGCAGTGTGACGACTGGATTACATGTGAACACATCAGGACTTTCAGCAGTTGGTTGGAAACACGTCTCAGAGGTGACACCACTGTTTGTGATGAGTTGTACTCGTTGTCCAGGGGACCATCTTCGACTGTATTGACTTACAAAGGATACGAGATAAATGGGAATACATTTTACACGATCGCCCAAGATCAAAAGAGCACCAACCAAAACAGCGGTGTCCGCTTTGATGCAGCAACCGAGAGGGGAAAGGACACATATTTGTTGGGGAACGTAGTAATTTCAAAAATTTCCTACGCACACGCAAGATCATGGTGATGCATAGCAACGAGAGGGGAGAGTGTTGTCCACGTACCCTCGTAGACCGACAGCGGAAGCGTTATCACAACGCGGTTGATGTAGTCGTATGTCTTCACGATCCGACCGATCAAGTACCGAACGTACGGCACCTCCGAGTTCTACACACGTTCAGCTCGATGACGTCCCTCGAACTCCGATCCAGCCGAGTGTTGAGGGAGAGTTTCGTCAGCACGACGGCGTGGTGACGATGATGATGTTCCACCGACGCAGGGCTTCGCCTAAGCTCCGCAACGGTATTATCGAGGTGTAATATGGTGGAGGGGGCACCGCACATGGCTAAGGGATCTCAAGGATCAATTGTTGTGTCTCTGGGGTGCCCCCCTGCCCCCGTATATAAAGGAGCAAGGGAGGAGGAGGCCGGCCCTAGGAGGGGGCGCACCAAGTGTGGAGTCCTACTAGGACTCCCTAGTCCTAGTAGGATTCCACCTCCCATATGGAATAGGAAAAGAGGAAGGGAAAAAGAGAAGGAAGGAAGGGGGCGCCCCCCTTCCCTAGTCCAATTCGGACCAGACCAAGGGGAGGGGTGCGGCCACCCTTGAGGCCCTTTTCCTTCTTTCCCGTATGGCCCAACAAGGCCCAATACGAATTCCCGTAACTCTCCGGTACTCCGAAAAATACCCGAATCACTCGGAACCTTTCCGAAGTCTGAATATAGTCGTCCAATATATCGATCTTTACGTCTCAGCCATTTCGAGACTCCTCGTCATATCCCCGATCTCATCCGGGACTCCGAACTCCTTCGGTACATCAAAACTCAATAAAACTGTCATCGTAACATTAAGCGTGCGGACCCTACGGGTTCGAGAACTATGTAGACATGACCGAGACACGTCTCCGGTCAATAACCAATAGCGGGACCTGGATGCCCATATTGGCTCCCACATATTCTACGAAGATCTTTATCGGTCAGACCGCATAACAACATACGTTGTTCCCTTTGTCACCGGTATGTTACTTGCCCGAGATTTGATCGTCGGTATCTCGATACCTAGTTCAATCTCGTTACTGGCAAGTCTCTTTACTCGTTCCGTAACACATCATCCCGCAACTAACTCATTAGTCACAATGCTTGCAAGGCTTATAGTGATGTGCATTACCGAGTGGGCCCAGAGATACCTCTCCGACAATTGGAGTGACAAATCCTAATCTCGAAATACGCCAACCCAACAAGTACCTTTGGAGACACCTGTAGAGCACCTTTATAATCACCCATTTACGTTGTGACGTTTGGTAGCACACAAGGTGTTCCTCCGGTAAACGGGAGTTGCATAATCTCATAGTCATAGGAACATGTATAAGTCATGAAGAAAGCAATAGCAACATACTAAACGATCGAGTGCTAAGCTAACGGAATGGGTCAAGTCAATCACGTCATTCTCCTAATGAGGTGATCTCGTTAATCAAATGACAACTTATGTCTATGGCTAGGAAACATAACCATCTTTGATTAACGAGCTAGTCAAGTAGAGGCATACTAGTGACACTCTGTTGTCTATATATTCACACATGTATTATGTTTCCGGTTAATACAATTCTAGCATGAATAATAAACATTTATCATGATACAAGGAAATAAATAATACTTTATTATTGCCTCTAGGGCATATTTCCTTCAGTCTCCCACTTGCACTAGAGTCAATAATCTAGTTCACATCGCCATGTGATTTAACATCAATAATTCACATCACCATGTGATTAACACCCATAGTTCACATTGTCATGTGTCCAACACCCAAACGGTTTACTAGAGTCAATAATCTAGTTCACATCGCTATGTGATTAACACCCAAAGAGTACTAAGGTGTGATCATGTTTTGATTGTGAGATAATTTTAGTCAACGGGTCTGTCACATTCAGATCCGTAAGTATTTTGCAAATTTCTATGTCTACAATGCTCTGCACGGAGCTACTCTAGCTAATTTCTCCCACTTTCAATATGTATCTAGACCGAGACTTAGAGTCATCTAGACTAGTGTCAAACTTGCATCGACGTAACCCTTTACGACGAACCTTTTGTCACTTCCATAATCGAGAAACATATCCTTATTCCACTAAGGATAATTTTGACCGATGTCTAGTGATCTACTCCTAGATCACTATTGTACTCCCTTGCCAAAATCAGTGTAGGGTATACAATAGATCTGGTACACAACATGGCATACTTTATAGAACCTATGGCCAAGGCATAGGGAATGACTTTCATTCTCTTTCTATCTTCTGTTGTGGTCGGGCTTTGAGTCTTACTCAATTTCACACCTTGTAACACAGGAAAGAACTCTTTCTTTGACTGTTCTATTTTGAACTACTTCAAAATCTTGTTAAGGTATGTACTCATTGAAAAAACTTATCAAGCGTCTTGATCTATCTCTATAGATCTTGATGCTCGATATGTAAGTAGCTTCACCGAGGTCTTTCTTTGAAAAAACTCCTTTCAAACACTCCTTTATGCTTTGCAGAATAATTCTACATTATTTCCGATCAACAATATGTTATTCACATATACTTATCAGAAATGCTGTAGTGCTCCCACTCACTTTTTTGTAAATACAGGCTTCACCGCAAGTCTGTATACAACTATATGCTTTGATCAACTTATCAAAGCGTATATTCCAACTTCGAGATGCTTGCACCAGTCCATAGATGGATCGCTGGAGCTTGCATATTTTGTTAGCACCTTTAGGATTGACAAAACCTCCTGGTTGCATCATATACAACTCTTCTTTAATAAATCCATTAAGGAATGGAGTTTTGTTTATCCATTTGCCATATTTCATAAAATGCGGCAATTGCTAACATGATTCAGATAGACTTTAAGCATAGATACGAGTGAGAAACTCTCTCATCGTAGTCAACACCTTGAACTTGTCGAAAACCTTTTGCGACAATTCTAGCTTTGTAGATAGTAACACTACTATCAGCGTCCGTCTTCCTCTTGAAGATCCATTTAATTTCAATTGCTTGCCGATCATTGGGCAAGTCAATCAAAGTCCATACTTTGTTCTCATACATGGATCTCATCTCAGATTTCATGGCCTCAAGCCATTTTGCAGAATCTGGGCTCATCATCGCTTCCTCATAGTTCGTAGGTTCGTCATGGTCAAATAACATGACCTCCAGAACAGGATTACCATACCACTCTAGTGTGGATCTCACTCTGGTTTACCTACAAGGTTTGGTAGTAACTTGATCTGAAGTTTACATGATCATCATCATTAACTTCCTCACTAATTGGTGTAGGAGTCACAGGAACAGATTTCTGCGATGAAATACTTTCCAATAAGGGAGCAGGTACTGTTACCTCATCAAGTTCTACTTTCCTCCCACTCACTTCTTTCAAGAGAAACTCCTTCTCTAGAAAGGATCCATACTAAGCAATGAATGTCTTGCCTTCGGATCTGTGATAGAAGGTGTACCCAACTGTCTCTTTTGGGTATCCTATGAAGACACATTTCTCCGATTTGGGTTTGAGCTTATCAGGATGAAACTTTTTCACATAAGCATCGCAACCCCAAACTTTAAGAAACGACAACTTTGGTTTCTTGCCAAACCTCAGTTCTTAAGGCGTCGTCTCAACGGATTTTTATGGTGCCCTATTTAACGTGAATGCAGCTGTCTCTAATGCATAACCCCAAAACGATAGTGGTAAATTGGTAAGAGACATCATAGATTGCACTATATCCAATAAAGTACGGTTATGACGTTCGGACACACCATTATGCTGTGGTGTTCCAGGTGGCGTGAGTAGTGAAACTATTTCACATTGTTTTAACTGAAGGCCAAACTCGTAACTCAAATACTCTTCTCTACGATCAGATCGTAGAAACTTTATTTTTGTTGTTACGATGATTTTCCACTTCACTCTAAAATTATATGAACTTTTCAAATGTTTCAGACTTATGTTTCATTAAGTAGATATACCCATATCTGCTCAAATCATCTGTGAAGGTCAGAAAATAATGATACCTGCTACGAGCCTCAATATTCATCGGACCACATACATCTGTATGTATGATTTCCAACAAATCTGTTGCTCTCTCCTTAGTTCCGGAGAACGGCGTTTTAGTCATCTTGCCCATGAGGCATGGTTCGCAAGCATCAAGTGATTCATAATCAATTGATTCCAAAATCCCATCAGTATGGAGTTTCTTCATGCGTTTTACACCAATATGACCTAAACGGCAGTGCCACAAATAAGTTGCACTATCATTATTAACTTTGCATCTTTTGGCTTCATTATTATGAATATGTGTGTCACTACGATCGAGATCCAACAAACCATTTTCGTTGGTGTGTATGACCATAGAAGGTTTTTATTCATGTAAACAGAACAACAATTGTTCTCTAACTTAAATGAATAACCGTATTGCAATAAACATGATCAAATCATATTCCTGCTCAACGCTAATACCAAATAACACTTATTTAGTTTCAACACTAATCCCGAAAGTATAGGGAGTGTGCGATGATGATCATATCAATCTTGGAACTACTTCCAACACACATCGTCACCTCTCCTTTTACTAGTCTCTGTTTATTCTGCAACTCCCATTTCGAGTTACTACTCTTTAGCAACTGAATCAGTATCAATTACCGAGGGGTTGCTATAAACACTAGTAAAGTACACATCAATAATCTGTATATCAAATATACCTTTGTTCACTTTTACTAGTCTCTATTTATTCTGCAACTCCCGTTTCGAGTTCCTACTCTTAGCAATTAAACCAGTATCAATTACCGAGGGGTTGCTATAAACACTAGTAAAGTACACATCAATAATCTGTATATCAAATATACCTTTGTTCACTTTGCCATCCTTCTTATCCACCAAATAGTTAGGGTAGTTCCGCTTCTAGTGACCAGTCCCTTTGCAGTAGAAGCACTTAGTCTCAGGCTTAGGTACAGACTTGGGCTTCTTCACTTGAGTAGCAACTTGCTTGCCGTTCTTTTTGAAGTTCCCCTTCTCCCCTTTGCCCTTTTCTTGAAACTAGTGGTCTCGTCAACCATCAACACTTGATGTTTTTCTTGATTTCTACCTTCGTCGATTTCAGCATCACGAAGAGCTCGGGAATTACTTTCGTCATCCCTTGCATACTATAGTTCATCACGAAGTTCTACTAACTTGGTGATGGTGACTAGAGAATTCTGTCAATCACTATTTTATCTGGAAGATTAACTCCCACTTGATTCAAGCGATTGTAGTACCCAGACAATCTGAGCACATGCTCACTAGTTGAGCGATTCTCCTCCATCTTTTAGCTATAGAACTTGTTGGAGACTTCATATCTCTCAACTCGGGTATTTGCTTGAAATATTAACTTCAACTCCTGGAACATCTTATATGGTCCATGACGTTCAAAACGTCTTTGAAGTCCCGATTCTAAGCCGTTAAGCATGGTGCACTAAACTATCAAGTAGTCATCATATTGAGCTAGCCAAACGTTCATAACGTCTGCATCTGCTCCTGCAATAGGTCTGTCACCTAGCGGTGCATCAAGGACATAATTTTTTCTGTGCAGCAATGAGTATAATCCTCAGATCACGGATCCAATCCGCATCTTTGCTACTAACATCTTTCAACATAATTTTTCTCTAGGAACATATCAAAAAAAACACAGGAAGCAACAACGCGAGCTATTGATCTACAACATAATTTGCAAAATACTATCAGGACTAAGTTCATGTTAAATTTAAGTTCAATTAATCATATTACTTAAGAACTCCCACTTAGATAGACATCCCTCTAATCATCTAAGTGATTACGTGATCCAAAGCAACTAAACCATATCCGATTAACACGTGAGATGGAGTAGTTTCAATGGTGAACATCACTATGTTGATCATATCTACTATATGATTCACGCTCGACCTTTCGGTCCCTGTGTTCCGAGGCCATATCTGTATATGCTAGGCTCGTCAAGTTTAACCTGAGTATTCCGCGTGTGCAACTGTTTTGCACCCGTTGTATTTGAACGTAGAGCCTATCACACCCGATTAACACGTAGTGTCTCAGCATGAAGAACTTTTGCAATGGTGCATACTCAGGGAGAACACTTTTGTCTTGAAATTTTAGTGAGAGATCATCTTATAATGCTACCGTCAATCAAAGCAAGATAAGATGCATAAAGGATTAACATCACATGCAATCAATATAAGTGATATGATATGGCCATCATCATCTTGTGCTTATGATCTCCATCTCCAAAGCACCATGCTCGTGATCTCCATCTCCGAAGCACCGTCATGATCACCATCGTCACCGGCTCGACACCTTGATCTCCATCGTAGTATCGTTGTCGTCTCGCCAACTTATTGCTTTTACGACTATCGCTACCGCTTAGTGATAAAGTAAAACTATTACATGGCAATTGCATCTCATACAATAAATCGACAACCATATGGCTCCTGCCAGTTGCCGATAACTCGGTTAGAAAACATGATCATCTCATACAACACATTATATCACATCATGTCTTGACCATATCACATCACAACATGCCCTGCAAAAACAAGTTAGACGTCCTCTACTTTGTTGTTGCATGTTTTACGTGGCTGCTACGGGCTTAGCAAGAACCGTTCTTACCTACGCATCAAAACCACAACGATAGTTTGTCAAGTTCGTGCTGTTTTAACCTTCGCAAGGACCGGGCGTAGCCACACTCAGTTCAACTAAAGTGAGAGAGACAGACACCCGCCGGTCACCTTTAAGCAACGAGTGCTCGCAACGGTGAAACCAGTCTCGCGTAAGCGTACGCGAAATGTCGGTCCGGGCCGCTTCATCTCACAATACCGCTAAACCAAAGTATGACATGCTGGTAAGCAGTATGACTTATATCGCCCACAACTCACTTGTGTTCTACTCGTGCATAGCATCAACGCATAAAACCAGGCTCTGATACCACTGTTGGGGAACGTAGTAATTTCAAAAATTTCCTACGCACACGCAAGATCATTGTGATGCATAGCAACGAGAGGGGAGAGTGTTGTCCACGTACCCTCGTAGACCGACAGCGGAAGCGTTATCACAACGCGGTTGATGTAGTCGTACGTCTTCACGATCCGACCGATCATGTACCGAACGTACGGCACCTCCGAGTTCTACACACGCTCAGCTCGATGATGTCCCTCGAACTCCGATCCAGCCGAGTGTTGAGGGAGAGTTTCGTCAGCACGACAGCGTGGTGACGATGATGATGTTCCACCGACGCAGGGCTTCGCCTAAGCTCCGCAACGCTATTATCGAGGTGTAATATGGTAGAGGGGGGCACCGCACATGGCTAAGAGATCTCAAGGATCAATTGTTGTGTCTCTGGGGTGCCCCCCTGCCCCCGTATATAAAGGAGCAAGGGAGGAGGAGGCCGGCCCTAGGAGGGGGCGCACCAAGTGTGGAGTCCTACTAGGACTCCCTAGTCCTAGTAGGATTCCACCTCCCATATGGAATAGGAAAAGAGGAAGGGAAAAAGAGAAGGAAGGAAGGGGGCGCCCCCCTTACATAGTCCAATTCGGACCAGACCAAGGGGAGGGGTGCGGCCACCCTTGAGGCCCTTTTCCTTCTTTCCCGTATGGCCCAATAAGGCCCAATACGAATTCCCGTAACTCTTCGGTACTCCGAAAAATAGCCGAATCACTCGGAACCTTTCCGAAGTCCGAATATAGTCGTCCAATATATCGATCTTTACGTCTCGGCCATTTTGAGACTCCTCGTCATATCCCCGATCTCATCCGGGACTCTGAACTCCTTTGGTACATCAAAACTCAATAAAACTGTCATCGTAACGTTAAGCGTGCGGACCCTACGGGTTCGAGAACTATGTAGACATGACCGAGACACGTCTCCGGTCAATAACCAATAGCGGGACCTGGATGCCCATATTGGCTCCCACATATTCTACGAAGATTTTTATCGGTGAGACCGCATAACAACATACATTGTTCCCTTTGTCACCGGTATGTTACTTGCCCGAGATTTGATTGTCGGTATCTCGATACCTAGTTCAATCTCGTTACCGGCAAGTCTCTTTACTCGTTCCGTAACACATCATCCCGCAACTAACTCATTAGTCACAATGCTTGCAAGTCTTATAGTGATGTGCATTACCGAGTGGGCCCAGAGATACCTCTCCGACAATTGGAATGACAAATCCTAATCTCGAAATACGCCAACCCAACAAGTACCTTTGGAGACACATGTAGAGCACCTTTATAATCACCCATTTACGTTGTGACGTTTGGTTGCACACAAAGTGTTCCTCCGGTAAACGGGAGTTGCATAATCTCATAGTCATAGGAACATGTATAAGTCATGAAGAAAGCAATAGCAACATACTAAACGATCGAGTGCTAAGCTAACGGAATGGGTCAAGTCAATCACGTCATTCTCCTAATGAGGTGATCTCGTTAATCAAATGACAACTTATGTCTATGGCTAGGAAACATAACTATCTTTGATTAATGAGCTAGTCAAGTAGAGGCATACTAGTGACACTCTGTTTGTCTATATATTCACACATGTATTATGTTTTCGGTTAATACAATTCTAGCATGAATAATAAACATTTATCATGATACAAGGAAATAAATAATACTTTATTATTGCCTCTAGGGCATATTTCTTTCAATATTATGGTTACATAATGGACATATGGGAACTTGACTACGGACATGATTTTAAGGTCCCTTTGTTTAAGTGCAAATGGGTAAATATGTCAGGAGGCGGGGTACAGGTAGACCCATAGTACGGAATGACAACAGTGGATCTGAACAATCTTGGGTACACTGACGAACCGTTCGTCCTAGCCAATGATGTGGCACAGGTTATCTATGTGAAGGACATGTCTACCAGACCGAGAAAACGAAAAGATAAGGAAGCGAATACATCATACAATGAGCCAAAGCGCCACATAGTTCTTTCAGGAAAAAGGGACATTGTGGGAGTGGAGGGCAAGACAGACATGTCTGAAGATTATGAAAAGTTTCATGAAATTCCTCCCTTCAAAGTCAAGGCTGACCCAAGCATCCTGATAAACGATGAAGATTATCCATGGTTACAGCGCAATAAGCAAATGACACAAGCGAAGAAAAAGTGAAGACTTTCTCCCGCAACTATTATGATGATACCATGCCAACTTTGTAACAGACGAGTATGATACCATTGTCCGTTTTTTACACGAAGTGCATCTACTTTTTGCCGTAACCCTCTCAACTTTCTTGCACATGCTATGTGGATGAAATGATGATACCATGCCAACTTTCAACCTTTTCAGAGTTCATTTGAAATGCTTTTCAATTTTAGGGTCTTATAGCTCAAAATAATTAGTAAATGCATGAAAAATAACAAGCCAAAAATTAAAAATTATGCCACCTACTGGGCCACCACGGCCTGAATACGATTAGAAAGCCATCCATGGGCCAGGATTCAGGACCGCAGAAGGCCCAGTAGGCCCACAGGCATGTACAGAGAGGTTAGGCCCGTAAGCCTGCTTTAGAGAGGAGCTCGACAGCTCAGGCGCACCGCACCTTATAAACAGGTGCGGCTCTCTCTCAGCTAGCGAGGTGGTACAAAACTCCCACCACCACGCCACTGTGCAAGGCCATTGGTCCCGGTTGGTGGCACGAACCGGGACCAATTCCACCCTTTGGTCCCGGTTGGTGCCACGAACCGGTACTAATGAGGCTGTGGCCCCACGAGCACCTTTAGTACCGGTTCGTGGCACGAACCGGTACTAGAGTTTCTTACTAAGCAGTTTTTAGTCCCACCTCGCTAGCTGAGAGGCACTAGGAGCGGTTTATAAGCCCTGAGTGCAGAGACGATGAAGAAGAGGCGCAATGCTCACGTTGCTTAGCTTCAAGCCTTGAGGAATAAGGTAGACTGCATGGAGCTATGTGCAGTGCAGTCTACACTATTCCGAAAGGCTTGAAGCAAATCAACGAGCATTGCGCCTCTTTTTTATTTTTAATAAGTTATTACAACTCCGGACTTCTTGTGTTCCGACAAAATAAAATAAACTTTAATAAAATTTATGAAACTAAAATTAACAAAGTATTTTCTGTTCAAAACATTATAAGAAACCTCTAGTATTATTGAAACTAAAATCATATAAAATTGATGCAACTAAAATTATAGAAG